>NC_136748.1:7805918-8368418 GCF_936440315.1 Barbus barbus | reverse complement strand
CTCCACATTTGTGAAGGAAATGTTTGGGATTTTTAGAAAATTACCTCAAATTACATAGATTATTGTAAAATATCTATCTATCTGTCCATCCATCTATCTATCTATCTATCTATCTATCTATCTATCTATCTATCTATCTATCTATCTATCTATCTATCTATCTATCTATCTATCTATCTATCTGTCTGTCTGTCTGTCTGTCTGTCTGTCTGTCTGTCTGTCCGTCTACCTGTCTGTCTCTATCTATCCATCCATCCATCTGTCCGTCTCTATCCATCCATCCATCCATCCATCCATTAATCTGTCCGTCTGTCTGTCTCTATCTATCCATCCATCCATCCATCCATCCATCTGTCCGTCTCTATCCATCCATCCATCCATCCATCCATCCATCCATTAATCTGTCCGTCTGTCTGTCTCTATCTATCCATCCATCCATCCATCTGTCCATCCATCCGTCTACCTGTCCGTCTCTATCCATCCATCTATCCATCCATCCATCCATTAATCTGTCCGTCTACCTGTCTGTCTCTATCTATCCATCTATCCATCCATCCATCCATCCATCCATCCATCCATCCATCCATCCATCCATCTACCTGTCCGTCTACCTGTCCGTCTCCTATCTATCCATCCATCCATCCATTAATCTGTCCGTCTACCTGTCTGTCTCTATCTATCCATCTATTCATCCATCTATTCATCCATCCATCCATCCATCATCCATCCATCTGTCCGTCTACCTGTCCGTCTCTATCTATCCATCCATCCATCCATCCATCCATCCATTAATCTGTCCGTCTACCTGTCTGTCTCTATCTATCCATCCATCCATCATCCATCTGTCCGTCTACCTGTCCGTCTCTATCCATCCATCCATCCATCCATCCATTAATCTGTCCGTCTACCTGTCTGTCTCTATCTATCCATCTATCCATCCATCCATCCATCCATCCATCCATCCATCCATCCATCCATCCATCCATCTACCTGTCCGTCTACCTGTCCGTCTCCTATCTATCCATCCATCCATCCATTAATCTGTCCGTCTACCTGTCTGTCTCTATCTATCCATCTATTCATCCATCTATTCATCCATCCATCCATCCATCATCCATCCATCTGTCCGTCTACCTGTCCGTCTCTATCTATCCATCCATCCATCCATCCATCCATCCATTAATCTGTCCGTCTACCTGTCTGTCTCTATCTATCCATCCATCCATCATCCATCTGTCCGTCTACCTGTCCGTCTCTATCCATCCATCCATCCATTAATCTGTCCGTCTACCTGTCTGTCTCTATCTATCTATCTATCTATCTATCCATCCATCCATCCATCCATCCATCCATCCATCCATCCATCCATCCATCCATCCGTCCATCCATCCGTCCATCCATCCATCCGTCCATCCGTCCATCCGTCCATCCGTCCATCCATCCGTCCGTCTACCTGTCTCTATCTATCTATCTATCTATCTGTCTGTCTGTCTGTCTGTCTGTCTGTCTGTCTGTCTGTCTGTCTGTCTGTCTGTCTGTCTGTCTGTCTGTCTGTCTGTCTGTCTGTCTGTCTGTCTGTCTATCTATCTATCTATCTATCTAATTCTAGAATTCATAATTCTAGTGGTTATGAAATGCTGCCTCTTATGATAAATTATATTGAAGGCCTCTAGTTGCTAGAAGTCTTGATATGCCTTTTCAAGTCTCAAAAGCTTATTTCACACCATAACATGGTATGCGACTCAGAAAAGACTTGTGTTAAGCACTAGTGAAGCCGCTGTCCAAGGTGCTGATCTACATCCTGCACATCCAGATTCTATAATGCATCAGTTTGGAAATAAAATATGGAGTGTGTCGTCACATTGTATGTTACATTTATGAACACGTCATCTTTTCCAACAGAGCATGCATTTCTCTGGCCTCTAAAAACCGGACCATTGGCAATGCTGCTAAAAGTCAGGTATGAAATGCTGTTCATTTCATGCTTTCTAATTTATTAACCTTTGAAATGTTTTCTAATAATAAAAATAGGTGGGACATTAACCAATAAGCATGCCCTCTACAGATCATAACTAACTTTAAGAACACGGTTCACGGCTTTAAGAAGTTTCATGGTCGAGCGTTCGATGACCAATTTGTTCAAGGGGAAAAATCCAAGTCGCCTTACAGCCTTCATAAACTGGACAATGGCGGCACTGGAATAAAGGTGATATACTGTGTTTTGCCATCACTTTGAAAACTGTTTTGCTATTATAGATCACCGTGCCAAAATTTAAGTTGTTTTGGACAAAAACATGCAAAAAATGCATAGACAAAACGTGAATAGTTGTGTGCAAAAGATTCTTTTAGGAATCCAATGTTCTCAAGAAAAAAGCAATAGTGTGAAACTTCTAGAATGTTGAACATGCTAGAGATTGTCTTACATTTGCATGGTCACAGGTGCGTTATCTGAATGAGGACAAGGTGTTTACCATCGAGCAGATGACTGCCATGTTGCTCACCAAGCTGAAAGAAACTTCTGAGCACGCCTTGAAGAAGCCTGTGGTGGACTGTGTGATATCTGTGAGTGCTTCTAAATCATTGAACCTAGGATATTTTCAGTGGTGCTCTTGACATGGCTGTCATCTCTTTGACATCTTTGGCTTTTCTCCAGGTCCCCAGCTTCTTTACGGATGTTGAAAGGAGATCCCTGATGGATGCAACTCAGATTGCTGGGCTGAACTGCTTGAGGCTAATTAATGACACAACAGCAGGTCAGCAACATTAAGCTGTTGATTTCGTATTTTTATGTTGTCATTATAATAAACAGAAAAAGGCAACGTAAAAAATGGTAGCATCTAAATTAACTGGTTTTAGAGTAATTTGGTTATAGAGTAACTATTTGCAGTAATAATGCTGTTGGCCAGTGCTCCCTGTTGGGTAGCTAAACAGTTGTTTGTGTTATGCACAAGTAGTTTGAATAACTGTGTAGAGTGTTTTTTTTCTTCTAACTTCTCCTTCAGCCATTTCATAGCAACAATTTCAAGCAGGATATTAGCTACTACAAAAAATAAGTAATCATAAATAGGCTATTTAATTTTCATAGTAACTCAGTAGTTTGAAACCAGCCAAAGTTAGTAAGGAATAATGTATCAGCTGGTTATTATCATAAAAAGTAAAAAAATTATTAATAACCAAGCCCATTGTTAGCAATACCAGTTGATTAAAAATACATAAAAAGTGGTATTTTGCACAGATAATGTCATAGTATCATGTCCACAAATAGGCTAGAGGTTGGAGAGTACTGTGTGCACCACTGAGTTTATTGAGACACAGCCAAACATAAGTGCTAATAAACAATATATTACTACTGTTTCTCTTCTGTTGATGCACTGTGCTCAGGTCATATTGGATTTTGTAGTTGGAGTTGTTGTGATTCCTCCAAGATTCCGATTCGGAACTCTTGGCTTGGGAGGGCGTTCCATTTAAAAAGTTCCTACTGGGAATTTGGAATTTACAACTTCCGAATATAAATGGAACACAGCATAAGAATCCATTAATTTGTGACCATGTTTGATTAATTAACTTGTTTAGTGAAATTTAACCAAGAGCCACTTAACCACAGCAATCTAACCAACAAAAGGTAACAAATTAGAACAAAGTGACCAGTAGTTCTATTTTGTTCCCTTTTTTTTAGTTAAATCATGGCCCCTTATTTTAATTGTTAAATTGTGGCGACGTTGTGCTAATTTGTTTCCATTTGTTGCCAATTTGTTTGTTTTTTAATAATGACCATGTGAAGTCCTTTATTTGGGTTCCATTGATGTTAATAGTACAATAGATATACAGAATTGTTGTTTAAAACATTAATTGGATATTTTGACTAATGCCTTTTAGAAGTACTCTCAACTCTGTCGATTATTACAGTCCACAAGGCTTTTCACAAATTGTTATTTTTTGCTATTCTTGTTGCAGTGGCCTTGGCCTACGGCATCTATAAACAGGACTTGCCAAACCCAGAGGAGAAACCCCGTAATGTTGTGTTTGTTGACATTGGGCACTCATCTTATCAAGTCTCCATTGCTTCCTTTAACAAGGGAAAATTGAAGGTCTGTGTTATTCATATCTTTTTATGGGATATCTTTACATCAAAGAATCCTTCACAAAGGTATTATCAAACTCTTCTTTCTTTCAGGTGTTGGCTACAGCATTTGACCCGTATTTGGGCGGATGCAACTTTGATGAAATACTTGTGGAATATTTCTGCGAAGACTTCAAAAACCGTTTCAAACTCAATGTTAAAGACAACCCAAGAGCTCTTCTAAGGCTCTATCAGGAGTGTGAGAAACTGAAGAAACTCATGAGTGCAAACTCTTCTGATCTCCCTCTCAACATAGAGTGCTTCATGAATGACATTGATGTCCACGGGAAAATGAACAGGTCATTCAATTATTTTTCAAAGTTTTGCTCCACAATTTTTATTGGCTGTTGTAATTAGATGCAAAGTGTTGTGAAATGAAATATATGCAAATGAAGCTTTTCAGGCTTAATAGAAAATAGTTGGATTGATGGTTTGAGCAGAAACATGTCATTGTGATTGGACACAGGCTTCAGTTTGAAGAGATGTGTGCTCATCTCTTGATGAGAGTGCAGGCGCCATTGAAATCGGTCATGGAACAATCAAGTAAGCAGCAGACGATGGCCCAGTTCACCAATGAATCAATCAATTTAAATCCATTGCTAATTTGCATTCGTCCTGGTACAGAGCTTAGCAGAGACGAGATCTATGCCATTGAGGTGGTGGGCGGAGCCACCAGAATCCCAGCCATAAAGGAGAGAATCTCAAAGTTCTTCGGTAAAGACATCAGCACCACACTGAACGCAGACGAGGCTGTAGCACGCGGATGTGCGTTACAGGTAAAACAGACTCTTACAGGTGACATATCGTGAAATTCTGACTTTTTCAGTGTTTAAGTGAACTAATATGGCTTTAAACTAACTCGTTTAAACTAATATGGCTTTAAAGGGTTAGTTCACCCAAAAATGAAAACTCTGTCATTAATTACTCACCCTCATGTTGTTCCAAATTCGTAAGACCTTCGTTCATATTCGGAACACAAATTAAGATATTTTTTATAAAATCTTAGAGCTCTCTGACCCTCCGTAGACAGCAATGCAACTGCAATGTTCCCAGGTACGGAAACGTAGCAAGGACATCGGTAAAATAGTCCATGTGACATCAGTGGTTCAACCGTAATTTATGAAGCTACGAGAATACTTTTTGTGTGCAAAGAAAACAATAGTAACAATTTATTCAACAATTCTTTACCCCGAGTTACCGTCTTCCACCATTTTGGCCTGTACCCCAGAACGTAATCAACATGCGCGTCCTCTCTACTGAACGTAAACAGCGCTGATTACATTGATTACGTTTAAAGAGACATGCATGAAAACAGTGTTCTACTTCCACTCAAAATAGGCATTTTCAAAATAATATAATAAATGATCTGTGGGGTATTTTGAGCTGAAACATCACAGACACGTTCTGGGGACACCTGAGACTAATGTTACATATTATTAAAAGGGGCATAATAGGTATAAAATTCATGAAGCTCTATTAAAAAAGACCATAATCTGAACAAATCCATCAATAGCACTTAAAATGGCCTTGATAACAGGCATTATTGATGTCAGCACAGAAACAGCAGAGGTGTGAGAGTGTGATACAGAACAGTTGAACAATACTTGTGCCAGTTCCCTTGGGAGTCTGTGGATTCTGTGGGAGAGGTGTAGAAACAAGATGAAATCTGGGTGATGCATGCATGATTCCTTGCACTAATACCCTATTTAGACAGCTTATGTAACTGCGTTTGCTTGTATATCATACATGTTTATTTTTGTGTGTGTGTGTGTGTGTGGTAAGTGTGCAATCCTGTCTCCAGCCTTCAAAGTCCGAGAGTTCTCCATTACAGACGCGGTTCCCTTCCCAATTACTCTTCGCTGGAAGTCTCCGACAGATGAAAGTGTCGGGTAAGAGCCTTCACATTTAAACCCTTATACTGTTTGAATCCAGTGCAGGTATCTGAATTAAGCATATTGTGTCCCAATAATTCTCTTTACAAAGTGATTATTTGTTGTGCTCACTAAGCAAAGCATAACTTAAAGTTCAGGATTTGAACAAACCACCAACCTCAAGAATCAGCGATGCATCCAATCATGCGGCTTATTGCGGAGAGGTGTGATATTACATTTCTTGGCAATCACAATTTGATTTGCACCTGGTGGGCCATAAAAAGACTTACATGGCAGAAGGGACCCAAGCCATCTAGGCATGAGAAAATAAGCAACCTAGCAACCAACCATATCATCCTAGCAAATACATAGTACTTTGCTGAAAACCACTGGAAAGCAGCCACATACAGTAGCAAGGAAACAATTCAGCATTGTGGCAGCATTACTTACATTTTAGTCAGGAAATGAAAAATATCTAGTGTATTTATTTGCATAGCTGGGGTAATTTATATATCTTATATTATCTTTATATAAATCTTAGCAATAAATGTATCCATCTATTAACCTATTTTAATAGCAAGCGCGGCGTCACATGCTCAATTGTTAAATGTGTGGGATGTGTTTTTGATATGAGCTGTCAACTCTACAAATATGCTAATTATAATATATAGTGATATGTATTATGTACACTGAAAAAATAATAACCTAAAAATTTAAGTAAAAAAAAAAAATATTTTGCATCTCTGAATGAATACATTAATGTATGCCATCAAAATGTATTTTTATGAGTTAAATCAGGCAGAAATAACTCTTTAAGTTGACAATTGTAGGTTGCCACTTTGTGCAGTGTAGTATAATAATGTCGTAATGCTTAATATTTGAAACAACACATTAAATATTAAATTATAGGGATGTAACGATTCACTCAACTCACGATTCGATTCAATTCACAATTTTTTTTTTTTTTTTTTACAAAATGAGATTTAAGACAAATTATAAATTAAATGTGTCCTTTTATTATTGCTTGGACAAAATGCAGCACGTTTCTTTGTGAAACTGAAATGGAACACTATAATAATATACTAATATAGCATGTGCATATTGTTGCTCTTTTGTTGGTTTTGATTGCTTCTATTTGTAAGTCGCTTTGGATAAAAGCCTCTGCTAAATAACAAAATGTAAATATAATGTAAATGTAAATAAAAAACTAAATTGAAATTTTAAAACAAGCTCCAAATCAAATAGATAACACAAATAAAAGAAATCTCTTCATATAAACAAAATAAGGCTTTGTCTGTGCTCTTTCCATTTAAAATTAGAGGCGAACCACTGCATTTTAATCATGATCCAAACAAAAATACTGCATACATGCAACATGAGCAGTTTTTAATCTAAATTACATTTGGATAATTTCGAAATTTGAAGCAAAAACAGAATGGTCTGGCTTCAGTTTTATGAAACTACTGTATACATAAAAAATATCTGCATGAAAAGATGGTTCAGCAGGCGGCGCTTTAAGTGTTTCCTTGGTTTCCGCTGCACTTATGAACTGTAATATGCATTATACAGAGGCAAGATGAAGAGGAAAAAAATACCATCTAAACTTTTCTAAAGACAGTAAGTTCCTCTCAGACATACAGTCATATAAACTCCTACCCCTAATTGAATCGCGATTTGAATCGTCACACATATATGAATCAATTTTCAGCCAGCTCGCGGTTAATCGTTACATCCCTATTAAATTACATATTAATTTAAGTATTCATAATTTAATAAGAAAAGATAATTAAAATAAATGTAATAATAAATAAAAACAAATAAATATTTTTTAGAACATTTTTCAAGAATTTTAATTCCTTAAAGTTTTTTTTTTTTAGTAATTTTTACTAACAATTAAAATAGAAATTTTGTACGAATTAAACAAATAAGGAAAAAAGGAAATTATTGATACATCATTTTTGTTTGCTAATTGCTGCAACTGTTGCACAGGTGAGTGACAGGTTGCTTGGGGGAGATATTGAAAGATTATGAAATCATTGATCATAAATATTTCACAAAAGAAATACGTTATTTTTGATTTCATTGTGACTCTAAGAATGAAAATCTTTCTCGTCTTCAGGGAATGTGAGGTGTACAGTAAGAACCATGCAGCACCTTTCTCCAAAGTCATCACCTTCCACAAGAAGGAACCTTTTGACCTGGAAGCATTCTATAGTTCTCCACATGAGCTGCCCTATCCGGATAGCAGAATAGGTATGTATTATTGTGTGGCATCTTCAGTATCATGTTGATTACTATCTGTAATGGCATTCTTAAACCAGACTTTATTTAAACTCCTATATCAGTTTGGAATGATTCACTTTAGTCTGATTTAGTCGGCTCTAGCCTAATTTACGACTAAAATGAGAACTAATCACTCTGGTGCGAAGCACAGGGGACCCTTAAATAGTCGTTCATGGCCTCATTTAATTAAGAATGCCCTCAGCATTGTGATCCATTGTGTCCGAGCACCTGTTATATCTTTAACACACTAACTGAAGTGGGTTTGGGTCAGGCCTAATCTCAGGGGGGTGTCACAGAGGTGTCAAAATACACCTACCAGCCAGGTAATTAGGACTGAGACATGACGTCCCCTAAGCTATAATTCCCTTCACATCATACACCCTCTTCATATTGAGTGTAATGCATGTCAGTGTGTGAGGGCCTAATACACCCCCCCCCCCCATATGGCAGGGTCAGAAATTAACTTTTCATTTATGGGGCGATATTTTCCCCAAACCTATTTGCCTTTTTTTTTAAAGTGAAGGTGTTTGTTTGTTTAGGAAATACCTGTAAAATAACAGTGTTTTTTTTCCATAAAACATTTGATAAAATTTTCTGTAAAGGTTTTTGCACTGTATTTAAATTTGGATATTATACTTTAATTTAAAAATTTTTGTTTAGCAGCTATTGCTGCCAGTCATTTGACCTTTTTATGATTTATATTATTTAGTTATTATTATCGCCATTATTTTTGTAATTCTACATACGTTTCTGTGTCATTTACGAAAAATACGCTATAAATAATACAGTATTTTTCTGTATAAAAAATGAGAATTACTGTAATGTGTCGATAATACTTAGTAATTTTACAGAGTTTTGCGTACAATTTAAAGTGAAGGAAAAGAGTTATTTTCTGTATAAATAGGATTTTTTCAACACTTTTCATTCATTTTCACATTTCACTTTAATCACAACCGTCGTAATAGATTTTGTTTAATTGTGCAGGGACAAACCCCCCCCCCCCGGTCTTGAATTTGGGGGGCATTTTTGTTCATTTTGGTGGCAATTTTGCATGTGGATTGATTGAAAGAAAGTGCTAAATGCAGTTTTTCTGTTGCGGTCAGGCCGCTTTACCATACAGAATGTTATGCCGCAGCCTGATGGGGACAGTTCAAAGGTCAAGGTGAAAGTGCGTGTGAACATGCACGGCATCTTCAGCGTGTCCAGTGCCTCTCTGATAGAGAAGCAGAAAGGAGAGGCAGAGGATGTGCAGATGGACACAGAACCGACTGTACAGAATGAGGGCAGGCCTGAGGAACAGGTAGGAGACACTGATTGGCTAAATGTATTCATTCTTTGGGTAAATAAGTTTTTGCCATTCCGTTGATAATGAGACTGTCGAGAGAAATATTTGAATGATTAGTTCAACCAAAAATGCTAATTTTGTCATAATTTGCACATTGTCTTGTTGCTGAATGACTTTCTTTGTTCCTTGAACATGAGTAGATACACAGGCACAGCATTAGGGTTCTAATCAGAAGAGTGTTTTTGCTCTTTGTCACTAATTTAAGCTCACTGCGTTTGGCACTGGAAATGACACCTCTGTCCTAGAGGAGGAGGACTGTCATTCTTGCGTTAGGGGTTACTTTATTTAGCTTACCAGGGTTCTGACATGCCATCAACAGCTGTAATTTGGCACAGTAGTTTTTAAACTAGGTCAAAATCTAAAATATCTTAATATGCTGGAAGGTAAGTTACTGGTCAGGTGCACAAATATCATATCAGTCAATCAGGACATATACTGTGCACTGTGTTAAAGTAATGCTAGATGTAACACATGTTGGCATCATTTATATTTGTCTAAAAAGTAGTTTCAAGCATTTAGATTTTTTTATGGGAAGCCTAAAATCAATGTTCCCAAATAACAGATTGTGTATGTATTTAGAAAAAATCTTGGTTGGTTTTGATTTTTTATGTGTTTGAAAGCACCTTAGGCTCATCAAGGTTGCATTTATTTGATCAAAAGGACATTAAAAACAGTAATATTGAGGAATATTATTACAATTTAAAATAATAGATAATTTTGTAAATAGATAATAATGTATAGATCATTTTATAAAACTGAATCAATCTAAATGTATTCCTGTGACAGCAAAGCTGAATTATTATTAAAATAATGTTATTGTTATTGGAAATAATTCTTGTTATATAAATATTATTATCAATGCTATTATCAATATTTTTAGGGAAAACTAATGTATATAGTTTTCAGGATTTTTTGATGATTAGTGGGTTCAAATGTACAGCATTTATTTGAAATCTTTTGCAACATTGTAAATGTCCTTACTGTCACTTTTGATCAATTTAATGCATCCTTGTCAAATTAATTACAAAAAGCACTAATTTCAATTATTCAAGTATGCAATTGTTACGAGGTCCGACAAAAGCTGCACCACCACAGCCAATTTTCGACCCGCACAATTCAACTAAACACACGGGGATTTATTACAATCAAGGAGCACCTTAACCCCGCCATAATAAGGTGCCCGGAGTCTCATCTCCCGCTTCATCAATTAAATAATATAATAAGCCATCGGAACCCAGAAGTATAACCAGAAAAGTGTTTATTAATTACATAAACTTAGGAGACAAAACAAAATAATATAAGCTGAGAGCTTCGGGAGAGGGAATAGCCAAAATAACAAACCAAACTCAAACTATCTACCGTTTTATACCTCTTTCCTTCCCAAGAATAAAGAATAAAATAAACAACATAGTCTTACCTCCCTGCTAGCCTCAAAACAGGAGAAAACGGAAGGAAAACAAATAAAAGGCACCCACCTCCCTACATGCGTCTCCTTTTGTTACACAGGTGATTCAACAAATTCTCACATTATGAATATAAGCCAGGTTTCGAATAGCGTCTAAGATGCAACAAATCTTAGAAGAGACTTAAAACAACCACGAAGCCGGGAGAGAGGAGAGCTCGTCGAGGAAACATCCAAACATGCTTAAATCCAAGCCGCCATGCCACTTCTGACGTCATCGTAATGCCGTGCACCTGTACGCGCTCTAACAAGCGCCGCTAGGAGAGGAAGAGAGAGAGAACCACAACAATAACAAAACCACATGCACGAACACAACATTCATCAAAATCATTAAATTAAACAACGTAACAGCAATACAATACAGATTACTGCACAAGGCTACACAGACTAATAATACATAATGCATGAAGCAAAATGTAAGATGTTTTGAAGCAGAATACCTCCGCTCCGTTACATGCTTTGTCATTCATTTTAAGGCTTTATTTGTTTGTTTTGTGAATGCGACAGCAGGATGTCTGTATTGCAGTGATTTCTATGGCTCTCAGCCTTAGCTGATCAATGGTCCTTTTATGAGGAATATTCAAAACAAGCAAATATATTCAGCACTGTGAGCTTTGAAAAATGAATTTTGTGGACAGTGACGCTGCAGAATCAGATCACTCATGCTGTGTTTACACTTTTGTTAACAGAATAAAATGCAGGTGGATCAGGAAGGCCAAGGAGAACAGCCCACTGAAGAGGAAAAGATGAATAACTCTGGTAGTAAGGTACAATTTACCTTAACAATATATGCAAATAAATTCTCACATGCTGTTTATTGCTATCCATCCATCCATCCATCCATCTGTTTCTTGATAACTGTTATTATCTTTTCAATTTTCTTATTTTCTTAAAGGATGGTGATAAACAAGATCAAGGTGCGAGCAGTAGCAAAGCCAATTCAAAAGTGAAGAGTGTTGATCTGCCCATTTTGTCCAACACCACCCGACAGCTGGATCAAGATGTGCTCAACAACTTTGTTGAATATGAAGTAAGTCATAATTCACTTTCAGTCTGCCTCAGTTCCCTGGAGAGCATGTGGAGTGTTGCGATTAATTTAACTCAGCTCAGTTCAGTTGAAAGCAGCCCTCTTTTTCCACCATCTGCATTTTTGATTCTCATCTCAAATTAGAGCCCCATTTTCTGCTCTTTAGGCTGAATTCATTTAGTTTTGTATGTACTCACTTTATCTGTCTCTTGGTAGCTACTGTTTAGAAAACTTGCCAGCTAAATCAACTGTATCTTGTTGTGCATGTTGCTAAACTCATATGAGGGATTTAGCGTTTGCCCTAAATATCCATGACAGAGCTCAATTCAGACCTCAGGGAAAAGACATTAGTAGATCATTTCGTCAGTGAAGCCACAGCACAGCTCTAGGATTTCTAGTCATGTCCTACTATACTTACTAGTTCATTCTTTAGCTTTAAAAAAAGCTGTGTAATCTCACACGTTAAAACTCTTTTATCAAATCTGAATTTTGGCATTACAGCTTTATGCTATTGTATTTTTGTTAGTCAACAAAAAATCACGAATTGACAAAATACTGTACGTTCTTGGTCTTTTTGTGCACAATTCATCTGTGCTTGTGATTCCAAAGCAGGAAATGTTTGTCTTTGTCATTTTTATTCAAAAACTAAATTTGTCTAATGTCACCTAATCCAACTGACAGATGTTGTTAAGGTTTCATAACATATTGCATGTACACATTTATAATTATGAAAATGCAATTTAAAACATTTAAAATGTATTGACTCTAAATGTAAAATTTAATAACAGTAGTTAAATTATAATTAAAGTACTATTATAACAAAGCCCTCTTTCTAAAAATGACAGATTGATGATGAAAGTGTAATCTCACAAGATTTGAAGTGCACATTCAGTACAGTTGAGCACAGTTATTTTTCACAAGGGTATGTTTGATGTCTCATTTATAATCTGAATAAGGTTGTACTTTATTTGAATTGTAATTTTGTAAATACCGAGTAATATTAGTTAAAAAAATGCACGTACTATAGAGTTAGGGGTTGCATTTATTTTACAGTACATGTACTTACAGTGTACCTACCTAAGAAAGTATTGGTAGTATAAGGTAACTGCATGGGGTAGGGTTAGGTTTAGGGGTAGGTTCAGGGTAAGTACCTAAATAAGAACATAGAATGTACATGAGTATAAGGACTGTTAAATAAAAGTGCTACCGAGGGTTTGATTTAAGGTTAGTTGTATGTAATTATGCATAATTTACTGCAATTACTATAGTAAGTATATGTAATATGCAACAAGGACACTGTAAAATAAAGTGTGACCCTAGATAATTATAGGGTTTGATAATTTTTGTGACTTAATAGGGTGAAAAGTTACATTGATCCAGTTTGTTAATATATATTCACTGCATTCTCTCTTACAGAAAAAAATGATCATACAGGACAAGCTGGAGAAGGAGAGAAACGATGCTAAAAATGCTGTGGAGGAGTATGTTTACGACCTGCGAGACAAACTGTGTGGCATCTATGAGAAACATGTCACTGAAGATGTGAGCACATAATCTCTTTGTTATCTGGAGCTGTTGTTCTCAGTCAAGACACTTGGGGGTTTATGCTTTGTTTTCTGTATAATCTACCCCAATTCTGCAGTTTACAAAATCTCAAATCATTTTATACTCGGAACAGAACATTTTAAATACTCAGCTACCAAAATGGAGCTCAGGTAAGACTTACTATGTATGTGTGTTGATGTTCTTCCTTTGCAGGAAAGTAACCGACTCACCATAATGCTTGAGGACACAGAGAACTGGCTGTATGAAGAAGGAGAAGACCAGGAGAAAGAAATCTATCAGGACAAACTGTCTGAACTCAAAGTAGGTGCTTTAGTGTTCGGATCAAGCATGTTTATTACAGTTGTGACATTTTGCTTTATTTATACATTCATTTAGTTATATTAATTTTCTCTTTGCAAGATTTTTAACATTTAAATAATTGATTAATTCTATGATTCAGTTTTCATCCCTGGAGCTTAAAAACTACATTTTTAAGTGCTTCAAATCCTGAAAGTACATCTTTAAAAAACTGCACTTGTAAAATATATGCTTCTAATAATATTAATTAAAAGGTGACCTGAGTTTACGTAACGTGAGCACACTTTCATGACTCTTTCTTATACTACAATACATCTTTATTTAATCGCAATTAACATCCAGTTAAGTGTATGAATATCTTACATTCATTTTGCACATAGGTATATTCCTTTAAATTATAAAAGTAGTCTGTAATGCACGATTATGACAAAAATAATAATTGTCGATTATTCTCTTAAAACTGTAATTGTGATTATTAATTACAATTATCACAATTTATATTGAATGCTGTTTTGAATAGCTTTATACCATTGTTTGATGTCAACTATACAATGGTTTGGTTTCTTTAACTAAATAAAAATATGCATGGTATTATAATGTGTTAATGTAAAACTAAAACAATGGGAAAAACCCTTAAGATAACTTGTAGAAAGAACGAAAACACACTTCTTAAGCATGCAAAATAATGTAAGTGGACTTTTTTTCTTGCAATTGTGCCTGATAACAATTACGAAATTGTGTCATCTGTAATTGTAATTACGATTAGAAATTCGATTAATTGTGCAGCCCTAGTCTGTAACAAGTTAACTTTTTAAAAGTATGCTAAAGTGTGCTTCTTTTGGGTCAGTTCGTCAAATGAAAAACTCTTTTGCATGAAAAATGTGTTACAGTAGGATGTTGTCTTTGTCTTTTGTAGAAGCTTGGTGAGCCCATTGAAGAACGGTACAGAGAGCATGAGGGTCGACCCAGAGCGTTCGATGAGCTAGGAAAGAAAATTCAGCTTTTTATGAAGGCGGTGGACGTGTATAAACAGAAGGTAAGCTGTAATGCTTCTTGCCTGTTGTGTTTGTATAAGCCTTGGAGTGATGTACAACCTCCTTTTTTATAGACACTAATTGGTTTTATTTGGGATTACTCCTTTGCACAGATCTACTGGCCTAATTACTTTGATAACTTACACTTTTCTCATCATCTACAAGTTATTTAATGTACCTTTTTATGTCTCCCACTATTTTCGGGGTAAAGTTTTCACTATTTTCGAGTGTTTGCCTTTGTATCAGTTTCTTTGGTCATTTATGTTGTTATTACAAGGTGATATCTTTGTCAGATTAATAGTGTTTGTAACAGCAATATTTAGCATTGTTCAGATTGGCTCTTTTATTCTTAAGAACATTTTACATTAATTGATCATATTCATCTTAATGATCGTCATCAATATTGATGCACTTAAAGATAATATCATATTTAGCACTGAAAATGAATTTACTGAATGAATGGGAGCTGAGATGCATTAAATGCTGTGGTCATGTCTGCCGTTTGACCAGCAGGACGAGCGCTACCAGCACTTGAGCTCTGAGGAGATGGGTGTTGTTGAGAAGAGTGTGAGTGAAGCTTCAGGCTGGATGAATGCAAAGATGAACGCCCAGAGCAAACTCGCAGTCGCTCAAGACCCAGCAGTCAGAGTAGCAGAGATCATTCAGAAGATTCAGGTTTGTGCACTTTTACAGGAAAAATACAGTCAAGCTGCATGTCACAATTACATTTTGCCCCGTCATTAGAACGATCATACCAGTTTCTGTAATAAATAATGAAGAAGCAGGCATCTCAAAAAATCATGTCCAACTGACATTTAAACAAGGACATTATATTTAGCATAAAGAAAATGAAGCCTGAAAAAAGGCCAAAAATATATTATTTTCATGACAGGTAGTCACTTTGCATGCAAAAAGTCTTTACTGTAATGATTGAGGATAATGATTTTTTGTCTTTATTCTGATTCAGGGCAAAAACTGTAATATATTTTACTTTAAAATTGCATAAAATTACATAAAAGAAAGCAAATACTACTGTGATGCATAAATACATAAATAATTAAATTTAAATATTTACAGTATATATTTAGCATGAGATATTTCACATTACGGTAATGAAAATTTGTGGGGAAAATGTTTTATTTTTTACTTTAAATAAAGAGCAGCAACACAACACCATACTATCATGATGAATAATTCGAAAATTAAATTAAAATTGATAGTATCCTCACAATATACAGTATAGGCTTCAACATAGTAATATAGGACTTTTATTTTGTCAGACACTGTCTAGTTTCACGTTTTACTTTATTCAAATCACTGATTGGACAGGTAAATAAAATAGTTATTGTACTTATTTTACAAATAAAAGGCGGCAAAACAAATACAACCTTGATGTTTAAATTCTGAAAAGTTTTCAAATTATAATTTTTTTTTAAATATTAGTATATAAGTAACTTTTATTTTGACAGAAGCAGTGTTCTGTAATTAAATGAAATATTTATTGTATGTATTTTGTCTTAAAGTAATGGGAATTAGAATTTTTTACATTATGGCAATGACAATTTGCGGGGAAAAATTATTTTGAAAACAATGTCTGAAACAATGTGGTTAAAATGTAGATTCTCATAGTTCAAAAATAAGCAATAAGCTTCTATTTTTAATGAAGCAAAGCACAGTTTATTCATTTTTACTATGCGATCTCAACGTGACGTCACTGACAGGCTGTGTCCGGTTCTTTCATTAAGAGTCCTCATATTGTGGTACTGGCTGACAACACTCCCTACTGTATCATTTAATAAAAAGCAATTTATATAAACATCAATCCATCTGTTTTGTGTTGAAATGCAGGAATTAGATGATGTTTGCAATCCTGTCCTCAACCGACCCAAACCCAAAACCGAAGAGCCCGTAGAAGAGGGAGACCAAAACAACGGGGCACACAACGGCCCCGCAGCACAGCAAGGTGCCGACAGCAAAGGCAATCAGCAGACGAAGCCTCCATCTGGAGAGATGGAGGTGGACTGAGCTCTTCCGCACTCAACCATCTGATTCTGCTGCCATTCTCACTTAAGCCACTATTAAACCTTTTCGACTCACACCGAACCAATAGCTGGAACCATTCTCTTTGTGTCCACCACTCAGTTGGCTGTATTTGTGCATCTGTTTGTTGAAGTCTGCTCCTCTGTTGGTTTTCTCTTGTACCTATTAAGGGACTGGATCAGGCTGTCCTTCGAATGTTACAGCTGTATTGGAAATTGGACGTCCACTATAGGATCATATAGAATAGATGTAGTTCAATAGCTGAAACGATGCTGCCGCTCTTAACAAAAAGCTATCCCTAGAACAAAGTGATGCATTCTGGGAGACTCAAAGGCATTCTTGAGGTGAATCATATCACTTGGTAACTTGTTATGGGAACATGAATCAAAATACTGTTTGATCAATCGATAAGATTGAGGTAAAACAAGCAAATATGTATGCAATACATATAAATATATGGTTTATATTTGTATTTAATATATACATTTCCAAAGGATGTGTTGTCTAGAGCCTGTAAATATTATTTTAGTAATTTTAATTTATGGGTGCTTAGATATAGGTACACTCCTGTTGTTGACATTGCAATGCTTTCAGCTCCGTAGTGTCATATGAAAGTAGAACGTACTGAGCCGGTCATTACCTTTTTTCCCCCCCAGTTTTCATGCATTCCCATATCAAGTCTTGAGGTTTGATAATCACAAATAATAAAACATGCCTTTATGACTGAATGTGTTTGTTGCCATCTAAATTATTGCGCCGGTGCCCGAAATTTTACATGTAATTCTTTAGTCACAAAATCTAAACAAGAACAGGAGGGTTTATAGAAGTGTTAGAAACACTTATAGGACTTTAATTAATTAATTTTAATTTGATTTATTTTGTAAATACAGCCACAGGTAAATTGGTGTAATTTTTCATAAGACATTTTTAAATTGATGCGCCACAATAAGGTTTCCCAAACTGGGATTACTGGTGGGGGTTCTGAGTTCATGTAAAGTTAATATTAATTCATAATTTTTTTTAATATATGCTTATTCATAAATACATAATTTTACATAATCAAAATAAAGCGCTTACTGAAAAGGTTGAAATATTTTGTTTAACTGTGAGTCATGTGACCTTTTAACTGACTTCAAAGAACCATGAATGTGTGAACATGAATATGTGTGTTGTTAAATTGAAATATGTGACCCTGGAGCGCAAAACCAGTCATAAGTAGCATGGGATTATTTGTAGTATTAGCCACTGCGTCAAAATGACCGATTTTTCTTTTATGCCAAAAATCATTAGGATATTAAGTAAAGATCATGATTCATAAAGATATTTTGTAAATTTCCTACCGTAAATATATTAAAACTTGATTTTTGATTAGTAATATGCTAAGAACTTAATTTGGACAACTTTAGAGGCAATTTTCTCAATATTTAGATTTTTTTGCACCCTCAGATTCCAGATGTTCAAATAGTTGTATCTCAGCCAAATATTGTCTGATCCTAAGAAAGCTTATTTATTCAGCTTTCAGATGATGTATAAATCTGTTTACCCTTATGATTGGTTTTGTGCTCCAGGGTCACTGTAATTTCAATCTCATTGGTAATTCAGATGATAAAAAGGTTTGTGCCACTTTTGCAATTATAAACAAGATCATATTATCATTAAATGGAATTATTCTTGAAATATACAGTACTTTAACTTGATATCGTGGTAGTAAATAAGACTTTTATTTTGACAGACGCTGATTTATTCTATAATCTGATCACCGATTGGTCAGTTTGCACAGCGACGTCGGTCACGTCATTACGCGTTCTAAGGGGCGGACTTTTTCAAAATGGAGGAAAGGCAAACCTTTTTGAGGGGAATACAAATATACCGATTAAATGCATTTTTATACATCATGCTCGTCAAACCATCTCACATTTACGGAAAAATAAGGAATTTTTGAACAGAATTACCGACTCGTCGGACTGAAGAGGTTATGAAGTGAAAATGAGTGTTTCAATCGGCGACAAGATTGAGGTAACTTAAGTGAGCTGACTATTTAATTAAATTCTAAGCTTCTGTGTATATTTTAAGTTCCCAAAAACAGTTAAAAGGTTCCCTTGTAGTTACGTCTTTACGTAGGTTTGTTTTAACTTAACTTACTTTCGTTCTTTCAAGTTTGGGAAACATTGAAAACATAATATTAAACAAAGACGAAGCGTCAAGTCATAATTTTAAAGCAGAAAGTCGTTCTGGACCTCGCCTTCTGTTCATCTATTAAGTGCATCAAAAGTGTTTTGGGAATCAGGAGCCTGGAGACGGTTGCTAGGCGACGCGCGGTAGCGTCAGTGTCAGGTAGAGTCGCGGGAGAGTGATGAACAGATGTCACTGTCAGATGCAGGTAACACTGTGTGCAACGGGCTGCTTTTGAGCTGTCGCCTTGATCTGTGATCGAAACACTGCATTCATTCATTCCTGCTAAATTTGACTTCCAAAGCAAATGATCCACATGAGGACCGAATTTTGGCTTCATCTGTGGATCTTAGAATCGAGGAGATTTCATTCTGAGGTTTAGTGGCGAAGAAACTCTCAAGGGGGCAAGATGGATCTCTTGAAATTATCTTATTTGATCTCTGTTATTCTGCCATCTAATGCAAACATTTTGTGTTTCAGGATTTCAAGGTTCTTCTCACCTTGTTGGGTAAAGGCTCTTTTGCAAAATCTGTAAACACAGGCTTGGAGGTGGCAATCAAAATGGTAAGAGCACACGGTGTTGTTTAATTAACCATAGTGCTGCCAGGGTTGTGGTTGTACAGCATCTGTTCGAAACCGTTCACTGTGCCCCATGTGTATTTGCAGATTGACAAGAAGGCCGTGCACAAAGCTGGGATGGTGCAGAGAGTCATTAATGAGGTGGAGATTCAGTGTCGGTTAAAGCATCCGTCGGTTCTTGAGGTGAGTCCTAAACCCTCATCACAGACCTGCAGTTCAACTGATGCTCATGTTATGTCATGTGTTCAATGAATCTGAATCAATTGTATTGACAGTTTGTTTTACTTTTAAATGTAAAATAAGAATTGTATAGTACTATACAGGTCATTAAAATCCAAAAATGTCTCACAAAAATGCTGGAAAATTTTATCTTGCTTATTTCATTGGCTACAGCAGTGGTTTTCAGCCTTTTTGACTGCGAGGTCCCATTGTCCACATAAATTGTTCCATAAATTACATTTCAGGATTAACTTCTTTTTTTTTTTTTAGCGCTGATTGTTCTTTAAGGTTACCACTCTTTTTAACCAATGAATTTACATGACTTTTCCAGCTGTTGCTGCAGTAGTTTCCATGTTTTACTGATTAAGGATAAGGATTTTAAAGAATTTTTTATTTTTTTTACTCACAATTTCTACCTGATAAAATGTTTTAGGGCTTGGCATGACTAGAAAAACTTATATTTATTATGAAAATGCTAATAAAAAATTTATAATTATTTAAAATGATAAAGATTAATAATATAAAAATATTATAAAGTATTATTTATAATAAAATGTATAAATTAGATCAAATAAGATTAATACAAATAATTTGCATGATTTTTCTAGTTCTAGAAATCACACTTCAATTAGTTTTAAGATTTTACAAGACAGTGGGAACCCTGGTTCTTCAAAAAAAAAAAAAGAATTGGGGACAAATAAAAAATAAAATAATATATATATATCTCTCTCTCTCTCTCTCTCTATATATATATATATATATATATATATATATATATATACACACACATATCTCTCTCTCTCTCTCATATATATATATATATATATATATATATATATATTTAAGAAAAATATTTAAATTTTGTAGCTGTTTTAGCCATTTTAATATGTTGAGAATTAGTGGTTTAGAAGTAGAACGATATCAGTATTTGCGAGGATCTTATTAAAGACATTAGAACACTAATAATTCTATTACACCAAAATATTGATATTTGATTTAAAACAAAATAATAAATAAATAATCATTAAAATACCTGGAAATGTTGTGGACTTGTCAGGAATCCATTGGGCAAAAATTGTGGACATTAATAGACATGATAATACAAAATTATATCAAATATTAAAAATGATTTGATAAGGTTTGATATCTTTACTTGACCCTCTAACTCTAGCAATCTCTATTCCTAATTTTATTTGATCTATATGTCTTTTTATACAAAAAATAATCTGTACTGCGTTAGGCTAACCAAGACTTGTAATAGCACTTGCACGTTGTTGCTCTTTTGTTGGTTTTGATTGCTTCTTATGTCCTCATTTGTAAGTCGCTTTGGATAAAAGTGTCTGCTAAATGACTAAATAATTAAAAGGTTAGAATATAGAGTAATGAGTAGAATTCCGATTTTTGCATTGTTTCTTACTAGCAGCACTGCAATACTGACATATTGATATGGATTGAAGAAAGAAGCAGATGCAGCATGTGCATAACTTGTGTAGCAATTGTGGAATATGATATTATTGTGCATATTATGCATTTTGCAGTATTTGAAGGAATCCGCCATCCTGAAGCATTTTCATTCAATAAGTAGATATTGACTAATCCTCTTATTTTCTCTTTCCTGACTCAAGCTGTACAGTTACTTTGAGGACAGTAATTATGTGTACCAGGTTCTGGAGATGTGTCACAACGGGGAGATGAGCCGCTACCTGAAGGAGAAGAAACCTTTTACCGAGGAAGAGGGTGAGTTCTTCACTTTCATGCACTTACTCACTTTTAAACAAACAATTATTAATATATTAAAATAATCCAAATCTAATATGTCAAAATGCTAAAAATCAATACATTTGGTTTTAAATTGAAGAACGTAAAAAAAGCTTTGCCATAGTTACAGCCAATGATATTGCTGTGCCTTCCCTTTTAAACACTGTTTTCAGTTTTTATTTAGAATTTTGTTTATTAACAGCGAGGCACTTCATGCATCAGATCGTGAAGGGAATGCTGTACCTCCACATGCTGTACCTCATGGGATCATGCACAGGGACCTGACCTTGTCCAATCTCCTGCTCACCACCAGTATGAACATTAAAATCGCAGACTTTGGTTTGGCGATGCAGCTCAAGCTTCCCAGTGAGAAGCACTTCACCATGTGTGGCACCCCAAACTACATTTCACCTGAGGTGGCTACACGCCGCACTCACGTCCTGGAGTCAGACGTTTGGTCGCTGGGTTGCATGTTTTACGCCTTCCTCACGGGCAGACATCCCTTTGACACGGACACTGTGAAAAACACCCTCAATAAGGTGGTTCTGGGAGAATATCAGATGCCCACTCACATATCAGCAGAAGCTCAGGACCTGATTCAGCAGCTCTTGCAAGAGAACCCGGCCCTCAGGCCCAGTCTCTCCGCAGTGCTGGATTTATGACTTAAACTGGGCCCACCCCAAGCAAAGACTCTGGGAGCAGTGATGGAGGGTCAATAGATAGCGGTATAGCCACCTTATCCACAGCCTCCTGCGCCACCAATAGCAGCAGCAGCAGCCGGCTACAGAGGAAAACAAGGCAGGTGATCGGACAGCCCTTGCCCAATCGCATGGCGCCGATCCCCAGCCACTCCCATCATTCCACCAGCTCTAGTTTTAAGAGAGGCCAAGATTGGCAGCCACATTTGCAAGATGATTTATCAAAGATGGGTATTGGTAGAGTTCCCATGGGTTCTGACAGCAGAAGGCCTCATTCTAGCTATTTGAGACGGGCGCATTCATCAGATCGATCTGGCACTGGGTTTAGCAACACAGGAGGCGGAGCTGGAGAGATGTCACTCTGAAGAGATGCTTTCAGGGTCCGGACGATTATTTTCATCAACCTCCAGTTACAGAAACGTGTCCCATGACTAGTCCACCTATAAAATAGCCTGCAAAGTAAGAGGCAGTGCATTTCAGCATTATTACAAGTATTTTTTTGTAATTAGTGCTTTTGTGTCCCCTCTTCCTCAGTCTGGGATCATCTTTCTCTACATCCACTCATTCAATGATACCACAAATGCCTGATTCTCAATCGCAGGCCTGGTTCAGCAGTGATGGTAATATTCCCATCAGAATTCTGAGCTTTTTATAGAATATTTCAGCAAAAATGAACATTCTGGCATCGTTTACTCACTCTTGTGTCATTCTAAACCTGTGGAGCACCGCACATGACCAGGGTTATTATAGTTAACTAAAACCATAAAAAAAAAAAAAATTACTTAAAATATACTATTTTATTTCAGTGAGTTGTCCAGAAAACATTTCTAATTTTCATTTCGTTTAACTTTCACTAAAAGATGTACTAAAACATCTAAAACTAAAAACTGATATAAATAAATAACTTTAAAGATATTTAAAACCCCACAAAAACGAATACAATTGACAAAAAGATTAAAAGTAAAAAAAACAACAAATTGAACTAAAATTAACAGAAAATATAAAAATAAAAACTTGAATAGATATTGTGGCCATAAATTAAGAATGAATGACTTCGCCTTGTTTGATTATTAATAAGTTCCCTTATTTAATGTAAATCATTGTCATGTTGAACCAATTTGTTCCCTTGTTTTTTTTTTTGTTTTTTTTTAATTTGGTAATTGGAAAAAAAAAAAAAATTGGACAGGACAATGTAGAGCAGACAGGAAGAGAAGTGGGAGAGAGTGAGAGGGAGGTGGGATCGGGAAGGGTCCTCGAGCTGGGATGCGAACTTGGAACGCCAGTAACGCAACAATGTTATCTGCCCACTAGGCTATTGGTGCCGACTGTTACCTTGTTTTAATTTACTTAAATTGTGGCCATGATTCTCTAGAATATAAAGGAGATATTTTGTAGCGTGTCCATGCTTCTCATTTAGTACAATGAGAAAGATGCCGATTCACTGCCAAAAGTATCATAAAAGTATAAAAACCTCATTAAAGTAGGCCATGCATTATATTTCCAATCTCCTGAAGCTAACAGAAACGGAACATGAGAGAACCAATGCTGTTTTTACATCAATGATGTCAAACTTGTTTTGGCACTTCATGAAGTGTCATGTTTAAATATACACAAACATAAAAGAGATTTTAAAAGCTATGCAAGAGTCAAAGATAGTAACTTACATTTTGATTTTACTCAAAGCCTTTATTTAGCTTCATAAAACTTGGAATATAATTTTTGAGACGTATAAATTGAGTTTATGGTTATATGGAAAACATCAATGTGAATAATCTTCAAAATACTTTCTTTGCTCAATGGAAGAAAAACAATTCATACAGGTTTAGTAGAACATCATTAAACGATGCTAGAAATTTTTGTTTTTGGGTGAAGTATCTCTTTATTACGACTTATTTGAAAAGTTTTCCATAATGAGAAATTTTAAACCTCAAAACATTTTTACTTTTAGGACCGTTCAAGAGGCCTGCAGACCTGAGCAGTCACAGCAGCAGTGGGAGTTTCCACTCTGGACGAGGGCCGGTCGGGACACAAACCTCCTGCAGTGACAAGCCCAGCGGCCTTCACTCTCAGCAGCAACCAAACCTTTTCCTCCACAACAATCCAGGGTCCTGCAGGGAAGATGGATTTGGATCAGGACACGTGTCAGGATCTCAGGGCTACTCAGACACACAGTTTTTCTGGGTCCACCATTCTCCAAAGGCAAAGAAAACACACAGAAGAAGGAGAAAGTGTGCCCTAAGAAGAGCTTCCCTCCACTCTAGGGGTGTGCGATATGACGATTTTTGATCGTGGACGATAAAAATGTCTCCACGATCTGCTTTTTAAGAAATATCGTAGTATCGCGCTACCGCGCACATTGTCAAATACAGTTCTGGCGCTTCCGTCTCTATATTCTGTACAACACGACATACAGCAGTAGAGTTACTCAGACAGGACACTGCACTTATTCGCGATCGCAAAAGTACATTATTTGCATACAAGCCTTGCTGGTTAAATGTTTAATTCGCGCGCTGGTCTGACGTGCGCTTGTTCTGAGTGCATACACCTGAAGCACGCGCGCTAAAAAGCCTGTCTAACAGCGCCTGATTACTCAACTAACTTATCTTTTGCGCTAATACTGTCAAAACACACAAGGTTTACATACAGACTGAGTTGGTTATCTCTAAACTGAAAGTAAATAGTTAAGAGAGAAACGGATGCGTGCCTGTACTGTATATTAGATGCGTGCAGCTCTTAAAGGGACAGGACACTAAACGTGCTGTCGACTGTCATTAAAGGGATAGTTCACCCTAAAATTGAATTTCTGTCATTATTTACTCAGTGGAAAACCAAACAGTTGCTGGTCTACATTGACTTTGATAGTAGGAAAGAAAAATCCTATGGAAGTCACTGAGGACCAGCAACTGTTTGGTTTTCCACCTTCTTCAAAATAGCATTTATAAATGTTCAGCACAAGAAAGAAACTCATTCCGGTTTAAAACAACTTTTGAGTAAATGATGATATAAAAATACAACATTATGACAGAATTGACAGACAGATGACAGAATATTAATTTGTGGGGGAACTATTCATTTAACGTTAACAAAACAACAAAACACAAAGAGAAAAATCACTCACTATTCTTGACTGAAAAACTTTAATACAGTTGCTTTAGGAATCAGTCTATCTAGTGTTTTATTTTTATATTTGTTCATTCAATTTCATTGAATGCTCTGCTAAATACACCTATTGTACCTGGAAATAAAGCACTGTTTGTTTTATTTGTATATTATGTGTATTTGTAATGTGTATCTTTGTTCTTATTTTTTAATAAGAAAAATAAAATAATGACAAAGATTTTTTATCTTCGCCCACTTTGGCCTAAATATCTGCCATGCATCTTTGTCTTTCTAGTTTGGCTGTAATGCTCAGACAACTTGTAAAACCAAAATAGTAAAACTAACAAAGAATCGTGATAAAAATCGTGAATCGTGATATTTCTAAAAAAAATCGTGATATGATATTTTTCCCATATCGCCCACCCCTACTCCACTCTATGCTGCCAGACTCGAGCCCATTAGACAAAAGACCAAAAACGCTGTGGTGTGAAGCCATTTATGTCTTGCCTTGTGAACCATACACCCGTTTCACTTTGAGTTTAGAGAATGAGGGAGAACCTGTAAGTTATAAGCTAGAATTGTTGACTTCGAACATGATGTAACGGTGTGTATTTCCTCTTTAGGTCAGTATCCTGGATTCTGGAGAGGTGTGTATGGAGCTGCTGAAAGGACAAGGAGCTCAGGAGAGAGTCAAAGAAGTACTTAGGATATCCTGTGATGGATCCATGGTGAGGAACTAAAAACTCAATGATTATTTTAATGTGATTTATGTAATACATACTACTGTACAAATATTTGAGGTCAGTAAGATTTGTTTTAAAGAACTTTTATTCAGCAAAGATGCATTAAATTGATCAAAAGTGCCTGTAAAGACAAGTATAATGTTATAATGTAAGCTTTCTATTTCAAATAAATTGTTCTTTTAAACTTTCTATCATGAAAGAATCCTGACAAAACTGTATCACAGTTTCTACAAAAATATTAAGCTGCACACCTGTTTTTAACATTAATAATAAATGTTTTTGTGCACCAAATCACCATTAGAATGATTTCTGAATATATGTTAAAGAAATCTTTTATTCTCACCAAGGCTGCATTTATTTCATCAAAAATCTTTTTTTTTTGTTGTTGTTGAAAAAATGACATTTTCAGCAGCCATTACTCCGTACTTCAGTGTCTCGCAATCCTTCAGAAATCATTCTAATATGCTGATTTGCTGCTCAAGAAACATTTCTATGATTATTATCAATGTTGAATACACTTTTACTATTTTATGTTTTTGTGGAAACAGTATTACATTTTTGCCAGGAAATTTGTTAAATAGAAAATTTGTATTAAATTTGTACATATAGTCCCAAAGATTATGAAAATGATATATTTTTATGTTGTACATAATAGGCTTCCTGTCTTTGTGTTGTGTATTTAGTTTGCGCGTAGTGCCTTTATTTTTGTGTACCAGTTCTACTCAGCACTTCAGTGAAATGTTAGCTGTACAAACATACAAGCATTAAACATCTGCTGCCTGGGGTATTACTGCTTTTTTGTGTTTTCTGTTTATTTAAAGCACACGTGGGCAGGATTTATACTGTTCAGCTGGTTACTGATAATGACAAAATGCAAACTGACAAGATATTTCAGTCTTTCGCTCCAAAATCTAGAGGTAAGAATATATAATTTTTTTTTTTTTTTTTAATAAAGATATTTTAGTTTTTGCAATCCCCCCCAAAAATTGCATGCACAAAGTATTGCATGTTTGTTTTATTGTAAAGTAAATTTGTGACACTTGTAGTTATATCATGGTGGTACTTTTTTTTTTTCGTCATGCATTTATTGAGGTTATTTTATTTATAAAATAATGTTTAAAAATTAAATACTGTTTAAAAATTTGGGGTCTGTTTTTTGTTAAGAATCCTCTTATGCTCCCCAAAGGCTGTATTTGTTTTTTATCAAAAATACAGTAAAACATTGCAATATTGTGAAATATTATTACAATTTAAGTAGCTATTTTCTTTTTAAAAGTCTTTAATGTCACATGATCCTTTAGAAATCACTCTAATATGATAATTTAGTCATCAATAAACATTTCCAATTAATGTTGAATATACTATATATAGTTTGAATCATTGATTTAATACAATAAATATATTGTCTAGAGAGGTATTATTATTGTGAATGAGATGAGTTGTAAGTTGATCTAATTATAAACTAAGTAATATACCCAGCATATCCAGACACCAAAACATAAGATCTTCATCTGTTTTAGGATCTTAAAATCAAACATTACCAAGAAAATGTAATTATTTTGTATACAATAAAAACAAACCACCTGTTGTTTACAAAGCCTGTTTTACAACAGTCAACTTTTAAATAAGACACTTTGAACGAATATTTTCCATGCCATTTACACGAGTGGTTTGAATTTATTACCTGTTTTCTCCAAAACCCCAGCCAGTGCATGAACTTCTCATGGCGAGAGACTGTGTTGCACTGGCGCCCCCTTGCGGTAAAACACAGCGGATTCCTGCCATGCTTCAGGAGGCACACACGTGCTATCCGGTGTTCTGGGCGGAGCTTACATGAATATTCATGAGTTTCCTGTTTCGCGTTAAAGCGCCTCTGAAAATATCAGTGCACTCTAGGATCGTTTTTTCGTAATGTAATGATGTTTCAGCGACAGTCCCAGAGGTACCAGCCGTTACAAGAGTCACATGCAATCTAAACAAGATTTACAACACATGAATGAATATTGTAGTGTTTATATATAATAATAATAATCTATCTACCTTGTCTGGTGTGTGGGATATTGTTCTGCACAAGCCAGGCACAGGTTAGCCAGAGGTAATCAAGGTGGCATTATATTCTTTATCACATGTAATACATCATCCCTTTTTTATATAATGAAGAAAAACCTGATTCTTTCAAAAGGCATCAGGTCTTCACGCATCTGTGCATGAGTTTAAATAAATGATCTTTCCTTCCTGAGGATATATTACCTGGCAAGACATTGAATTTAACTTTCAATCTTAAAGGAACAAATCCACTCTCTTATAGAGTAACAGAACAACAGAAACCAGCAGTGTCCAGTGTGCACCACTCATCTAGCATTCAGTCAATAGAATAATGTTTATATTACAATTTAAATATATTACAAAAATATGAATTTATTACTAAAGTTGTGTTGATGTTATATAAGCTGAGCAAACACCACAGAATGATCACAACTGAAACTTTAATTAATTATTATTATTATTAAATTGATATCAGTTATTAATAGTTTTAAAGATTGTCAAAATAACAAACACAAATGTTTGTTGGCTCAGTAAGTTGTATCCTCAGGCACATCAACAAATTAATAGCTGTATTAATTAAACATAACATACATCTACAAACTATTGTGCTGAACTTCATCACACTTTGAAGCATGTCTTATTCTGGAAACTTTAACGCGAAACAGGAAACTCATGAATATTCATGTCAGCTCCGCCCAGAACACCGAAAATCTCAGACACCGAATATTTCAGACACCGGAGGAGGCTGTGCTCGCTCTCGGTGTCTGGATTGAGAGCAGATCGCATCTGATCATCACCAGAGCGCCTTTAATTCTCAGTCTCAGCGACAGACGGACAGACAGCAACACGAGTCATGGAGACCAGACTGCCCTCCAGCTAGCTAACTGCTATCCGATCGGAGCCCAAAACATGCGCTAGACAGGTATTTACCCTGCTGCATCTGCTCTTTCAATGTGTCCACAGGAGAGAAAACACGACTTGAAGATTTCTGACATCCATCAGTGAGACTTGAGATGATCTGAATCTGAAAGTAGGTGGAGTGCTAGCTTGCGCTGCTGTTGAATGGGTTGTTTATGACGGATTTCACGAGTCCATTCTGTTTTAAAAAATGAACACAATATGTATAAAGGGCAGATTCAACTGTATCCCTATTCTAACGCAATGAAACCGTAAGAGCAAGGCTTAACCAGAAGAGAAGCATGGGCTGTGGCTCCAATTCTAGTGAGCTGCCTTCCTGGACAGCATTGGTGGGCATGACGGCGCTTTCTAACGATCGGGAAGTTTCCACGCTCTCTTGAAGCATCGAATCTTCGAATCACATTCGAACTGGTCTGTGACTCATCAAATGTTCGAATCTTCCGTTTAAGACTTTAACCGTTTGTGGTCGATTATTCGATTAGAACGTTAACTCGCATTTGATGCATAGATTTAGTTTCAGACTGAAGCTCCGAATGTTCGAACTCACAGAATGAATCAGATGTTCGAATACATGTCATAGGCCTAAATTAAATAGTTACAAATGCACGTGAATCAACTTTTACTATATAATGTTTGAACTTGCAAAGTCTGAACTTGCATAGCCTATGATTCATTGATGATTGACTTTAAATATCTGGACTTGCAATTGCAAATTATGAATGGAGTTCTTAAATCTAATGTTTAAACTCTCAGATGATCGAATATGTTTCATTAAATGTTTAAATCAAATATTTCAAATTCACATACGATGCATCATGTTTGAATTAAATCTTAAAACTGAATTATGATGCGTCTAATGTTCAAACTGAGTTTTAACAACCATAATGCATCAACATTTTTTAAATACACTGTAAAAAAAGAAAGTTGAGCCAATTTCAAATTAAGGCAACCAGCTTCAGCAGATTTTTGAGTTTTTACAACAAAAAGTTGAAAATCTCCTACAAAAATAATATACTCAAAAATCTGCTTTTTTTTTTTTTACAGTGTAGTTTGTTTTCACATTTGAAATGGGGTTATAATGCATTGCATGTGTGAATGCATATTCAAATTCATCATTCCATTATGTTTTGTATTAAACACGTGTATGATGCATCTAATATTTAAATCAAACATCCAGACTTGCGTTATGAATCTAAGTTTTAAATCTAAAGTTTTAACTTGCAAATTTTGCTGCAGCTTTTCAAATCAAGGCCCATGATTCTTTGAAGATTGCATTGAAATTTTAAACTGAAACTTTTAATTTGAATTTGATGCTTTGAATGTTCGAATCAAACATTTTGAATTCACATATAATGAGCTGGATGTTTGAATCAAATCTTAAAGAGACGGTTCACCAAGAAAATTCTGTCATTTACTCCCCCCTCACGACGTCATTCCAAAAGCTGATTGAGTTTCTTCCTTCTATTGACCACAAAAGAAAATATTTTGAAGAATGTTGGTAACCAAGCAGATGACGGTACCCATTGGTTTCCATAGAATAGAAAAAGTACTATGGAAGTCAATGGCTACCAGCAACTGTGAGGTTACCCACATTCTTCAAAATATCTTAACACTGAAAAATGATGCGTCCAAAATTCAAACTGAACTCTCATTTTTTTGCACAATTGTGTAAAATAGTTTAATGGTTCAGATGTCTGAAACAGAGTATAGTACATTGCTTTGCATGATCAAAACTAATTTTTGTACTTGCCTTTGATGCATCACATTTTTGAATCAAACCTTTGATTCCCATGATGTTTTAATAGAACATTATATGTACATTTATAGGACGCATCTGATGTTTAAAATCAGTTTAGCTAGGAAGTCGACTAGGTTTCTTGTCAAAGCCATGGAGATTCACAGCCCAACTTGAGCATTGCTTTGGACGGAACCTGTTTTGTAAATTTACAGACACATTTAAGCCGATTTATTGCATTTCATTTAAGACTCATGAAGGTTTGTAATTGAAGGTTCTGATAATAATCTCTGTTGGCTTTGGTTCAACAGGGTTTTGTACGAAGACTGTTTCCTGTTTTCACTGGAGTGACACTGCTGTCACATCTGGCCATCAGCAGCTGAAGATGCAGACTTTCCTGAGAGGCAGACGAGTGGGCTACTGGCTCAGCGAGAAGAAGATGAAGAAACTCAATTTCCTGGCCTTTGCAGAGATGTGCAGGTGAGAGTCGACCGTAGATCCATCGGCCTGGATCTCATCCTGCATGCGTTTCCATGTAAGAGCACAGCAGGTGCCTGTTGCTGTTGGGCATTTGTTGCACTTGTGGTCAGCGGTTCATCCAAAAGAGTGGTTTTCTCTGCTTTCTTCTTTTGTTCCAGTATCGGTCTGTTGCAAGACAGATCGGTGGATCGAGTTGTTTGAATAAAAAGGTGTAATGGGCTTGCTCATACATGATGTTTTCTTCATCGCGCATGTTAGAATGTACTTTGAACTTTGGTTGAGAAAGATCCAGGAAGGTTGCTTGAGGTTGTGTAATACAGTGCAGCATAAGGGCATGTTAACATAAGATGCATATTAAGACAGTTTTTTGTGCGAGTGTCTCATAAGCAGAAATGGTTGTTTAGGTTGACAGGCTGTGCATCTTATTTATAGAAGCATGTAAGTTCTGTGACTCGAATCAAGATAGCAAAAATAATACATTTTGCAAGTTTTAAATGGGTTGCTCCAAAAAGTACCCCTGTTTGCTATTGGTTGGGTAAATGGATACGCTATTGGTTGAGCTAATCTAGACCGGTTGGGCCGTTCGAGTTACTCAGGCAATCAAAACATAAATTGTTGATGAGAAATTTGTTGAAATTTTTTAAGCAATCAATTGCTTTTTTCCTCCATGTAATAAAAAAAAAATCTCACACTTGCACTGAATGAAAGACATAGAGCTGCATTTATGAAATATTAAGAAAATTAGTTTTCTCAGTTGGAAAATGTTGCTTTATATTTACCCATTTATAAATTGTATTCATCATAAATAACATTTGAAAGCTACTTTGTTAAATCCTAAAAGGTAAGATGTTCAATATTTATAATACTTTACAAGTAATGCATATTACTACTACCGTATTTTCTTCCATGTCAAATTATGGGCTTGCCTCTCCAATGATGGTTAATATCGATAGATTCACTAATTATTAAACTAAACTAGCTACGAATGTTGTTAAACTAAACACATTTCACCCATGAATAACTTTAAGGTGTCTCTGCTTAAAAATGAATAGATTAATTTATCATTTGAAACATTATTTAAAAAGTACATGTAATGAATTTGTTGTATTAGGAGGTAACACCCCTGAGCAAAGAAAATGTTTCATTTCTTATCATTAGTGCTTAAGTGGGGTTTTTTTTTAAGACAAAGCTATATGTAGGTGCCAAAATATCACCTACCACTGAGGACAACTTAGCAACGAAACCGCAATACCCTGGCAACCACTTTCAACACCCTAACATTGTCAGCACTGGTGTTGCACACTTATTCTCTCCCTCAGTAAATAAAACAAATATATATTCTAAAGTGGTTTTATTTGTTTAAAGATTCATCTGTTTTGTTCCATTCACATTGCACATTGTCAAGGGTAGTTTACCTGTTTAAAAACAGAGTGCTCTATAAAATATTCACAGTATTTTCTTCCAGCCTGTGTTTTGTTCTGCTCTGAATGTGTTTTGGTTAAATCATCTCTGCAATCCAAACTATGATACGCTTGAATGATTTTCCGTGGTGCATGTAGTTGACCAGTCTTGGCCTGGCTGTGTTTTAACACTGTGCCAGCACTTTTATTCTCTATGACTTTGCAGTCAGGCAGATTGGTTTACTAGCGCCCTAGATTATCAGCCAGCAGTCAGAGAGAGAGTGAATGAGTGAGAGCTGGTGGAGCAAAGCACTCTTGGAGGCCGTGCACTTGAGTGTTGTGTTTGTATGGGCCATGCAACCTGAGAAAACCAAACTGCTGGACCGGCAAAGGGTTAAAGTTACACACAGGGCTTTGTGTGTGTTGTAAATGTGTGTGTGGTGTAGTGAAAGATTGTGTGTGTGGTTGGTCTTTTTTTGTCTTGTGCGTTGCTCATTGTGCTCCACTGTCACTGTCTCCAGCTGAATGAACAATAGTGTAATGCAGCGGTTCTCAATTCCAGTCCTCGCGCCCCCCCGCGATTTTGCATGTCTCTTGTTTGTTAACACACCTGATTCAGATAATCTGCTCGTTAGACGTGAGCTCCGTGCATGAACTGTTCCGATTGACATGGTCCCTACACAGTGTCCATTGCTCCCTACTCCCTGACCAGGGGAAATCCGTTGACGTTTACTTCACTTCGGAACATTCATTCATACCTCTGTAAATATAGACAATTTAAATTCACGTCTCGCACACTTCAATGCACTTTTTGAATGGAGCATTCGTTCGCTTTGAACTGGAATCATGACGGAATATCCTGTGATGTCCACTTCGCAGGGCACTTGCGTTCGAATAGAACAAACATCTGAAGCGATAAGAGAAACATAGAGGGGGGGCGCGAGGACTGGAATTGAGAACCGCTGGTGTAATGTGTGAAGCCAGTGTTGCATCGGATTTCCTCAGCGGCTGTGACTGTGTGAGGAATTGTGTGACTGAGCTGGAGAAAGTGAAGGAAAGTGGGAATACAACAATGCTATCACTGAAAGCGGTCAGCTCTATCAACCAGTCAACAAAGAGGGATATGTTTGTTACACACATTTGTACTGTTTTAAAGGGATACTTTACTCAAATACGAAAATTCTGTCATTTACTAACCAAACTTGTTTGACTTTGAACATTGAAGACTTTTTCAAGACTTTTCTCTGCCAATACAATGACTCATGCTATCTATTCCAAGTCTTCTGAAGCCATACATTAGCATTGTGTGAGAAACGGACTACATTTATCTTGTTATTAATTGTAAATTCATATTTTCTATTGAAACAGGACGTTTCAAAGATCTTGTGTTATTTTCTTTTATATCCTCCTTTGTTCCTGAACGCAGAGGTCTTGTCCGACTCATTCTGGAATAATGTTTTACATTTTCTCTGGTGTTTCTAGTCAAATTAACACATTTTCCGAACTGATAATTTTTAAACCTGTGAAAATGGTTATCACGTTTTCTCTTGTCAGCGTTTGACATAGAATGCCGGACATGGACAGATTTGCTGGTGTGCTGCAAAACAAACACTTTTACAGGAATTCCTTAAAGGGGGGTACAATGCTGTTTCATACATTCAGAGTTGTTTACACTGTTAAAGAGTTGGATTCTGATGCTAAGCATGGACAAAGTTTCAAAGAACAGTTTGGACGTATAACAGAGTATTTCTGTGCCAAAAATCTCACTTCTAGGTTCGTACACGTTTCGTAGAGTTTTTTTCGATCGTGGTTCTTGCTGACGTAAACGACAGTGGAACTCCTTATATGGGCATTTCTCCCGGAAGAACGAGCCCGTGCACGCATCGACCAGAGCGAGAACGAGAGCGCGCCCATAAACGCTTTTCATTCGGCAGCACTGCACGGGACTCGCTCAGGAAGAATGTCTCTGAAGAAGTGTGTTTTTGGTTGTGAGGGAAAGATAACCTTGTTCAGCTTCCCAAAAGAACCCACCGTTACGTGGCTACAGTTTGTTTTTCGGGGCATCAACAGAGTTTCTCAAGTGTGTTTGTTGATGAACGTTTTATAAACGAGGCCTAGTTTGACGCAGGATTTGCACATCGTTCAATACTGAGCAGTCCCAGCTATAAAAGATCCCGGTCATGATTCAGAACTGCAGATGGTAAATGAAACGGCATCAAATGTCTCTGTTTTGTTGGTGATTGGTGCAAGTGCTCGTCACTCTTTAGCTCCGCCCACACGGCACGCCTCCAGGAGCTCGGCTTTTTCCGGAGAGAATCGTAAAGCTGTATCTTTCTTTTATTAATATGATAAAACTAAAGGCTTTTTGGAGATATGAAGGATGCACTACTACTCTATAGGTACTCAAGATTAACATGGGATTGGGTGAAACTGTGTGTGTTTGGTGCCCTTTAAAGGTGCTGTATGAAGGATTGCAGTCCAAATTCAAAACATTGGAGAGGGTTTTTTTTCACCCAGGCCCCTCCTCCTCAGACTTGACGCACACGCAGGTTGCCAGACTGACGACACCAACAGGAACGAGCGCACATGACGATGAATGAAATGAAATGCGCCGTGTTTTCCACCAACTGGCAACCCGGGGTGCCAAAATACAATTGGGTAAACAGGTAGTGGGTGGGTTTCACAAACCAAAACACAGACCGACGTTCCGGGCCGGAACGCACATTTTCAAAGGAGAATAACTGACTGTATCATTGTTTTTCAGATAAACAAGTATGTTAACTTGGCATGTTTCTTAAATATCTGCAAACATATTATGGAATTTTTATGCTTTAGTAGAGTCAAAAACGTACATACAGCACCTTTAAGTTTATTGCTGTTACTGTGGGAGCTAACAACAACAACACCCTGCACACATTTGTATATTTACTTGTATAAAAAGTTTCAGTTTAATTAATTCAGTCAATCTTTTTACCCCATTTTAACATGGACTTCTATGAAGACCGGAACACGACAGCATCCGGTCAGGAAAAAGGTGGATAGGCTTTGGTGACATCTTAGCTATGGTCCATGAGCTTGGTGGAGCGACATTCTCAGAATGAGAGCATTTGATTGGACTGAAATCTGTTTAGTGCAACTTGAGTCATCTGCATTTTAGATTGATTTCAAATACTGATAGTCTGCTACATTTTTTTTTTGTCAACATTTATGATAATTTTTATCCACAATATTCTACACACGGTACCCCATAATAACAAAGTAAAAACCAGATTTGTGATAACTTTTCAAATTAAAAAGAAAATCTGAAATATTGCATTGCCATAAGTATTCAGGCCCTTATGTCTTTCCCCACCAGCATCTCTCGCTCTCTTTTTTATTTTTTTATTTTTTTATTTTCATTAGGATAAAACAGATCAGAACCGACAGGAAGTGAAGTGGGAGAGAGATAGGGATTCGAACTCAGGACGCCCATCGAGCAACAGCCACTGCCAGCATTTGATCATTTTCACAAACTTTCATGGTCCCCAGAATTTTTTATCTGACACGCAATATCTCAAAAGAAAGAACAAAACCCATGTTATTCTAGCTTCATGCATTCTGTTTTTAACATCAACTGGGTGATTCTCACGAAACCATTAAAACACCATGGCACTAATGATTTTAAATATAAAACGTGTAATTTAGTAAAATAAAAAAACATCAGAATGAAGACAATACAGTTCTCTACCTTGCACAATGTGTAATTTCAACATGAGAATTAATAATATTTCTATTTTACTGCATTTTCTGCTGAAATTCTCATTACCGCAATGCGTCCGGCTGTGTTTCAATGTGTGTTATGTTGTAATTTAAACAAATTAACAAAAATATTTAAAAAAAATAAATAAATGGATGTTCTACTATATTATTTTAGATGACAGAAAAAATGATTTACTGAATATTCATGTATAATAATAATGAAAAAAAGTAGAAAAATAATGTGTCCATGCCTGATGTTCTCATCCTCCGCAACATTTTTTAAGGACTGTTTAAACACACATACAGAATTTAAATCCATTTTGATTTTGAGTGAAGGAGCACATGGGCCAGTTACTTCAAGATGGCTACCAGGTTAGATCATCTTTTTATATCTCTCCAGTTAAATGTTAAAAATTATATTGTCAAAATGTTAACACGACATTTTGATTATCATTACCGAAACAGGAAGTTTTCTACATTTTGAAAATTGTTAGATTTACAATTTTCTATGAAAATGTACTTTATTAAGGTCTAATTATATGCACTGAGAAAAAATTAGCAAAGCCATCATGGCTTCTCTATTGTTAGCAAAACATACTGAGGCACCTCATCCTCCGCAACACCATTCTCATATACCGCACCCATTTAAGGCCAGTTGCGGTAAAGAGAACTTATGTTTCGGGAATGAGAATTTAAGCATATTGTGTATGACTTTTAAATATCTCTTATAAATTTAATGTTAATTTAAAATTAGCTAAATCTTGATATTTTGCATTATGATTTGTTTCATTGTAGACAGTCAGCAAGTGAGAGAATTATTTTTTTAGCAAAGGCCAGGTTGACAAAATTCAGGGAGAAATTACACAGCAACCAAGAACTGCTCAATGAGTACAGAAGGAAGGAGAGAGAGAGGTTAGGTTTGGAGATGTTACAGCAGGTGTAATCAGCAAAAAACACCCTACAATGTTAGGAAATGTACAAACCCGATTCCAAAAAAGTTGGGACACTGTACAAATTGTGAATAAAAACAGAATGCAATGATGTGGAAGTTTCAAATTTCAATATTTTATTCAGAAAACAACATAGATGACATATCAAATGTTTAAACTGAGAAAATGTATAATTTTAAGGGAAAAATAAGCATTTTAAATTTCATGACATCAACACATCTCAAAAAAGTTGGGACAAGGCCATGTTTACCACTGTGTGGCATCCCCTCTTCTTTTTATAACAGTCTGCAAACGTCTGGGGACTGAGGAGACAAGTTGCTCAAGTTTAGGAATAGGAATGTTGTCCCATTCTTGTCTAATACAGGCTTCTAGTTGTTCAACTGTCTTAGGTCTTCTTTGTCGCATCTTCCTCTTTATGATGCGCCAAATGTTTTCTATGGGTGAAAGATCTGGACTGCAGGCTGGCCATTTCAGTACTCGGATCCTCCTTCTACGCAGCCATGATGTTGTAATTGATGCAGTATGTGGTCTGGCATTGCCATGCTGGAAAATGCAAGGTCTTCCCTGAAAGAGACAACGTCTGGATGGGAGCATATGTTGTTCTAGAACTTGGATATACCTTTCAGCATTGATGGTGCCTTTCCAGATGTGTAAGCTGCCCATGCCACACGCACTCATGCAACCCCATACCATCAGAGATGCAGGCTTCTGAACTGAGCGCTGATAACAACTCTGGTTGTCCTTGTCCTCTTTAGTCCGGATGACATGGTGTCCCAATTTTCCAAAAAGAACTTCAAATTTTGATTCGTCTGACCACAGAACAGTTTTCCACTTTGCCACAGTCCATTTTAAATAAGCCTTGGCCCAGAGAAAACGCCTGCGCTTCTGGATCATGTTTAGATATGGCTTCTTTTTTGACCTATAGAGTTTTAGCCAGCAACGGCGAATGGCACTGTGGATTGTTCACCGACAATGTTTTCTGGAAGTATTCCTGAGCCCATGTTGTGATTTCCATTACAGTAACATTCCTGTATGTGATGCAGTGCCGTCTAAGGGCCCGAAGATCACGGGCATCCAGTATGGTTTTCTGGCCTTGACCCTTACGCACAGAGATTTTTCCAGATTCTCTGAATCTTTGGATGATATTATGCACTGTAGATGATGATAACTTCAAACTCTTTGCAATTTTTCTCTGAGAAACTCCTTTCTGATATTGCTCCACTATTTTTCACCGCAGCATTGGGGGAATTGGTGATCCTCTTGCCATCTTGACTTCTGAGAGACACTGCCACTCTGAGAGGCTCTTTTTATACCCAATCATGTTGCCAATTGACCTAATAAGTTGCAAATTGGTCCTCCAGCTGTTCCTTATATGTACATTTAACTTTTCCGGCCTCTTATTGCTACCTGTCCCAACTTTTTTGGAATGTGTAGCTCTCATGAAATCAAAAATGAGCCAATATTTGGCATGACATTTCAAAATGTCTCACTTTCAACATTTGATATGTCATCTATATTCTATTGTGAATAAAATATAAGTTTATGAGATTTGTAAATTATTGCATTCCTTTTTTATTCATAATTTGTACAGTGTCCCAACTTTTTTGGAATCGGGTTTGTACATGAGTACATACACACACACACACACACACACACACACACACACACACACACACACACACAACCCTTTAGCCACTACTATAACAGGGATTTGGTGCTGGATTAAGTGTACTGTTCATACTGTGGGAAATTCCCGCCACACTAAGGCATGTTGGTTGTGTGACTCTTAAAGTAACAGCAGCCTAATACATTTGCTGCACTCTGTCATTAATTTTATTAAAAACAAACTTCAATAATTTAAATTAATAAATTTGTTACAATTTAGTAATAATTGAATTAAACAGTTATTTGTTCTTCTGTTTGTAATTTGTTTGTATATTTTCTTGTTTACTTAATTCTTCAATTAATTTCAAAGACTAAAATTAAGCTCTACCCCACCCCACAACTATAGGCCCATTATAGAACACACACACACACACACACACAAGCATCAAGTCTATACTATATGAAGATGTGTACATAAAGATGTGTACATTCCAGGTATCAAAAACGAAAACAAACTGGCAAAATAAAGAAAACTGAAGAGCTGACTACGAAGCAACATGAAAAGAAAAAAAGACAGTGGTGGGAAAACTCAAAGCGTTATTATAAACGAAAGAAACAGCTTAAGGCTAAAGTAACTTTACCTAAAAGGAGAAAAAGTTATTTTTTATGTTCAGTTGCTGGATGAAATATTCTTAAAGCTGTAAATAAGAGATGGTTTAAAACTAAAAGTACACAAACAAACATGTGTAAAACACTGACACCATACGATGTTCATTTGCATGCTACCACCAAGATGATCCCAACACGGTATTGAATTAATTGGTTGTGGTGTAAGCAGGAAAATCAAATACAAGAGAATCAGTTAACTGCACTTAAGGAGGTTAAATGACACTCTACTTTTAATTTTGAAACAATCACTATGAAATAGACAACTTCCATAAATTAAAAGTGTATGATGTTTTATGTGTGTGAACACTCTACACATCTGTTCTTGTTGTGTAGAACGGTTGTGTAGCATTACATGTACACTGTTCTTGTTGTGCAGAACATGTTGTGTAGCGTGTATAATTAATATACATGTGACAAGTTCTGACAAATCAGAATGTGGTATTTGTTGGTCAGTTGGTCAGTTATTTGTTTTAGTGCCATAGTAAAATGGCTCAAAGTTTTTTAGGTACACGTTGAAATGTTGCCCTGTTTATTCCTGTTGTAATGTTTTTCCTAATTTAAAAAAAAAAATATTGGCTTTTGTATTTTTAAGCACTACACAATAAAACTGTTTTGAACTTGAATGCATGATTGTGCAAATATTATCAGTTTTTTCTACATTATCTCAGACTAGTATACTAGTCTCAGTATAAATCTCACACTAGTAAACTTATTATCATTACCGAAATAATTAACCTAATTTCCGAAACCTATGTATCATTACCGCAACAGATGTTCATTAGATGTTAATTTAATTCATAGAATAATAGTACTTTGATTTTAAATCCACGTGCAGAATCTACAAATTATGTTCTTTGAGGTTTGTCTCATCATTTTGAAAAAATGTCAGGTTTCATCTAAATATTTAAAAAAAATTGTTTGTAAATTGTGGAAGGTGTTGCGGTAATGAGAGAAATCAATCAAAATGAAAAAAACTGTTAAATTAAAAATAAATATTATTTCAGAATTTCAAGTAACTGTGCATGACTACTAATAATCCATTTTTAAAAATGTGAAAATGTATTTGCTTTTCTAAGAGTGGTGATGTTTTCAGTCGGTTGCGGTAATGAGATTTTTTAGGACTTATTTTGGAAATTATGTTAAAAAAGGTGTTAAATGGTAAGTACAAATTTTTAATTGATGTTCACAGCGTTCCAGACTTTGTTGCTAATATCTGAAAAAAAAAAAAAAAAGTTAATTTAAGCATTTTTAAAATTTCATGCTTGAAATTTTTAAAACTAAGATTTCGTGAGAATCACCCAACTGAATGTGGTTAAGTTTCATAAAAGAAGCAACATTTTGAACAGAAAGCTGAGAAAATTGTTTCTGTAAGAGACTACATCCGGATCAGATTCAGATCAATGATAAAAACATAGATGGAATAGATCGGCGCTTCATCAACACCCTCAAAGCTTCACACTCCTTTACCACTTCTTGGGTCGCTAGCGTTATTCAGTTTTGATTTAAATGCTGTTTAATGTTTGATGATTGTTTGTTTAGATATGCATCTGCTTACATATGCAGTCGCTGGCTTCTGCTTCTTATTTGCTGTTTTTTGATACAGAAATTCAATACTCTTTCAGAAGATGTGTAATGACAGTGAAAACACAGAAAGCCGGAAAATTCCATCAGTGGCGGGGAAAGAGTTAGAGAGTTCACCCTGAAATTAAAATGGTCATCATTTAACCTCATGTTGTTCATAAGGTCATCTTCGAAACACAAAATACTTTTGTTAAAACTTCATGTTTTAATATCCATCCATTGAAAGTTCATTACACAAACTTTGGTGCTTTTAAAAAGTTAATGAAACTGTACTTGTTTGATGCGTAAGAACAAACCTCATTGATTCTTGCATGTCAGCAAGGTGCATTTGAGCTAAGGTTTATCATGTATGGGACCCTGGACCACAAAACCAGTCATAAGGGTCAATTTTTCAAAATTGAGATTAATACATGATTTGAAAGCTTGATGTATGGTTTGATGATGGTTTGTTCTTTGATGTATAGGATAGGACAATATTTGGCCGAGATACAACTATTTGAAGATCTGTAATAGGGTGCAAAATATATTGAGAAAATCGCCTTTAAAGTTGTCCAAATGAAGTTCTTAGCTATGCATATTACTAATCAGAAATTAAGTTTTATATATTTACAGATATAGATATATTTACAGTAGATAATTTACAAAATATCTTCATGGAACATGATCTTTACTTAATATCCTAATGATTTTTGGCATAAAAGAAAAATTAATAATTTTGACCCATACAATGTATTTTTGTCTATTGCTACAAATATACCCCAGCGACTTAAGACTGGTTTTGTGCTCCAGGGTCACACATTTGATGTGTTCTACTGTATGTACACTGTCCCAAAAAATGTAAAATCAAAAACAAAGAAACTGTTACTGGGACAGTAACTAATGAACTAGTTTAGAAGGTATTGGCACTAATATATCATTATATTAATGAATAATTATATATTATTATAATTAATTATTTTATTTATTTATTAATAATATATAATTATATACTAATAGACAGGCTCATATAACCACACTACTTCCACCCTTAACCCATCAATCCACCCTTAACCCATCTCTTTTAGAGAACTACAGACCGGTTTCCCTTCAGACAGTTCCATCAAACCCATCGTTTCATCGCAATTTCACCATCCAGTTAGGCACATCAACCATAACTCCTTCAAAAACAGCCAGAAACCTTGGAGTTATGATTGATTGATCAGCTGACTTTCTCAGACCACATTGCTAAAACTGCCCGGTCCTGCAGATTTGCTTTATTCAACATCAAGAAGATCAGGCCCTTTCTTTCGGAGCATGCTTCACAACTCCTTGTTCAGGCTCTTGTTCTGTCCAGGCTGGACTACTGCAATGCTCTCTTGGCAGGTCTTCCAGCCAGTTCTTTCAAACCTTTACAATTAATCCAGAACGCAGCAGCAAGATTAATTTTAATGAACCGAAAAGAATGCATGTCACATGTCTTGTTTTCTTAAAAAAAAAAATTACACTAGCTTCTCTATTCTTTTTGCATTCTATCTATTTGTTTTCTTTATATTTATTATACAATTAACAAAGCAAAAAAAGGCCTCTAACACTAGCTTGTTCTATTTTTGTATTCTATCTATTTTATTTGTATTTATTATATAATAAAAAAAAAACCTTCCTACGTGTATTGCGTTAGGCTAACTGAGACTTGTCATAGCACTTGCATATTCCTCTTTAGTTTTCTTTGATTGCTTCTATTGTCCTCGATTGTAAATCGCTTTGGATAAAAGAGTCTGCTAAATGACTAGGCCTAAATGTAAATGTAATATCTTTAAGGCACCAATATGGACCCTTTTAGGTATACAGATATATAGCTATATAGATTCAGATATAGCGATACTGCATCCTTGAGTATCTGACGATATTGATGCCAGTCCAATACCAGTTTAAAATATCTATACCTCAATGGATAACTTAAACACAGTTGGTGCAACCAGCCACTGGATTTGAGTACCTTTGCCATTCTTTTTTGCAGGTCTTCTCAAGCTCTGTCTGGTTAGATGAGGACAGCCAGTTGGCCATTTTCAGGTCTCTTCAGAAATGTTTGATTGGGTTCAAGTCCGGTCTCTGGCTGGGCCACTCAAGGACTTTCAAGTTTTTGAGTAAATCAAGTCACTGCAAGTCTGTCACTTGAATATATTGGTGACCCCATGAGTGTGTCAATCATACTAGCAAAGATTGCAAGTGTTTTGTGGATTAAAATGTTAATCCTTTTGGAACCTCGTCAAACAAATTACTCGAGCGGTCCGGAGTCAATCCGAGTTAAGAGAAGATCTGTTCAGCTGTTCTGAGTCCTGACACCATTTATATGTTGTCAGTAACTGCATTATTTTCAGGACAGGCTTTCTTTATTGTTACGTGATTGTGCCTCTAGTCTTCTGTGAGCTCTCATCTAGATTTCCCTAGAGATCCATTTGGCCTTGATGATCTTCCAATGACATTCACGACAGTGACAAACAAAAAAATAATTGCTTTAATCACAGATTTAAAGAAATGCTTCACCCAACAAGAAAAATAATCATTCATTTACTTGCCATCATGTACAAAAGTAGACTGCTTACTCCTCTTTCTTCCTTTTATTCCTCTTTTGTTTTGTTGACTGGTATGTTGCTTTATTTCAGCTTTCTCTTTCTTTCTTTGGTAAAAGATACTAGTAATAGTTTTTTTTTTTTACATTATCTAAAGAAAAATGTGAGTTGTAATTGCCACCCTGATGATGCAAGGGTTTTGTGAATAGTTGACAATGTTATGTGGTTGAGTTTTAAGTCTTTTTAAGTGTGCAGACGTGTCGGTATTTGGTAATACAATATAATGTGGTAATACACATGCATAGTATTGTTGGGGGGTATCCACACAGAATGCACTACTTCTCCATAGTTTTTCTTTGTAAACCTGCACTAGACTCACATGTTTGACCATTATGTGTTTTAACTGTAAAACTGCGTTCTTTGTGAATGGCCACTTATTGTGGGCACTTTAATATATGTGGTGTTTATCAAACAACAACAAACGCTTCAATATTTGATACTTATTTTCAAATATTAGTTCACACTTAAACATTTTTACATTTTAATCTGGACTAAAACATGACAGCCTTAGATCATCTTCAGATTCTTTATTATTGTTTGAAATATTTGCTTACTTTATACATTGTGCTGTGTAACATTTTATTATATTTACATATACACTGTAAAGCCTGTAAGTCGGCAAAACTAAAAAAAATTAAGTTTAAAATTAAAAAAAATTAAAGTTAAGAAATTCAAAGTTGTAAGTATGCAGAACTGAAACAATTCAGATTACTTAAAATATGTCAGTTTTGTATGGAAGCTAGTCACTGAATAATAAAAAAAAAGTAATTGCAATTGACTTTTTCTCAGAATTGTGACATGAATTAACAATTCTGACTTTTCTCTTGTTTCTTTCTTTCTGAGAATGCCAGAATTGCAAGTTACAGCACACAGTTGGGAGTTATAAAGTCAAAATTGCAATTGTAAAAAAAAAAAGTCAGTCTTTTTTCCCTCGCAATTGGATTTTATAACTCAGTTGAACGTTCGCAAAACCCGCCCACCCTTAGTTACTGTTGCCATGACCGACACACAATGCCACTCTCACACTAAACGCATGTTCTCACGCAGTGAAAAATACATCGCAGAGCAAAGAGGAAACTGACAACACACCGACAGAGAAGACGAAGCAAGTTACTTCTGATATGAAACAAGGTCTCAGGACCCTCAGCTTTTAAATGGTCATTTTAAAGAAATTAAAACAATAAATATTGTTTTGTGGCTCTTAAATGTGTCGACAGATATCTGTATTGCCTCAGTTCAAACACGTGAACTGATCGTCTTTTCATATGTACTTAAAGCACGAGATTAACATGAATAAACAGCAGAAAGTATTTTATTTCAACCGCGGAGCACACCATTTTTCAAGTTAGTCTGATTTGTGGTAATGTGCTAGAAGGGATACAGGTGCGGCTAACGTTACTCGGCATGCACATATTTTCTGAGCTGGCAATATAACATGAAACCTATAAAAATGGTTTTAAAAAAGCACATCGCACCATAGTTTCATCGCTTTAGAGTGTCGCCATCTTTTGGCAGGACCTGTCAAGGATTTCTATGGAGACAGGCCGTAGCTGTCGGGAAAGATGGTGGATAGCAGCGGCAGGACATAATATCCGTTCTGATTGGTCAATTTTGGGTTAATATTGAGTAAGCCTGATACAGGATGGACAGATGTGTGTTATGTGCTGTTGACATAATCACTCAGGGACTAGCTGGATATGCAGCCGCAAAACTGCTGTTTGTCTGAATTCGACAGGAAGTTCAGGTACAATATTGCCTTGCGTATGTAATCATTTTTGAGGAAGTTGGCAGAGCCATCACGGTTGGTGTAGTCCTGTAACCACACGTGCTCATCTCACCAGTTCCAGGCCTGTGATATGAATGCGCTCACTGAAGCATGGACGTTATCTTTGAATCGCATGCAAGGCAGTGTTTGGACTTTACCCTCATCAGATTTATACATTCATTTTTTTGAACATTTGTTCACATCAAGTTCAAATATTTCTAAATTGTATCTATGGAAGTACTTGTATTGAGGGCTGATAATTATTTTAAAATTATGGCAATAAAATGTTTTAAAATTCTGTTTTTAAGAGAAAGGAAAATTGTTTTAAATGCTTAAATTTAGGCAACACCACATTATAATGTACAGTATAAAAAAAGATCTTAATTCTTAATTCTCCCTTTTAATAATTAAACAGAGCAGAAAGTCTTAAATTCATTCAAAAATATATATTTTTTTCCAATACAAATATCTAAACTTGCTTAAATGCATTTACTTTAGATACAAAGTGAGGATTTTTGAAGAATTTGGTTTCTGAGAAATTGAACATGATGGGAGTTTATGCTTGAAACAAGAACGAATATCTGTCAATGTGAATTAAGTTGATTTTTCGGAGCCCACTGGCAGACATTTGTTCTTTTTTAATCATATGATCTTCACTTTGATACATTTCTCATAAAACACACAACCTTATGTCAGTTTGCTTGGCAGTGTATCTTGATTTAAGACATTTGCACTGAAAAAAAAACAAGACAGAAATAAACAACTTTTTGCAGTTTGATCAGAAGGTTCAGTAAAAGTTATTTCCACATGCTAGTTAAATATTTTATTTTATTTTCAGTTTATTTTATTTTAGTTTTAGTTAGTAAAATGAAAGTAATTGATTTCTTGAAAGTTGCATTTTCAAACTCATTTAGTGCTCCCTAGGCATTTATATTTTGAGAACATAGTGTTCCCTTCAACTCGGTCCTTAAAAACCTCTTAAAGTCTTAAATGTACCTTCATAAAACTGTCAGAAACCCTGCATATTTCCATTTGATTGCTAAGTGTTATCAAATGATTAGTGTTATTTAAGATGAACTTTATAATTGATTTAACGTGGGTGGTTCTTGAGGAAGCCTGGCAGTTTTATGAGGACAATGTCTGAAACTAAAACCCTCGTTCGTATTTTAGTCATAATAAAAGCGCTTGCGCTTGCTATGTTTTGCTTTGTCTATCCAGTATTCTGCTTCTTTTAGATAATAGAATAAATCCAGTGAAATCTGAGCTGCACCTTCAGTACATCTGTCCGTATCTCTAAATCCAGCGGCCTTGATCTGTCACTGTGACCCAGCAAAGTCCTCGACTTCATGTCTAGTTTTACTCATTACCACTGTTAGATTTTACAGCCGCCTTCTGGATAATTTTATCCCAGTATTCTTTTAAAGATTGGCAGAATATCCTGCCTTAAATCAAAGCAGATTCACTCCTGTAATGATATTTTATATGTTTTTAAGGAAGTCTCTTATGCTCACCAAGACTGCATTTTTTTTTTTTTTTGTCAAAATCAACAATTATATTATGGGGATTATTATTATAATTAAACAGAAAACCTGTTTTAATATATTGTAAAAATGTATTTCAAAGCTGAGTTTCCAGAATTTCTCCACTCTTCAGTGTCACATGATCCTTCAGAAATCAATTTTTATTTAGTTTTTTTTGTTGTTATAATTTTAACTTAAAATCTGCTCACTTACCTCATTGATTATGTGGATCTATGAGTATGATAATTAGTACCAGATCAGACCTGCTTCACTTTCTCTCAGTTAAATGCTACACAGTGGCAAGTGGCAATATTGGAAATCATTCATTGCAGCTTTGAGAATGAATCCGTTAGTGAATGTATTCAAATTCTGAATGGATAATAGCTTAGAAAGCGCGTAAAGAGCGCTCCACTTCGTTTTACACGATCTATTATAATCACTGAAGCTCTGCATTGTACGATGAATCTCTTATTTACATCGTGTCTACACCTGGTTTGTTATGATGAGAGGATTGGCCAGCTTGCAGAACCCAGCAATGAACAACACTTTGCCATTGTGAGTAGTAGAGTGGATTCTGACTGATTTAAATGCAATTTCCCCACACAGAAAAGTTGATTCGCACTGAGACCTAAATAACTCCCTCAAACCCATTCATGATGTTTCCTGACAGAATAATAAATAAGCTCTGGCTTATGCACTTCATGATTATCTTGACTCTGGTGTAGCATAATGTGACGTTAGAAGAGAAAATGGTTGCCTGTCTTCCTAATGACCCCATAAACTCATGCAAAGGACTTCCCCACCAGCATGCCTGATCTATCTGGATCCAGTGTCAGGATCTCACTACAAAGCATTAAAGGGATAGTTCACCCAAAAAATGAAAATTCTGTCATTAACCCTCGTGTCGTTCCAAACCCATAGGACCTTCTTTCATCTTCAGAACACAAATTAAGATATTTTTGATGAATTCCGAGAGCTTTTTGTCCCTGCATAGACCGCAACACAACTGACACGTTCAAGGCTCAGAAACGTGATAAGGACATTGTTAAAATAGTCCAGTTCAACCGTAATTTTATGAAGCGACAAGAATTATTTTGTGTGCAAAGAAAACAAAATATGAAAATTAAGGTTGAACCATGATGTCACATGGACTATTTTAATGATGTCCTTACTACCTTTCTGGGCCTTGAACGTGGTAGTAAGTCTATGCATGGTCAGAAAGCTTAATTTAATGTTAATTTGTGTTCCAAGAATACTCGAAGGGCTTATGGATTTGGAACATCATGAGGATGAGTAATTAATGACAGAATTTTCATTTTTGGGTGAACTATTGCTTTAAGTAAAATGCAGCTCACATTTAACTTTACGAACTTTAGAAATGCTAGGGTAAATTGTAACACTTGACTAGCACTTGCTTTGTGACGGTTGCTCTTTGTTGTGCGTTGTAGAGGTTTTCTAACAGCACAGGCAGGTTGATGGCTCGATTCTCTTCCTACAGCCAGTGTTCTCTGGATCTCAACTCTGTGTTGCTAGGCAACAGATTTTTATCCAGGCTTCATTTTTATGTCAATGTTATCCGGTATGATGGCATCCTAAATAAATAATAAAAAAAATAAGTTTAATATGCTTTTCTTGTTAAATATTTTTTTGCTGTTGTCAAAACCTGTGGCATGAGCAAAACATAATCTGCATATTTTTTTGTTTCTTTCAGGAAAAGAGGAATAGAAGTTGTTCAGGTAAGTGGATCTCACCTCAACTAAATTAGTTTCAGATGTTTATCTAATGTGTGAAATCACAGACCCAAACATTATTCTGGTGTCCAGAAGTATTTTCCCATTCATTATCTCCAGAGACATTTCTGAAGATTCTTTAGTAAAGATTTCCTGTGCTGCGTTTCATTCAACTTGGAATTTCCAACATTTCTTCAAACTTGATTTGAAGTTGGAAAGGTTAATGATAAATTCAATGATAAATAAAGGGCTAAACACAAAATTTCTGTCTCTTTTTCTGTTCAGTTTGTTTTTGAAAGCGGAAAGTGTGGTTAGCTTGTTTTAATATTAAAGCCCAAACTGTTCTCATTGGTTTTCACTTTGCATTACAATCGAGCATCATGCTATTTTTTAATCTCTGAAAACAGCTGTTTGACTTGCTTACCCTAGAGTGCAATGAGAGAGATAACTTACAGAGACATGTTATGTAGATAGTTCCTCCAGTAATACAAGTTCTGGGTAATACCTGCTGGAAAGAACACCATAAGCTGTTGTTGGAACCAAAATATCATAGAGGCTTAAGTAACCACCTGACCTAACAGCCACGTAGAAAACCCATGCATTATAAAAATGTAGTTGTCCGATTCAGAATTCTGTTGTTTGACCTTGTTTGCTCTTTGCAACGTCATAACTTTCTGTGTGCGTGTTTGACATTCACTGTAATCGGGGGTCACATCATATCTAAAAAGCAAGCAGTCCCTTGAGGCTGACCTCACGTCTTTTTATTTAAGTGTGGGAAAAACAAAGGCAGGAGTCTCTGGTGAATAAATAGCCCAGTATAGGCTCCTTGGAATTGCCTTCAACACACACACACACTTACTTACTTGAGCACATGTACTTTTGAACCACTAGACCAATAGACTTTTTCTATTAACTTCCCTTTACTTGAAGTTCAAACTAAATTTGAAAACTGGATCAGTGGATCCCATACACTTTCATTGTATTAAAAACATATAGAAACCAAATATTCTTGAAGATATCTTATTTGTTTTGTTTCACAATCATACACTGTGACTGACCCCAAAAGCATGTAATTTTTTGGTTTGTTTTTAAAAAATTTAATAGTTTAATTGTTAATAGTTTTTAACAGCAAGGACACATGACAGTGAAGACATTTAAAATGTTACAAAAGATTTCTATTTAATGGTTTTTTTTAATTAATTAATTAATTTTTAATTCTGTTAATCAAAGAATCCTGAAAAAGTATCACGGTTTCCACAAATATATAGCTGTTTTCGACAGTGTTGTGAAGAATTTCTTATTATGATCATCATTCTCAATAAATTGCATTTAAAAACATACAAAATTTAAATTATATTATGTAGTAATTTTTACAGTATTTTTATCAAATAAATGCAGTCATGGTGAGTGTAAGATTTTTTTTTTTTTACCAACCTCATATTTTAACAGTAATGTAATAGTAGTAAATGATGACCAACTTTTTTTTAGTTTGATTTAATTATAAAACTTTACTCTTTCTCTGACCATAACACAATATTTTAGGATTTTTTTCTAGCTTGTGGCCTATTTCTAAACCTTATTTGCTGGAGTGGAATGTCCTCACATCTAAACTGTAAAAGAAAAACAAATACTGTAAAAATACGGTACTGCATTCATTTTTCTGTATTGATTTTTTTAAAATATTTTTTTCACCTGTATTTTGAGTTTTGCACTACACCGAGATGCATTTTAGAGTTATTTGAAACATCTTTTGAAATTACTGGACAATGTCCTGGCAGAATTATTTAAGCGAATATTTTTTTAGCATTTTTACAATATTACCAAGCACAGTTTGTGAAGTCTAACGTAACAAAACACACCTCGGTCAGAATTTGTATTGTTATAATAATGCTCATCTCTTTTCCTCTTCCAATCTTGTTATGTCTGTGTAATCCAGTAAAGTTGTAATATATTCAACCACATTAACCTGCAAAATTACTTAATCAGGCTCATTTCCTCGCTAAACACTACATGATTCATGTTTAATCCTCCAGCTTTGAGACTGTGAGACTCCATTAGGATGAAGAACGTTTCCTGTTCCTCTCAAATGCATTGGTCCATGAAGAATCCTCTGTGTCCTTTTTTTCTTTTGACTGATGCATTTGTATGGGCATAATGTTATGAATAATTAGTCAAGGCCCTCTAACATGGTTTTCAGCCATTTACTCTGGTCATCTTCATGTGCTCCACATTATTTCCAGAGATACAGACACTAGGGTACTTATCTGTCTTCTCAGTGTGCTTTTATTCTAATTTCTCGCTTATTTTCTAAATGGATCCATCTAACATGAACACTGGCTGGGAAGAATGTCAATATTTCATGAATTAGGGAAGATTAAAGAGCGAGGACATCAGCAGGGATAGATTTGCCTTCTGCTTCTTTCTTCTATTCAAGGCTGTTTTTGGTTCTACAAATGGAATATTTTACTGTAGATGTTTATTTAAAGTCAACCTGATGTCAAAATGAACGCTATTTAAGTTGTAATACCCATTCCTGGTTTTATTGTGTGCTATTGATCAGTACACATTATTCCAAAAAAGATTTCTTTTGTAATTTTGCATCGAAATGTAACAACTTGCTCCACGTCTAAAATAACTTTCTTTTCAGCTGATATCAGCAAGGCCATTAAAGGCATAGTAAATGAAGATATTTTTAATGAAACCTGAGAGATTTGAAAGTATATTCATAAAGACAGTTTAAAAGTAATCAATATGAATTGAAGACACACAGATATGGTCCAAAAATGGTACAAAAGCTGTGACTATGGTGGTACCTTTTGAAAAGGTACTAATTTTTACACTTTAGGTACTAATATGTATCTCATATGCACCTTTAGGGGTAAATGTGTACAAATGCGTACCTTTTGAAGCCCCAGTGACCGTTTTTGTGCCTTTTGTTTTCTGAGAGCGTATGTGAACATATTTAAATTAGGCTTTTATTCACATTTAAACATTGACTGCATCAAATATGGTAAATTGGGGTGGAAATTACGTTAAAGCTGTTTCGCAAAAGAAAGAGTTGACTCGGAATCATTGAAATGAGTCGTTTTTAAAATAAATCCCAAGCCGTTTCATGTTAACATCAACATGAAACATTAGCATATTGGCCGCCCACTTGTTGGTCTTTTCGCGTTGGTCTGAATGAAAATGCAGATTCATTCTTTGCCACTAGGTGCCGCTTTTGGAGCAGTAAAATAGCGATTTCCCCAGCAACGCTGTACACAAAGCATCACAAACGCTGCTTTATCAGGCATTACAGGGCATGATGAAATGAAAATGAGACCAATAGATCTAGGGATGCGCCGAAGCCGAACAAAATTAAACGCTGGGCCAAAGGCCGAATACTGAACACGTTTTTTTTGCATTTTGTCCCCCATGTTAGGCCTTTTTTATTTTTTTTTCACCACTGCATAAATTAAATAGCCAAAATGTGCTTTTTACTGTTTTGTCCTGCTTTAAAAAAAAAAAAAAAAAAAACAATTACAAAACAACAATTTAAATATTTACTTAACACTGAACATTTTAAACATTCTATCAGACATTATATCAACAAAGCACAACTTAACTTATAATTAATAAATTACTAAAATAATATTTTTGTTGGCCATTTTTGAGACCCCTTTCTTGAATCAGGAGCAGAAGAGACTTCTTTTAAAACAGAATATATTACAGATCCCATTTTGAATACATGAATAACATTCTGTAGTTTATCGTTTGAGGTTATTTCGCGATTTCAATCATCACAGTAACCTGCATCAACCACCTCTTCCACTTCTCATCGGAGACATGAGATGCAGCGCTAAGCAGTCTCTCGCTGTCGGTGCTTCGTGCTTGTAATGATTATTGCGTCTTTCTCTGAGAGTTTTATATACTTTCACACTGCAGAGGTGTTTGCTACATTAGTGCGTGCCTCTATTTGATCGCGTCACGTCATTGTTCGGTACAATTTATTCGATCTTTTCGCTTATTCAGTTTCAAAATTAAAAAATGAATCGTTGAGCGAATCGTTTGGGCAAATAAGGTAAAAGTGAATGCATATTATAAGACAATGAAAGTTTTTTGACCCTGTATGCATGTCAACCTGTTGTTGGGGACTCCCAAAACCAAAGTATGAACCTTTCGTATCCATAAAATTAAAAGGGGCACTTTAAGACCTGCGTTTGGTCTTTAAAGCCTGTAAGGCAAACCTGCTGTTGTTTGTCATTAATGTTAATGAGCAAACCATTCACTTCTCTTTAGTAGCTTTAATATGAATTGATGTATATTAATGCATTCCATTATTTTTCTATGTAAACACGTGCTAGATGGACATGTATGACTATCACACTCGCGTCTTGCATCTTTTGCAGCGTCTCGCACATGAGCGCCACGTTTTTAAGATGCTGTGTCAAGTTAAAAGTATTTCAACTTTTATACGCAGCGCCTCTCATCAATGTCAGTTCCAAAACAATGGACCAATCAGAAGACCCCAGAGGCGGGGCAAGCACTGCAAGCTTTTTTTAACAGTAGCAAGCTGGCATGGCAAAGGTTTTATTTGACGCTACGGCTCATGTTTTTAGACACAGATGTGTTCTGTATGAATAGCCGCTTAGGTTTCATTCAAAATATCTTCATTTGTGTTTCAAATAACGATAGATTTGAAAAAGGAACATTTATTATTATTATTATTATTATTATTATTATTATTATTATGCTCCAAATGTTTAACCGCTATCAGATCGGACTCACCCAGGCAGAAATGCACTTCCTTGTGTTTTTTTTTTCTGTGGTTCATTGATGGCTTACTTTCAAAGCTGTAGCTGCTGCTTCTAATCATCTCTTGTCCCGATGATTTTAACTCTGAATGACAGCTTTAGGGCGTTACTGGGCGAACAGCTCACCTAAATTCATCTTTGGGTTTTATTCTGCACGTCTGCCTCCGGGAGCCATCTGCGGGCATGAGTCATCGGTGCAGCGCCGGGTCAGTCTCTGACCTCTGCCTGCTCATTTCTGCCATCAGCTTTCAGGATGTTTTAGTAATGACAGGAGGAATCTGACTTGCTGTGAATAGGTATAGAATAAAATTGGTTATTTATTTGCTTATAAATTTCATTTGGTTGCTTGTGGTTTCTGGCAGTGTAAGTGAAAATGGAGAGGCATTTTAATGCAGAGACTAGTGCCTTGAGTAGCAGGCAGACTGACGTTGGTGTTTTGTTACTTGTGTCTCGGATGGCGTAAAGCATCATGAATAACTGATTGGTCGTGTATCTCTATACAGACATGAATGGAGAAAAGGAAGTAGCTCTCATGAATAACATGACACAAGATAATGAAACATTACGCACTGTACATTATTTGCCAGTGACTAAACTAAACAGTTTAAAGAAAAGAATGAAGAAATTTGGTTAAATTAACAAAAAATGTTTAACTGGCAACCCTAGTGAATGATTTTATTAGTGAATTTATTTAATGCAACACTGTTTGGGTGTGAAGTACAGTTATCAGTAATATATATTATTAAAAATACAGTTGTAAATTAATTTTAAATTCATTATCAATTTGTAAAATGAAAATGGTTGAAAAAAAACTATCAAATAAAAAGAATAAATTGATAATATTTTAGACATTTCTAGTATTTTTCAAACTATAATTGGGCTGTATACATTATATAGCTGCCATATATATGTGTATGTGTATATATATATATTTAGTCATTTGGCAGACGCTTTTTATATATTGTGTATATGTAGGTGCGTAAAACAAAAAGGATGTTTTTAGTCCAATAGGTAGCTGAATTTGTCTGACAGAGGTGTAAAGAGTACCTGAAAACCATACTTTGAGTAAAAGTACAGATTTTAGATTCACCTTACAGTGAAAGTTATTCCACTACAAGTTACAAGTCACCAATTCCAAAACAACTCGAGTAAAAGTATTAGAGTATCTGATTTTAATAAGTATTTTACTTGTACTAAATATAGGCTCAAAGATGCACTAGTCAAAGAGACATTCCAGTAAAAATCTGTAACGTTGTGGAGAAGCTGGGGAAACAGGCAGGGGCAAGGATCTGTGTGCAGGCATTTCATGGAAAACACCAGAACAAACAATAAGCCAAAAACCACAGGCAAACAGACAACCATTACATTCAACAACAAACAAAGAACTAAAGAAACACTAGGGCTGTATATTTACAGGAGGCTAACAAGCTGAACAAGATAAGATACAAACCGACTACAAACACCACGGGAGACAGGAAGTGACATAAAAGTCCAGGACAAGGCACAGAAAATGCAACAAAAACAAGAAAGCTGATTTGGGAGGAGAGCAATCAAACTTTCAATATTGCAAAAACAAAACAACCTTCAAAAAGGTCTCTTCAGTATAAAGGATAAATAAAGTAATGTTAAGTGGTTTCGGCCTCGTTGCCAGCTGCAGTCATGTCCTCATCTCATATATAAAACACCTGTGATTCACAACTACTTGCTCACATTCATGTAAAGTAACCTCGTTGACAAGTTTGGGTAAGGGCGAAATGCACAAGTTATAGTACTTTTGGTGAGCTGTAGTAGGCAGTATCACATCTTTTGTAGCATAAATAAACTGCTGCAGAAAAGCTAGGTACCATGCAAAATATAATGTGTAACTGTAACATTCATTTCAAATGTAGTGAAGTAGAGAGTAAAAATTGTTAATATCTTTGATACTCAGTACAACTACAAAGTATCCGAAAAGATGTTTAAGTACAGTAATTAGTTACATTTACTCAAGTACTTTACAGCTCTGTTGTCCGCACGCTGAAAAATTCAAACCGACCAAAAAAGGCCTACCAAAAATTGTTTTTGTTTCATATGAAAAAGTGACAAAAGTGCAAAGTGTATTAAAAACAGACCAGAGAGCAAATGTTTCAGCCCATGCATTCTTCAGTGCTCACGAGGCAAAAAAGCAACACCACACTTATATAGACACAATTGCAAATTGTTGACAGCTGATCTTAATCAATGAGGCATAATTGTCATGCCAACAATTTCCCTTTACAAAAAACATGCAAGATCCATCTCTTCATTTAATCCTGTTGAGGTTAATGATTTCAACTCCAAAAAGCCTCTCTTTGTAACAATTTTCTATCACGGTTACCACCTCTCCTATGCGAAAGAAGACTCAAAATGATGAAAAACCAGAGAAGTGTGATCTTGTCTCCTGATAGAACTCATATGTTCATATGACCACGTTTCAAAGACATGGGATGAGCACTCTTTGCATGTAAAAGACTGTCTTTTACAGTTTCCTTTCTGTACAGAGAAGATACAAGTTGGCCATTGATAACAGATGTTTGCATCCAAAAAAATTCAAGTCTGTTGTCCACACATGATAGGTGAACTTAATGGATGAACTAAGACGATTCATATATAAGGCAACAACTTTGAAATCACTAGTAGAACCTTTTTAAATGATGCAGTCATCAATATATCTTTTGAACAATACCAAATTATTGATAAAATACTGTTTTTATAACAGCATAACAAAGCTCTGCTCTCAAATGTAAAATTCACTGTACAGTGCAACAGTTGAGATGAGATTTCCTCATAAATGTATGATGAAATACCTGTACTGGTAAGAGCTGATCTGATCGGATTATATCACTGTATTGATTTTCCAGCACCTGTCTTTATGAAGTATTATTAGGCTTTCCTGTAGCTCAAATAGTAGAGCATGGCACTAGCAATGCCAAGGTCATGGGTTCGCTTCCCAGGGAAAGCAAGAGCTGATAAATGTAAAAACTGTAACTTGAATGCAATGTAAGTCGCTTTGGATAAAAGCGTCTGCTAAATGCATAAATGTAAATGCATAAATGTAAATTATGCACTGAATAACTCTGTAGTATATTCTTTATTAGAGATCTGTCTCCTGTTACTTTATAGCCCCTCCGCGTGAAGGAGGAGCTGCTGTTTAGCCAACAAACTGTCTGAGAGAGGGTTGTGGTGTTGTACCTTGCTTAGCAGGGACAAACACACAATAGTAGGCCGTTAGGGGTGTGTTTCCACTGTCCACATAGGGCTTGTGGTGGAACGGCCTGTCCGTGTACAGTAAGCATGAGATTATCAGAGGCAGAACAGGTTTATCAGCACCTTGGGATTTGAGCTTTGTGTAGTCTGGAGTTGTTCTTAACATCGATGCCTGACCACTCGGGGGACGGCCCATGCTGGAAACAAGTGGAAGGGGAAAAACAACTAAATATAAAGCCGCTTTAGAAAGTCAGATGGGTTTAAACATTCAACCATACAAGGAAATAAATTGTGTCCCTGCAGCTCTCGGCCATAAATAGTCTATTGCATTTTTTTTTTAATGCAAGGGTATTGTGCAAATTGATTTTAAACATGCTACTGGTTTAATGTGTCACCAAGTGAAAGGGAAATGCCCTTTTTTTCTGATACTGATTTTTTTTAATTATATATATATATATATATATATATATATATATATAACACTGTACGTGTAATATTCTAAAACAGCCAACTACAAGGAACATTTATATGTGACACTATAACACATTTATTGTTTACATTCATTATTCATTAACCGCTACCATGACGTAATATTTTTGTGCGCTCTATTCTACTGCAGCCATCCTAACTTGCTGTGTACATTGATAAGGTTATCAAAGTCAGCAATACTGCTTTAAATTAGTTTTAAATTAGCAAAAGTGAATCAACTTCAACACAATTTGTTTCATGTTGTTTTTCTCGAACTCACATTCTACAGACATAATCATATGCCAGCCATGCATTATTATTATTCTTGATGCTTAGACAGTAGAATCAGTAGACATCAATTTAATCTGTATTAAATTCAGTGGTATTTAACATCATTGACCTTTGACCTTGTCAGCACTGCTGTAGATTCATGCTCTGAGTGTAAATGATGACCTTTCACCTTTCCTGTTCTCTGCAGCTTGACCTGAGTCAGCCGTTGGAGGAGCAGGGTCCCCTGGACGTCATCATTCACAAGCTAACAGACCTGATCCTGGAAGCGGATCAGAATGACACCCAGTCCCTGCTGCTGGTCCAGCGTGTGCAGGTGAGAGGCGTGCAGAGGGCCTGTCTGAGCATGTGTGCTGTGCTCTTCAGCCCCTGCCTCGATCTACAGCTCTGATTAAGATGCAGGAATTTCAATCTGATTAAAGGCTGGAATACACTTCACAACTTTTGCCCAGATTTTTGCCCTGATTAACTGTCTGGAGAAGTTGACGCTTGTTGCTGAAAGTCAGAATCAACTTTCAGATTGGAGTTGGAAAAACATGTAGTGTATGACGGTCACAGACTGATTTTTTAGCTTCAGACTCCGACTCTATTTTTTTTTTTTTACCTAAATGTGATGTCTTTGCCATTCACTTGTAAGTGAAAGTAGGAGTATTTATCATTATGAGAGAGGTTTTGCATTGTTAATAGTGCATTAAGTTTCAGCTTCATTTTTATTTTCAGAAAGAGACTACATGTAGTTTTTCTTTTATATCAGCAGTAATATACTGACACAATGTAATATCATTTTTTAAATTCTTTATTTAGATTGTAATTTATTTATGTGTACATTCGTTTCCTACAGTTCAGTTCATGGCTTCTGAAATTTGAAAATTACATAATAATATAAAATATCCTCCTGAGACCCAGCTTGTGTGTGTGTGTGTGTGTGTGTACACAGTAAATATAATTAGTTAAAAAAACAAAACAAAGCAAATTTATTTCACAAAAATTAAGACTTAAAGGTGACACATCATGAAAATCTGACTTTTCCAGGTTTAAGTGCTATAATCAGGTCCCCAGTGCATCTTACCAACCAAGGAAACGTGAAAAAGATTAACCCAGTAACTTTGTTTTTGTAAGCCTTTTTCTGCAAGTTTCTGAAAAAACAAGCGCGTCTGATTTTGCTCCCTTGGTGACGTGGGATCTCATTATAATATTACCGCCCCTTAATCTGTAAGTTTCCGCCCACGGCGCTGTCATTTAGTTTTCGCAACTGACAGAGGGGTACCAGTTCTAATGCCATGGTGAAAGTTTGAGCAAAACATGCAAACTGTTCTGCCTTTAGCTGCACAGATGAGCACAGAACACTATTTAGTCCCAGCCTCAGAGGAGTTTATTGATTTTTGATTTATTTACTGTATGCTGCTGCCACCACAGATCTAAAATAATCATGTGATTTATTTCCCAGCTGTTTACCTTCACAGACATAACTGACTGTATTTGTAACTCGTGTGTTTTTAAACTTATTTGTGAATGAGAACTTAGTTTAGTACTCGCATGCTGTGACAGCAGCTTTCGGTCCGTGTGCTTCGGATGTGTGCGCTCAGAAAACCGTATATCAGAAGTTTAAACTCATATGGTTTAAAACACATGATTTCAGCACGATAAACATGATAATCAGAACAAAAACAGATGTTTGTAGCAGGTACGAGCTGAAATGGTGCAGCTCTATTCTGGAAAGGGGGCGGGAGCAGCAGCTCATTTGCATTTAAAGAAACAGGCACGAAAATCAGTGTTTCTGCTTCCACTCAAAATAGGCATTTTCTAAATGATATAATAAATGATCTGTGGGGTATTTTGAGCTGAAACTTCACAGCTCTGAATAAACAGCCTAAGGCTATTATAGCAGTCCCAAACTAGTTTTTGTTAAGACAATTAAGTTGGTATGAGCCACCACAGTCATTTAAACATATACAAAATGACTCAAAGTGAAAATAACATGGTAGTTTTGGGTTATGGAAACAACAGTTACCATGGTGAAATATAAAAGTAACATGAACTGTTAATAAAACGCATTCACGCGTGCTAAAAAAAAAGTGTGCGCTACAAACACAGTATAACATCTGGCAACATCATCTGACCGCAGATACTGAATCGTTTTTCTCAGGCACTCTTTACTTTAAACGGCATCTGACAGAAGTCTCACTTTCATGCACATCTTTTAAAATAAAGGTCTCGCATCAGGAAAACATTCAGAATGATGTTTTTAGTTGTTGATGTCGTTTCTTTGGCCACACACCAGTTGAGAAACACTTGTTTAGAGTGATTTTATTTTTTCAGTGTTCAGATCATTCTGTGTCTTATGTAAATCTATGTACATTAAGCGCATGCTTAGTGAGAGTGCAGTCTCAGGAGAGAGCTTTAAGAACATTAAGAGGCTCAGCGCTCTTACGTTCTCATTTAGAGGCGAGTACCTGAGCTGACATTTCATAAGACGAAAAAACAAAAACAAACTTGTAGGATAGGAAGCTGAATTAAAGTCTTTTGTGCAATGTTATCACAGTATATAATAAAATGTTATATATCAGAACATACACACTTGCAACGAGTCAAAAGTTTGGAATAACTATAAATATTATGTCTTTATGAAAGAAATCTGTTCCAAAAGCCTGCATTTATTTGATCAAAAATCCCAAAAAAAAGCAATACTGTAAAATATTACAATTTAAAATAACTGTTTTCAGTTACATTTTATTCCTATGATGCAATGCTGAATTTATCAGCAATTACTCCAGTCTTCAGTGTCACATGATCCTTCAGAAATCATTCTAATATACTGATTTATTATCAATGTTGAAAACCTGTGATACCTTGCTCAGGATTCTTTTGATGAATAAAAAGTTCAAAAGAACAGCATTTATTCAAAATATAAATATTTTGTAACAATTAACTATATCCTCCTGAGACCCAGCTATGGAGTTTTTGCCTCTGTAGTGGACGTTATATTTTAGTGAATTTCTCTGAGACCTCACATGTCACAGTTGTAAGTCTGGATGTCCTGTACAGAGCACATTCTGCGCTTTATAGAGATACTAAATGATTGGACGTTTCACCGTGACCACACCCTCTCCTAGCGCTTTAAAGATGGCTAAATTTAATTTAGTGAAACATTTTACATCCTTACGGAAATATGATTATATTTTGTAATTGTCATTTAAATCTGAATAATTTTCTAATTGTTTGTCATAAAGCAACATCTCAGGAAAATGTTATGGGTTTTCAAATTCAAATATGACTTCCTGTTATGAAACAGGACATCATTTCATACATGTCCACTGTAGAGGACACCAGGACTAAAATTATGTTTATTATGCATTTTGGGAGACATAACAATTGAATAGGAAAATAAATGATATATACATTTTCTTATGACATATTAGATATTATGAAAATGTGGGCAATTATTACTCTCATTATGACAATTATTTTTTCAACATGCTGTCCCAACAGCAACACATTAATATGCAAATTAGATAGTGTATAGATACACTGTGTTTAATGGGAAAAGCAGTTTATTAAATTTTTACACACATATTGCATAAAACAAAATGGTATATGAAATCATTTTGTAATATAGTTTATAACATAGTTGAGAATAATCGTTAAAAATCCCATTGTTTTTGCCTTTTTGGTGTGTATTCATGGCATTTTATTTTTTTAGAACAACTGAGTCCTAGTGTGCTCTACAGAGGACATAAAATAAAATATGAATAACATATAACTTGTGAAAAATTTTATTTTTCCATTTTTTTTTTTTTTTGTCATGCTCTAAACCAGTGGTTCCCAAAGCTGTCCTGGAGGACCTCCTGCCCTGCACATTTTGTATGTCTCCCTAATCAGATACATCCAATTTAGTTCTTGAAGTGTCCACTAACGAGCTGATGAGTGGAATCAGGTGTGTAAGATAAGGAGACATACAAAAGGTGCAGGGCAGGGGGGCCTCCAGGACAGGTTTGGGAAGCACTGCTCTAAACAATGTACACACACACACGGACAAAAATATTGGCACCCTTGGTAAATACTGTATGATCAAAGAAGGCTGTGAAAATTAATCTGAATTGTTAATCCTTTTGATTTTTTATTAAAAAAAATCACAAAAATCGAACCTTTCATTGGATAATAAGAATTTAAAATGGGGGAAAAAATCATTATGAAATAAATATTTTTCTCAAATACACATTGGCCACAATTAACGGCACCCTTTTATTCAATACTTTTTGAAACCTCCATTTGCCAGTTTAACAGCTCTAAATTGTCTCCTATAATGCCTGATGAGGTTAGAGAACAGCTGACAAGAGATCAGAGACCATTCCTTCATCCAGAATCACTCCAGACCCTTTAGATTCCCAGCTCCATGACGGTGCTTCTTCTCTTCAGTTCACCTCACTCATTTTCTACAGGGTTCAGGTCAGAGGACTGGAATGGCCAGCAGAAGCTTGGTTTTGTGCTCAGTGACCCATTTTTGTGTTGTTTTTGAGGTTTGTGTTTGGATTATTGTCCGGTTGGAAGACTTAAACATGGCCCATTATAAGATTCCTAACAGAGTCAGTCACTTATTGATTTTATATCTGTTGGTATTTGATAGAATCCATGATGCCATGTGTCTAAACAAGATGTCCAGGACCTCCAGCAGAAATATAGGCCCACAACATCAAAAATACAGCAGAATATTTCATTGTACTCATGGGGTACTTTTTATCCCTGTGTTCACCAAACCCATCTTGAGTGTTCGCTGCTAAAAAGCTCTTTTTCTTTTTTTTTTGTTTCGTCTGACCATAGAAGCCAGTCCCATTTGAAGTTCCAGTCGTGTCTGATTCTGATAACTGAATATGCTGGAGTTTGTTTTTGGATGAGCTAGGAGAATTTTTCATGTGGTGATGTAGGTGCTGTTTGCCAATTTTTTTTATTTATTTTTTTTTTGACACAAGGTTTTCTGACCCAACTATTTTCTCAACTATTTTTATAGACTCAACTATTTTCTGCAATTCTCCAGCGGTGGTCCTTGGGGAGTCTTTAGCCTCTCAAACTCTCCTCCTCACCGTGGATTAGGACGATATAGACACACGTCCTCTTCCAGGCAGTTTCGTAACATTTTATGTTGATTGGAAATTCTTAATTATTGCTCTGATGGTGGAAATGGGAATTTTCACTGCTCTAGCTCTTTTTTTTTAAAGCCACTTCACTAATTTGTGAAGCTCAATTATCTTTTGCTGCACATCAGAAATATATTATTTGGTTTTTCTCATTGTGATGGATGATTAAGGGAATTTTGGCTTTGTTTTCCCTCCTATTTATATTTCTGTGAAACAGGAAGCCATGGCTGGATAATTTCATGTTCATAATTACCCTGGAGTGCATATATATGTGTGTGTATATGTATACTGTAGTGGGTCGCGGCTTGATGGCTATGGGAAAACGTGGGTCCCAAGACCAAACCAGTTGAGAAACACTGCCCTATGAAAACTGGAGATGTTTTTTTTTTTTGATGTGTAACCCTTTTTACCCATTTAATTAGAGCTGGTAGAATGTGTGTCTTCACACATTTTGATGTGCGAGTTGATTTCATCTAACAAGCAGTACATTGGGATCAGCAAATAAATTTCCCACAAATGACAATAAATGACTGTGGAAATGGTGTAACACAGGAGAAAAGAATGCATTTTCCTCACATTCTGTCAAATGTTATCATATGATTGGAGTGAATGGGGGCAGTGGAGAGAAAGACAGTGAGTGGTTATGTCATGCCAAATGAATGCAAGACTGTGAGGTTGTTTCTTTTACATAACAGCAGTGTAAGGGGCTTCATGTGTACATGTTTTTGTATGTGTGGCGAGTTCATTCATGCATGCCAGTTCATACATGTTAAATAACTGCCTTTTGACAACACCAGTAAGTAATGCTAGAAGATTTCAGTTAGTCACGTCATTGACTACTGTCACCTGCACGCCTTCCTTGTTGTGACCTATTCCACTGGTTTTGCAGGATTATATTGACGCTCACCCAGAGACCATCATTCTTGACCCACTTCCAGCCATCCGAACTCTACTGGACCGCTGCAAATCCTACCAACTGGTGCACAGGATAGAGGACTGCATGAGAGGTACTGTGATCCAGCCCACATTTTCAGGTTATACCAATGGTGATCTGCCCAACTACTGGAAGCACCGAGTTTGTAGTTGAACTTTATAAAGTAATGGTCTGGTCAGAGCTGCAACACAGCAGTTGGCATGTTGAGCTGTGGTACTCATGCAGGTAAAACAGGTTTGAGTCTGACCTGCAACATGTTCATATTCTGTTCTTTCGCTTTGCTTAAAAGAATAGTTCTCCCAAAATGTTAATTTCTGGTATTATATATTCACCCATTGTCTTTTTACTTTCTTCTGTGGAACCAAAAAGGTGTATTTATAGAATATCCTCCTGACTGCTCTTTTCCATATAATGGAATAGAATGGGGGACTGGTGCTGTCAAGATCCAATATTACAAAAAGCACAATAAAAGTCTCGTAGAAATGACTCATGCACTCATTTTGAAGCCGTGTGACAAACAGACTGAAATTTAAGCCGTTATTCACTGGAAATCTTAATATGCACCCAATAGGTCTGCATGTTCATTCGGAAAGTAAAGAGTATTCGTTTGTGAATTGCTCTTTCGAATCTAATTTTGTAAATAATTTTATGTTGTTAACAAAATTGGTTTGAATGATTCGTTCACAAATCTAACTGATCGGATCTCAACTGATTCTATAATCGGTTGCATTTGGCTTGAGGAGACTTTAAATATAGAGCATGAGTTATATGAACGATGCTGCTTTTGCATTGTTTTTTTTAAGTTTCTCTGCTGCGTGCCTAATCTATCCTCTCTTCTATACATCCCTCTCCAGCTGGTCCTGTCTCTGGCCTGTGTTGCAATGCAGTTTATGTGCATATACGGAACAGAGATGGCCCAAAAAGGAAAAAAAACAATCCATTGCCGATTGTGAATTATAAATTAATTTAATATTGCACATTATTGTGATACTTCAGCTGGTATAGTATCATAACATGTTTATGGTATAGTGACAACCCAGCATTTCACCATTCACTGTAATTGCATAGAAAAATGTGACAAGTACATTTAAAATGTATCGTTTTGTATTCCAGAAGAAAGCCATACACGTTTAATGCAATATAAGTCTGAGTGAATAATGACACTTAATGAACTCATTTTTGGGTGAATTGATCTTTTAAATAGGCTATTTCTCCAGAACACCCATGTTATAGCAGCCTCATCTCCCCTCCACAGAAAGCGTTTGGTTCTTCCCTGAGCAGTCGTGTATGTTCATCTATATTTGTCTTTGTGGGCATCATGTGTGTCCGGGTTCTGTTGAACCAGACGTGACAGATGGTTATGTAACAAAATCATCTTTAAGCCCCCAGTCTGTGTCTCTCCTTTTCTTCTTTTGCCCTGATATCAGAGCATCTCACTCTTTATCTAGTGAAAACATGAGACACGTTCAGTAACACTGCAAACATTTAAATCAAAGTAAATGCATGATATGTCTCTAAATACACCAAATTAATAACAATTAATCACATATGTAAGTATTTTCTGAAAAAGACCCAAAATGAAGAATCCAAAAGGTAGCATTCTCGAGTTGTCCTTTAATTTAATTTTTATTTAAAAAAATTTATGTGTTTGCCAAATCATGGCCCTTGTCATGTTTTGCCCTAGAAGTGTACCTTTTTGGACACACTGTCAAGATTAAAAGTAGTTTACCTTTTGTGTTTGTGGATTACCAGTAGACTCTCAAAATGATTTCTTCAGTTGTAGGAGAATCATTCTAACAATTTTCGTTTGGGTCAGGTGGTACTAAACGCATTAAACTACAACACGTTAAATTGACATCTCAATGTTAAAAATGCTGCAATGTAAATGTCAGATTGGATGGTGTCAGTACTTGCAGATAACACCACTACCAAATTACACCCTGGCCATCTGTCCCCCTCTCTGTTTGTTTGGTCCTCTCACATTCACAGACGGACACAGCGACACATCCCTCTCTTTAGCAACAGTAAGCATGTCTGAACCATGACAGTGGTTACCATAGCAACACAAGTGGTAGCCGCTCTAGATACTCGAAGCATAGCAGTGTTCACACCATATTGGGTAAAATAGTTTTCGGCCATCAGTTGCAATGCATTGTGGGCTTTTATGCTTGTATGATTTTATGCAATGTCAGTGTTATTGTCTGCTAAGAATGTGTACTGGCACGGATTTTAAAAACATAAAAAAAAAATGCATAAAAATGCAAGGGTCTGCCAGTGGATGGTAATCTCACACAATTAATGCAGTTTGTTTTGGGGTATTATTGGTTAGTCTTAGGACTGCACAATTATGGCTTAGTGCGATTTATCAGATCATAGATGGTATGATTGAATATATGTGCTGCAAATAAAGTGTTTTTACACATGAACAGCTCATTATCCGCCAGTGTTTGCAGCATCTTAGAGCGGCTTGATTCACAGTAAATGCTGCTCCACACAAACTACATCTCTGCATGTGCTCTGAGTTCTTGTAGCTTCAACATGCTTTTGTTGGGGAAACCAAACACACCAAATGTGGCACGAAACATGCAGTGGTACAGAGGTAATGCTGCACTGTCATTGCCATGGCTCATTGGACCATGCGGCCAACTCAACATCATAGAGAGGATGTGTTTGTTAGCGCCACCAAATGGATGGCTCAGCCCAAAATGATCTCACCAGTGCGGCGATGACCAATTACACATTTGTGTAATGTGCAATATTGTGCTGAATGTAGAACTTAACAACAACAACAACAACTGTAATACAAAAAGAACAATTCTGTCATGACAACTCTCTGAGAGTTTAGCATGGTAATATGCATGGCAAAATTAATGTGTTTTGTCTTGGTGGTACACATCTGCTACACGACTGTTGCGGTGGCAGAGCAAGTAAAGAGACTTGTCACTGCCAATACATCCACAGACATGCTGTTGTGAACATGTAAGAAATACTGCTGCTGCACATAAAACATATATGAAATAACCCCCATGTATAGCTTACATAAATCACTCCGTAGCAGGTGGAGCTGGGGAAGATGGACGGTTTCTGAAACTCGCTGCAGCTACTACAGCAAGCACTAGCCAAGTATTTGAATGTTGAGCAGCATGCTCATTGGCAGCTGATACAAAAAGAACGAATTGGCAGCACCATGTGATAATGATGTCATTGTCAGATTGAGTTGGAACATACCAGCCTGCGCCGTCTAGAGTTTCACGACAGAACTTTGGATTAAAACAACAACATCAAGAATACTAAACAAACAAACAAAAGCTTGGTGTTGGCCATGCTTCTCAAGATGACTAAGGTATTTTAAATCATTAAAGCTTCTGCTCCATCCATTCAGTGGTGTTAGCAAACACTTCCTTCATGTTGATTTAATTTTTTATTTTACATTGAAATATGACAATAGTAATATTTATTTTCATTATATTCATTATACTAACAACATCAATAATAATATTTATTATTATTATTATTATTAAATTGAAATTAAATACTGCACTGCACCGTTTGCATACTGTATATTACACTACACACATTCTGTTAACATTTTTAACATATAATACAGGTGATGAGACTTTTCTCGCAACCAGACAAGTGTAATACTTTCTGGAAAAAGTTAGCCATGGACACGGTTTATTTCCAGTAAGAGGGACGAGGTGACATGGAATGTAGAGCTGGCGAAATCCTGTGAATAAAACTGAGACAGATGAGTGAGAGTGGCTGAATGTGCCTCTGAGAGGATCTGCCATGGACTCGCTGACATCTGCAGGACAGGAGGCATGCTACAGATCATTTTCACCAAACATTTTCAAACATCCACTAAAGACGAAATCTACAATTCTGTATGGAATTGTTGAACTGAGGATTGTTTTAAAAAAATATATATTCTTTTTATTTTGTACCTTTTGGTAGCTCACTAGGTTCTTGGAAAGGAGCTATGATCTGTGCATCAGTTGATGAATTCCCACCAGTGTTCACCAGCGCACAGGACGTCTCCCACACACTGGTGCTGTAATGAATGCTGTTTGTCATCCGAGTTCATGCTTATTTCTAGTCTATTTCTTAATGAGACGCCTAGTGGTTAGCGCTCCACTCTCATACATATGACTCATGCACATCCTGAAGAGCTTCACCTAAACATTGTCCTGCTGTCTTACATTCGGTCCGTGGAGACAAAGCAGGACACCATTTGTTTGTGCATGAGAGTGTTTCAGACTTTATAAGGCAACGATTCACACTTTTAATTCGTTGCTGCATCTGCTTTCATGTCATGGTTTAGCTTTCCCTTTTATTAGCATTGATCCACACAGTGTTTGAACCAGTTTTGGTACTGTTTTACCTGACATTGCACACTTTTCCCGTTCCTTGTGGGAAATTTTGGTCTTAGAGATTCAGTTTAACCTTTATTAGATTTTTCGAGTACAGAGTAGCCAGTATGTCAGATTTGACAAAGCCACCATCCCCTAAACAAAGGTATGAATGGATGGAGGAAGAGGCTCATATGATATTAGACTGCCTGTCTGTGCTGTCCGGAGCCAAAACTCCATAGCAGTGCTTTATAAACGTGTTCTAAACATTCCATGAATGTCATATAAATGTCTCGGCTGGCTCCGGCAGGTCTGCAGAGAGCTTGAAGTGTTTAGACAGAGCGGAGATTGATCCTGGACCCTCGCTGAGCCAGAAACAGGAACATCACTTAGGGTTTGTACCTGCTAAAGAGGATCTCATTACTCTTCCCTTTTTATTTACGGAACAGCTCTTGGCTAATTTAAATGGAATTTACATTTCTAATAATAAATCACGTATTAGCAGCCATCAAAATTGCCTAACATCTCTGCATTGAAGTCGTGTACAAATATCTGGTAGAACTTTGCATCTGACTTGCTGTTGATTGCCACAGAAAATAATTGACTTGTCCCTCAGTTTGTAAATCAGACAAAAAACAGATGAAAAAAGCACAATGCAAGTGTATGGGGCAACTGTTCCAGAAACATGAAGCTCTACATTTTATAGCATTTACGTGAATTTGACAGGAAGAAAATGTCATCTCGATTGTCTTTTTTGAGCATCTAAGTTAGGGTTATCTAGGTTATAGTTTGCGTCATCTAAACAGTACATGTGGATAGTTACGTAACAACCTCATTTGAGTGTATTGCATGAACTTTACACATTTACTAAATTTAAGTGGTCTTGATACTTCCGAAATGGACGTTGAGAGAACATAATTATTCATATTTGCATAAACTTGCCCCATGCTTCTATTGCAAGTGCATTACTGTTTGTTTCAGTTTTCTACAAACAACACGCTGGAAATATTTTCTAACAGAACACGTAAGTCTGGATTTCATTGTGGTTGAAATGTTATAAATGGTAATAGTAGGTTGCTCATACCACTAAACTGCTTGTCGGAGATTGCTGCTGCCCTTTTTTACAGGCTTTCATAAATGCTTATGTAAGCTTCCTCTGGAATAGGAGAACAAAAAGCTAGCAGCTGGATAAATGGACCAGCTCTGATAAGAAAACCAGCTCTCTCTATTTCAACACTACCGGATATTTCCGTAGCGATACCATTATTTACCAACTCAAAAGCTAGATAGACAAAACAGGAAGTGAAAGGTTAGCTTGCGATTTTGTTCCTTCAGGGGGGACTTTGACCAATCAGTACTGACCTTTTTGGTCCACTAACTGGTTTTGTTTTTATATATATATACATATATATACATAATAAATAAATATATACATACATAATAAATATAAGCAGTACACAAACATGTATTATGTAAACAAACTTTTATTTTGGATGTGATTTAATCGCGATTAATCGTTTGATAGCACTAATAAACTATAAAAAATAATTTATATTTTAAAATGCATTAAAATAGGAAATGGTTATTTAAAATTGTAAGAAATTTTCACAATATGTCACTAGTTTAGTGTTATTTTGCCATCTCTTAAAAAGTAAGCTGTGTCAAAGTGTTTCTATAATGTGTACTAAAACCCTTGAGTCATGTTGAGTCTTTTCTTCAGCTTTGAAAAGCATCTCGTCATCAGTTTTGCTACCTCTCCACACAGGCGGTTTACCGTGATCATATCAGAGCGCTGTGTCATCAGCCTGTTGAGGCTTCACTCTTCAACTCATTTCCTGTGCTACACTTAAAAAAACTCCTAAAACATGCCTTATCTGCCTAGATAACAGCTTGACTGGCATCTGGCTGACAGCATGTAACTGCAACAAAGCAGATTCATTCACCGGACCTCTGGCCGGTTGCTTACTGGCCCAAGTCAGAAGAGCCTATTCCCAAGTTAAGCCCAGTATGCATCTTTGTTTTGATGATTCATCTCTCTCCGATCATGTGCCTCCGGTTGGAATTCGCAAACATAGCTACTCATTCACAGCTATTGATGCTTTTGTTCCGTCTATGGCTCTGTTTGCTCATCTGAGCGATACCCAGGACAGTGAGAGTACAGTATTTTCAAACAAAGCCTTGAACCCACGGGTCAAACTGCTGCGCTTCTATTGACTGGCTCCTGCATTATGCAGAGTGAGTCAGGCTCAGTGCCTTGTGTCCATTGTTCTCCATTCGGTAAAATAAATATGGAAGTAAAGACAACCAGAGGGGTAACTGCTGACAGGAGACCTTACACAAGTTGTTTTATGAGAGTCGTGAGGGATAACATATACTTCTACCAAGTAACATCATCTCTGTAAATGCGTCTAGTTACTCTCGCCTAACTAGTCCTGCCTAATCAACAATTCAAATGACTTGTAAATAGTTTTTGCTTCCTTTTTCCCTGCTTAAATGATCATCACCGCTGGTCAGTGGGAGTTTTAGTGCTTTGATATTTGTGACCTTGGACCACAAAATCAGTCATAAGGGTCAAAACTTAATTTATACATCATTTGAAAGCTGAATAAATAAGCTTTCCATTGATGCATGGTTTGTTAGTATAGAACAAGATACAACTATTTCGCCAAGATACAACTATTAAAAGATCTGAAATCCGAGGGTGCAAAAAAATCTAAATATTGAGAATTTTCTCATGTTTGTCACACTTTAATGTTTCAGATCATCAAACAAATTTAAATATTAATCAAAGATAACACAAGTAAACACAACATGCAGTTTTTAAATGAAGGTTTTTTTTTATGAAGGGAAAACAAAATCCAAACCCACATGGCCCTGTGTGAAAAAGTGGGCCAAAATTCCCCCACAGTGCTGTAACAGACTCATTGCAAGTTATCACAAACGCTTGATTGCAGTTGTTACTGCTAAGGGTGGCCCAACCAGTTATTAGGTTTAGCACTTTTTCACACAGGGCCATGTGGGTTTGGATTTTGTTTTCCCTTCATAATAAAAAACTTAATTCAAAAACTGCATGTTGTGTTTACTTCTGTTATCTTTGATTTAATATTTAAATTAGTTTGATGATCTGAAACATTAAAGTGTGACAAACATGCAAAAAAAAAAAAAAAAAAAAAATCAGGAAGGGGGCCAACACTTTTTCACACCACTGTGTGTGTATATATATATATATATATATATATATATATATATATATCAATGTTTATTATGAATAATTTGCCCATGCACATCATTTTTCTTTTTAATTTGTAAGCTTTAATCAAAAACACATAATCTAAAAATAACATTAACTTCTGCATTTTTCTTGTTTCCCTCCAATTTTAATTTAATTTAATAATTTTTTATTTTATTTTATCATTATTATTATTATTATTATTATTTTTTTTTTTTTTTTAAAGCTCTGTGGCCCCATGTGCAAAGATGCCAGATTTCAAATGACATACTTCTAGGTTCCTGCGTCAGCCAAAAAATGCTAACAGAGAGTGTTTTTCATGTATTTTAGACCTTTTCAGTTACATTGAATTGTTTTTTTTTTTTTTTTTTTTTTTTACCTTTGGTCACTTGGTGAGCATCACTTTGACAAACCTTTGCTTTTTCCCTCTATTTCATACTGTTCTGATGGAGAACAGCTTGGCAGTGCACCTACTAGACCAGTGCAAAACCGGCATGGACCTCAATGAAATTTCATTAATTCATATAACATTCATGCAGGACTCACCTGTCTCTTCCTGTCTCTCATCTCTCTCTGAAGATGTGAGGATCTGTTCTCCTCCGTTTATGGTGCTGAACAGTGAGTGTGGCCCAGACACGCTGGAGCAGATCAAGCAGCACGGTCTTACATTCCCTTTCAGTAAGTTTCCACCTTTTCCTTTCTGAAACAGAAAATAATAAAGTTTAACCAAGGGACCTCATTCTATATATAAATCCCACACTTAAGGTGCAGTAACATATTTACAAATTTTGGTGGGTGAAATCAGGAATTTCATGTGAGGCGAAATGTTCAAGTTAATCTAATGAATTCACTATATTGACCAACAACAATCTGCGTGAAAAAAGTCTATAATGCGTTGTAGATAGCTGCATATTTTATCTCCCTTATTTTTTTGAATGAGCAGCTGGTAGGAAAGCGACCTTTTTAAAATAAGAGCCATAGTGTATTTCGGATTTGTGTATAATTAAAAGTCCTGCATTTTGTGTGAGATCTTATTTTTCTTGTTATTATTGGTATTTTGGTTATGCAATAAACTGTAATCTGGTATTTAATTAAACGGAAGCGCTTGTGACTTCTCTCTTCTTTCACGCTGCTCTGTCACAGGAAGTAACGACTAAGAACATTATTTAACACATTCAGTATTTATATTTTGGTAGCATGGGCACTATAACATGAAAAGTGTGCAGAATTTGCAGTAATTGTTTGATGAATTGAACAAGTATGGAAAAGATTATTTAAAGCCAAATTGCTGTTTAAAAATAGGCTAAAACTAGACTTAAAAACCCACGGCAACAGTGTAAAAGTAGCCAAATTCTGTGGTAAAAGTACAGACTTGGCAACACTGACCCTTTCCAATAAATATCTGGAAAGTTTATATGGATTTGACTAAATTATCATTTATTAAAATTCAAATACAACATCCTGAAAAATGGATGTTTCTTTTTTCTTCCTGAGTTTATGTATATATTGAATAAGAAACGCGTTTGTCATTAAACATGCCCTGTTTTGCATTTGTATGCGTGTTCCAGTACAATTAAGTCATTTTAAGATTGCATGGGTTTTTCTCTGTATGGACCTATGGCGTTAATTTTATTTATGCATAAAAAGTCTTAAATTTGATTTTAGAAACTGAGGGGACTGCTCCTGACTACAAAGACTTGTGTTCTCACTAATGTCCCATACTAAACTCCTATTAAGTCACAGAACAAGATTTTACTGCGTTAGAGGTTTTAGGAGTTGCATTATTAACTCATTCACCACCTTAGAGTGTTTTTCTTTTCTTCTCATCTTGCACAGTTTGCAAAACACGGGTTGCTCACGGAACTAACTCTCATGAGGTAAGAGACTTTTCTAACTCTGCTTTTGTGAAATGTGACCACAGAGGTCACGAAACGCTAATACGCACAAAGCATTGTTTCAAAACCCAGTGAGCTGCCTACATAGGCAGCTTACTTTGAAGTCGGCATTCTAAGTGAAATCGAACCTCAGAAGTAGCTAAGGAAAGTTCAACTCTACACCTAAGATTTGGTTAGCATCCACTTGATATGCACAAAAAGTTATTTTATAGTGAAAAAATTCTTCAGATTATTATATTGTTAGAACCGTTCACTCAGATGTTCTTTGTGGAACCCAAAATGATGGTTCTCCATTTTGGAAGCTTTATTTTTAAGTGTATTCATCACTTTGAATATATAAGTTCATGTTTCTGTCTCTTCTCACTCTGTTCCTTTGCAGATGGCTATAATATTCAACGCAGAGGACCTAAAGGACGTGAAGCCACCGTGTGTCATCCAGAGTTTTATAAACCACAATGCCGTGCTCTATAAGGTGTTCGTGGTGGGCGAGTCGCACACTGTGGTGGAGAGACCATCACTCAAGAACTTCCCCTCTGGACCGTCTGGTAAACCTTCAGCCCACACTTTAGCTCTTTATAAATGTTATTTCCATGAAAGGTCACTGCTGCGATATGGTTCGTTTCACCTCGATTGGACCGTTCAGTTTGTTTAGGCGTGATTTACATTACAGCTTCCTGCTGTATAACCCAGATAGCTGACTTTGCAGTGAAAAGAGTCGATCAAATTTTGCTGCTACCCAGTCAGCAGAAGCGCTTACCCGAGTCTGGTTTCCACTGCGGGCTGCTGTAAAGTATGGCCCGTTTGCATATGCTAATGTACTTGGGAGTCCATGCAAACCAGTTACGGTTACTGGGAGAGCGACCTGTTAGTTTAATGCAAATTCAGGGTCAGCTCTGTGCCTGAACTCATGCTGAACTCCACAAAGCACAAGTACACATGCCTTGCCTTCCAGCAGTATTCAAATGAAAAAAGAACCCTGTTTAGAAGATTAAAACAAAGAAAAAAAGGGAGGTGCAGTGTTTCTAAAGACAGATCAGGCTGCTAATGATTTCTAAGAATTCTATGAAGACATGAAGAAAAGGGCTGATTAATTTCTTAAGATGGTTTGTGAAGTTCTTCAGTAAGATTCAGGAAACCTGAAAGTGTTTGCTGCAGTACTTTTCAGTATAGATTTTTTAAAGATTTTACTGACCAAAACAATCATGTTTGAAGCCTAAAGATAATATGTGTAAAGTCAATGAGAACTATATATATGTAATATTTGTCAAATGTCATATTTAGCTACCTGTGCCCTTTATCAAGTAGGACATATACAGAAATTTAATAAAGTTATCAAACACTAAATTCTAAATTAAATCTAGATGAATCCTTAAAGCTATAAAAGTGATTGATTTGCTCTTTTTTGTTGTTTTTTTTGTTTAATAGTGATAAATATTTTTAACACGTTAAACTGAAAAATGAATCGCCTGTGTTAATGCACTAATATATTAGGGGTGACCCCGAATAGTCGAAGATTCAATGCTACGAATATGAGGAGCCTGATTGCTATTATATTTGAGGATTAATAGATGTACATCATGAATATTTGGGTGTTTTGATGTCTGCACAGAAAGAAGGAAGGCTAAATGGTGGGTTGCTGTCTCCTTTAATGAATTTCTTTACTGCCATTTGAGTGGGAGGTCATAGATCTCAGCATCCTCTTGGCAGTAGATTTTTGTGTTCCTCCTCACTCTAATTATTCTCCCTCTCTGTCTGGCACTCCTGAAGCTTCGACTCTCTCAGCTGAACCGCAGCTCTCTGCTGCTGTCTAGTGGCTTCCTGTGCACTTGCATACTTAAACATTCATTTGTATTCAACTGACTTGCAACTGAAAGTGTTTTTCACATTAACGTGTTTGTTTTTTATGCCTTATAGACAGAAAAGCAATTTTCTTCAATAGTCACAATGTGTCCAAGCCAGAGTCGTCCTCTGACCTCACATCTGTAAGTTCAGTTCTCTTTAGTCTACATAAAGTATTAAGTTCACTAAAGATTTATACAACAAATCCAGGTGGGAATTTAAGCATAGCCATTCAGTAATAACTGTAATAATTTTCAATTCAGAAGCTCTTTATTCACCTCTCTTTCATTTGCACTTTTGACAGAGGGATAATGTAGAAGGTGTTTCGCAGCCACCGAATGATGATGTTATTAGGGAACTGTGTAAATCTCTTCGGGAATCTCTCGGTGTTTCGCTCTTCGGCATCGACGTCATCATTAACAACCAGACGGGCCAGCACGCAGTCATTGACATCAATGCATTCCCTGGTGTGTATCTGTTTAACTGCAAGGCACCTGTCCCATGCCAAATAGAGCTTATATACACAATACCTCTAATAATTCTGCAAATTGCGCACATACTCTACTGTTCAAAAGTTTGGGGTCGGTAAGATTTTGAAAGATGTCTCTTAGGCTCACCAAGGCTGCATTTATTTGATCAAATATATAGTAAAAGCAGTAATATTGTTAAATATTTAAATAATGTTTTTGTGTTTTTAGGGTTTTTAGGGTTCAGAAATCATTCTAATATTATGATTTGGACCTCATGAAACTTTTCTAAATAATATTATAGTTGAATACTGTTGTGCTGCTTAATAGTGCTTAATAATTTTTTGAAACATCATAAATGTCTTTACTTAACTTGATCAACTTAAGTCTTCATTTAAAAAAAGAAAAGGAAAAAACGCTTACTGGAACCCACATTTTTTGAACAGTAGTATTTATTGTTTGGTAAGATGATAATTGGTTGGTTGGGGGGGTTCATACCATTTCCAATTTTTGGCTTTAAGTGAAAGTAATTACATATTTTCTCTACATTTTGAATGCATGTGAGTGTATTTATTTTTCAACATTTTTCAAAATCAGGTATTTTTTTGAGATCCATATGTTTTCTTGAGGCAATTTGATAACATGAACTAATTATGTTTTATGTTTTTCTTGTCACATGACAACAAAATAGCTTTCTACATGTTCTGCATCACTATTATTTAGGAAATAATATTATCAATAACACTATTAAGAAATAAAAGAACATTACAAGTTGGAATGACTGTCAGGCACATCCGAAAGTGATTGATTTACATGTAAATCTCAGAGAGTTCATTATGATTTGGTGAACTGGTTCATCCAGTGTTCATCATGAATTTCTTCGTGAATGGGACATCTACAGTTAGATCTATGAACTCAAAGCAGCCGAGATATGATTTTTAAATCCACAATAAACTACCACTACTACGTAAAATAGCGGCATCCATTAACCCTTCACACAAACAGCGGCTCGGTCTCACACAAGCAAAGCTATACCGCACTCATACTACTGAGAAATTTATTCATTGCACATACCAATTTTTTTTCGTAGCATGTTCTCACTGACCAATTTGCATTTAAGAAACATCTTCATGACCACAAATTTGAACTTGTTTTTACTCTTCCCAGGATATGAGGGTGTCCCAGAGTTCTTCAATGATCTCCTGAACCACATCATCAGCGTCCTCCAAGACCACTCCTCCAGTGACCCCTCGGCCCCGCCCCCTCCCGGCCAGCTGCCCGCTTTAGGCGCAGGAGAGCGCAACTGCGCCCCGTCCCAGGAGTGCTGCGGCATGCTCGGCAAAGAGTCGGACAGCAGCCCCTGGATCGTGGAGGGGGACGGTGGTCTGAAAGGCCCGCGTCAGAGACTGGGCTGCAACACGGCCATGTCCCCCAACTTTCAACAGCACTGCGTGTCCACGATAGCCACTAAAGCCTCATCACAATGACTGCCGCCTCCCCACACTACCCCCCTCCTGCCGTCCGTCCCTGAACAAATTGTGAAGACAAACTGAATAATATACAATAACAATAATAACTATTATAAAATATCTGTAATCAAAAATAAACTATATTGAGAATAATCATAATGATGTTGATGATGGGCATTAGATTCTGTCTCCTATGCCTTTGTATATGTTTTATTTTTTAATTCCTTTCTCTTCAGTCTAACAACTCAGTACTGTAATGTGAACTTTTTGCAAATGAACATTGATCAGCAGCTTTGTAAAAAAAAATCTGTTTTAATTTGAAGCACAGTGCAAAATTAGTGGATGTTAGTTCATTGAACACACTAGGCATGTTGGATATTTAAGCTGGAAAAAGTTTTTTCTTTTGTTGCTGATGGAAAAGACTAACGGATATCAGTGTTTTTAGTGACACTGAACACAAACACAGAATAATCTAACAAACAGGACACCTGAAATGTCTTTGTGCTCCGTATTTAGTGGCAATCCTATATTGTGATGATCCACAGTGTATATCGTTGTGCAGCATCTACAGAGATCTTGTAGGCTGTGTGCCACTGCGTTTGATCTAGTGACGCTCCGTTATCTTTTCATAATGCTCCAGAAGACTTTCATCATCCTTCCATAAACATTGTGACACCTGACATTTTTCATGTGCATTTCAATGCATCATATCATAAGATGTTATGTGAAGTTGGGAGAAAACTGAACGATGAATTTCCAGGTGAACTGTCCAGTATCATTAACGCTTTGATAGTTTAATGTAAGTCGGCTCTCCGCAGAGGTTCTACTGTTCTTCTAAAATTCTTCTAAGTTCAGTTTTTTTTGGTCAGTGTTGCGTTTGGTTGGACGGTTGCACGAGGATATTCTGACATTCCCTGTATGAGTGTGGTGTTTTTTTTAGCAGACGGTCCTTTAAAAGTTCAGATGTTTTGTATATGATCCAGTTTGCTTCAGGTTAGTACAGACCCTTGAAATATTTGAACAAACTGCATAAGATGGATGTTAATGTATATGTTGGGAGTATTTTGTCTTGTTCTAAAGAAGACCACATCTCATCTACAAAGGGTTCAACGCTTTGATTCTTGGTTACCATTCCTCGTTTAAAAGGAAAATGGACAGATTTGTAACACATTCTTCATTATAAATGGAATAATTGCTAACTTGTTTGAAAATCACTAATGAATACAAAGTATTTGTTTTATATATCTTATAGTTGGCGAAACATTGCATTTGGTTGCTGATTTAAACCAATCTGTTTTGTAAAATGCCATGAGGCAGTTGAAGCACTAATTAATTTGAACATTTATTTAGCACTAACATCAATGTCATTAAAACCATCTGAACAATTTATTCATTCATTAAAATGTAATAAAGCCAAAAAGTGATTTTCAGCTTTTTAGGTTCTCTTTTAGTAGTGAAAGCCTTTGGACATCCCACAGCAGTTTTTTGTACAATTACAAAAATGATCATCTTATCATGTTTATAAAAGAAACGTCGCCCACTTAGTGCCCAGGAAGTGACTTGGATTACTCCTACACGTTTGAAAACCAACAGAAAACAGCTTGTTTTTGTTCACTGTGAGAGGAATGAATGTGTGGAGATATTTGACAAGCAATGTCTTAATGTGGTAAACGAGAGCGGTGCGAATGGACTCTGCTCCCATTCTGGTCAGTTTATATGAAGTGAACATTTAGTGCCACTCCACTGGCCTTTTGCACCTTATGTTAATGCTTTTCTTGTTCTGATGGGGTCCATTTTTTAAGATGAATATTTTCATAGGTATACCAAACTGTGTAATATCCTTTTCTATAGTAACTCACTCCATTGTTATGGAATACAAATTAAGTGGTCATTATCATTTTGATTCCATTTCAATAACAATTAGGTGTTTTTTTTGTTTTGTTTTTTTAAATTGGACATGTAGCCTCTTGCTAGCATATGATTGATTGGTTATATGATTGATGGGGACTGTGTTCAGAATAAGTTTGCATTTTGTACATCCTAAAAAATGCTCCAAGTCTGAGTCGGTTGAGAGAACGGCAGCCTTCAACACAGATTTACCTTTTGTCTCTGTACTTTTGCCTTCATTGTGCTATCAAATAGAAAATCTCCTCACCTACTCAATTTTCTGTCTCTATCATTTTTAATTGGTTTCAGGTCTCATATAAGGCTCCCTGTACTTACATATTCATTCACCAGGCCCAAAATTCATCGGGACCATGGTTTAACATCTCTGGTTACGTCAGTATCAGAATGTGACCCAGTGCTCGATGTTTTAAGGCCATCATATGCTATTCATGTATGTCAGATGCATCCATATGCCAGCAGGGCCCTATTATTATGGTATTAGCACATTTACTCACCTTCATGTTACATCAGATCTGTTAGAATTACTTTCTCCCATGGAAAGCATGTGTAAAGTGGACGCTGAATCACGTCTTGCTGTTCAAAACCAGTTTAACTTAAAAAAAAAAAAAGTGAGAGAAAACCGAAACAATGAAAATATGAGACGGAGTTATTATAATTAACTAAAACCATAAAAAAGTTTCTTGAAATAAAGTGTAAAAAAAACTGGTAACACTTTAGAATAGGGACAAGTGCTGTCGAATGATTAATCGCATCCAAAATACAAGTTTTTGTTTACATAATATATATATGTGTGTGTACTGTGTATATGTATTATGTATATACAAATACACATCAATATATATATATATATATATATATAGAAAATATTTTATATATTATATTATATATTTATATTAATATAATTTATATTATATATAAATATATTTAATATATATATACATAATATATTTTTCTTATATATACATGTATGTATGTGTATTTATAAGTATACACAGTACACGCATATATTATGTAAACAAAAACTTGTTTTGGATGCGATTAATCGTTTGACAGCACTAATTCAGGACCAATTCTCACTATTAACTAGCTTATTAGCATGCCTATTATTAACATATTTAATATTAAATATATTAACTTGATGTACCGGATATGGTAACACTAGAAATAAATATTAATAGAAACTATATAGACATTTAAATAATTTAAATTGTATAGATTTAAATAAATGACAAAAAAACTAAATTACTAAAACTTCAAAATAAAACTGAAACGATAAATAATAAAAAATATTTATAAAAACTATATGATACTGTATATGATACTACAATGATATTGATGGATGTGAGAAAGCTTGAAAAATAATAAGACTTTAATTTTTTATTTTGTCCCGTTTTCTGTCTTTAACAGAAACATTGTGTATACTGGTTTTGTAAAGGTCAGCAAGAGTTCAGACCTCGCAGAGTTAAACTAGTGCACTGTAGTAGTAGGCCTACAATAAAAGCTATTAAACTGCAGTTTGTGCTAAATGAGCAGGCCATACACAGTTTATACGCCTTACACCCTCCTCCTCCTGCTCGCCATTGGCCCACACATTTTCATTCAACTCATCCTCGCGACCTGATTGGCCAGACACTCTGTCAGTCACTACCGCCGCTCGCGATTGGCCGGTCCCAGTTAACTAATGCGAAAAATCCATGTTCTCCGGTTTTGACATGTCACTAGAGCAAAGCCACCCGTCCGATCAGAAGTAGAGAGAGTAGCTTCATGCCTCGCACGTGTCACAAGCCGATTTACAGCGTCTGAATAAAACTGAGCATTTGCCCTAACATTATGCAAACCGCCTAAAGTTGTGCACTTCACTTGAATTGAAGCATGTCGTCGACCCGCTTGTCTTTGGCCGGACGGGGCTGCGCTGACAGCGGACTGAGCGGATAAACGGGACTGAATGTGACGGTGAATGAAGAAGCACCAGCCCTTCGCTTCGAAGCAAAACACGACCGAACATGGCTGACAGAACAGCTCCCAGCTGTCACCTACGGCTCGAGTGGGTCTACGGCTACCGGGGACACCAGTGCCGCAACAACCTGTACTACACCGCCGCCAAGGAGATCGTCTACTTCGTCGCCGGCGTCGGAGTTGTGTACAACACACGGGAACACAAGCAGAAATTTTATTTGGGACATAACGATGACATAATCAGGTAGGCACATTCACCTGGATGTTTTAAGGAAATACATACATTTTGTTCATATTTATTTTTTTACCAAATGCACGCCAACTTAGTAGTATTTAACTCAATGGTTGTAATGCATCGAAGCCAGTGTCAGGCTGACTAATGTTACTTATATAAGACGGTGCTGTATATTTAAGATCATCACAGAGAGGCACAAAATCACTTTCCAGAACATTTTCGTTCATCGTTCCTGGTTGGTGCATTGATCTTCCAACCCCTATCCTTAATGCTCATACAATGACCATTTTTTCTTCATCCTAAAAAAAAAAAGAAAAAGTTTTTTTCTTTTCTTTAATCTTTCCCTGTCTAGCATGTACTTATTTGAACAATGCTTGGAACTTGGCATTACGAGCACGTCCTGTTTGCCTCTGAATCGCTTGATGTGTATAAAAGCATGTATAAAATGCACAAGTCTGTATAAAAGCGTCTGCTAAATGAATGCATGTGGAGAGAGATGGAGGTGTGAGTTGCTCCGCCCGGCTGCTGAAGGTGATCTGTGTCGCGCTGGACAGCGCCTCAGCGGAGAAACTTACCTAATTTGACGAATGTGTGTGAATTTAAAAATTATAAGATCTCAATACTTTCGCATGTGGGCTACCTACTGTTGAATTTGTCCTCAAACATATACATTCCTCAAGTATTCACAGTGCTGAAGGGGTTGTACAGAAGAGGGTGTAAACACTACCTGAAATGGAACTGGACCAATTGTTGCAAGAAGAGTGACAATATTTAGTATAACAGCACTGGAGCCCTTGCTATTACTTCCTCGTGTGTGTTTCTGTTCACTTTCAGCTCTGTTACTCCGCTGCACTCATATACAAAGCTCTAGCCGGCTTTCACCCTATACTTTGCCATGCTTTTATCAGATCTAAGGGAAAACTGTTTTACAACATCGTGGTTTCCTTTGAATTTTCTAATATAGTATTTATTATATATAAAAAAAATCAAGCACCCCTAACCCTACTCCTAAACATAGCCTTCACTGGGGCATAAGCAGATCGTACGAAAACATACTAACTACCAATTAACCACCAATTCCCCAAAATGTGCAAATTGCCATGAGATGGTTTTGTCTGTTTGGTACAAAACAACAGCTCACTTGAAAATACTATTTAATATAATTACATTTTTCACTACTAACGAACTTTATAATAATTACTAAAAAAATAAATAAATAAAGAGTAGTAAGTTTGGGTAGGGCAATATGACAAAAATCAAGTAATTTTATTTCATGATAACATTATATGTCAAGATATATTAGGCTGCTGTCACTTTAAGACCTTATGCATGGATCCATTATATTGACACACGTCTGATTTCTGTTTCAACTGTTTACGTTCACTTAATACACAACCTATAATACACACAGAGTGCAACCCATTATCTCACTGCAAGACTTGTTTAGCTTTAATTCATTAGCTAATATAATATTATCCAATAGCCTTAACAGTTAATTGTCATGAAATGACCTCTATCTGGTCATGATTTTGATGTATGTTCTTTTAAAATACATTTGACAGTCAAGGTTTATCTGTGTTAACCTTAACAGTAATTTAGTTATTTAGAGATGCATGTGAAGGTGCTTTTCACTGACGGTGAAGGCATTATAATTCAGTCACATGATCATCAAGGTTATGGCATCCTACAGGGGTAGGTGTGTGTGTCTGTGTTTGTGGGGGTGTCTGTCTGTCTGTATGTGTTGTACGTGTGTGGTGTATTAGTGAGAGCCGGAGGGGGTGGTGTTCTGCCTCACCGCCGGTCATCTGCCTCAATTCTCTATTATTAATTAGGTGACAGAGAAACTGACCTTGGTTACCTTGCATTTGTGTGACTGTTTGAATGCTGTGCATGTGCTTATATTTATATATGCATGTAGCATAATTCTTAAAAATTATGAGCACATTACAGTGTTCTCAGACTTATAAAATTGGTTCAAATACCACATTTGCGGTCACTTATATACATTTACTACCCCCCAGTTTGTCCCCGGTGTGCATTTGTGGGTCAAATGTCTCATAGGGACCCATCCATCTCTGGTTACTTCAGTATCAGAATGTGACCCAATGCTTGACTTTCAGGGAGGGCCATTATATGCTATTCATGCATATCATATGCGTCCATATAACAGCAGTGCCCTATTATTAAGTTATCAGCACAGGTATCTAAATACATAGAAGTCATAAGTGATTCATATGCATACAGCGCCAAAGAATTATTCGTACATTCAATACAAGACTGATGGACAAACAGAGACGAAGAGAAAGATGCTGTATAAAGGAGATGGTTTAATATTTTATCGTTATTGTTGTCAAATAACTCTGTAATTTATAATGCCATCACTTACTCTGTTGTAGTGAGGAAAATTATTAATGTGGAATAGTGAATTACTATGGCGAATTACTATGGCCTATTTTTTTTTGTATTATGGTATTATTTCCATGATAATTAAGTACATTCTCCAATTTTTATGACTGATGCACGGTATTGTTTTACTTTTGAATTTGCTTGCAATTTTTATTTGAGCACACATTTCTTAAAAATGTAATTGGTGTAAAAAAAAAGAAATATTGAAATATTTTTTATATGAAATATAATTTAATTGCTATGTTAATTATATTGTGAAATATTTAATTAATAAAATTAGTTAAGGATTTTAATAAAACAAACAAACAAACAAACATCGATACATCAAGAGGATATTCAGAATTATAATGATTACTATATTGTAATAATACTGAGAATCATCCTGTTTTATCCAGACACGATAAGTCTGATATAAGATATTAAAAACACCTCAGTTCACTCACTTTGTTTATGCCAGGTCAAATACAGATGTTTCTTGTATTGGCTGATCTGAGTTGTTGTTGACATGGGATTGTAGTTGATGGTGGAGTTGGTTTGTATCCTCTGTTATTTGCCCTTGAGTAGAAAGCTCAGTGGGAGGTGGAGGATGGAGCCCAGAGCTGAGCTACAGATGCTGAACAGCTGAACAGCAGCTTGTTTGTGTGTTTGTGTGTGTGTTAGAGAGAGAGAAAATGAGAGACCCTGTCATACCTAACCTACGTGATGCTGTTTATATCTCACTGTGAGTTGGTCTGCATCAACTCCATTAAACAAGCTGTGTGATCATGCTGTGCTATGCCGAGAACTGCTGATATATGTCCCCGTTCTTTGTAAACGTTATGTGACAACACTCCCTCAGGTAAGTGCCAACATAAGGCATACAATATTGAACTTTGGGCTGAAACAAGCATACCTCCAAATTTAGACACACATTTAAAGGAACAGTTTAAAACGCTTGTGAGACTCTTGGATTGATGTAGTTAATATACTGAATGTCCTTGCTATAAGGCTGAGTGGTAAAAATATTTTGATGATGATATTATGTGTATTGATAGAGTGTTTGCTACATTGTGTGTGCACTAAAAGTGAAGCGAATATTCACATCACGTTATCGCTCTAGATTCGTGGGATGTTTTTGGTGTCACTCACGTGAATAAAATCATTGTGTAATGCTCTCCTCCATTTAAAAAAAATATTTTTTAGTTTTTACAGTTACAATTTTAAACAGTACTCCCCCCCCCCCCCCACAACCACGGTATTCAAAAAAAAAAAAAAAAAAAAAAAAAAAAAAAATATATATATATATATATATATATATATATAATCTTGAGTTAAAAACACACCAGAATTTTCAGAGTTAAAAAAATAAAGTGTCCCATGCTTGTTCATATACATACATGTACAGTATATACACAAACCTAAATATATTAAATAAATAGTGAACTTTAGAAAAGAAAAAGGAAAGGAAATAAACAAATAAATAAAACAAGATATGGAAAGAAGATATGAAAAGAAGGGGCGGTTGAGGCCGGCTACTCCATCCTAAAGGCCAGGGAGCTCTTCAAAGTATTTAATAAAGGGGGACCATTTGTCTAGAAACTTGAATCATGTATTTAATCTACTCTCCTTCATTTTGTGATACAACTGAACGCATCAAATCGGACATGTCAATAAGCTCTTGGCTGATTAGCTTGTGTGATGCAATCTGCTCGCATGAACAATTAAATTAGCTTCTGGTGTACACTCACCATTAAGTAAATATATCCTTGTAGTCCAGGTCTGCTTAAAGTTGACACATTAGATTGCTAAAGAAACATGTATAAATGAGAAAATAAAGCATGCTTAGTAAAAAACCTTACAGTACGTAATATTTACCATTTTTCCACAGGTGAAATCATTCATTTGAATTGGAATCCATGTGATCATAAACTCTGTGTGAAGGTGAAAGATTTCTCTTGGCAGATTTAGTTCCCTTTTGCACTTAAATGGTCAAATACAGGACAATTCTATCAAAATGTCTGTCTTGGCATTCATGTAAGCATCGGTTATGTTGGTTAAGTGAACATAGAAATCCAGTAGGGGTCAAAATATTGGATTCACGCGGTCTTAAAGTGACAGCAGCCTAATATATCTTGACATTTTGGTCATATCACCAAATCTACCTTGCATGACTGCGAGTGACTGAAAAAGTGGAAAAATGTCTGGCGACCTGCTGCGTTGTATCCTGTGTTTCAGGAGACAAGTAGATTTCTCTGTTGCAAATGTTTATGTGCATGCCCCTTTAAAAGGTGTAACTGGAATATTGTGTTTCTGGTAAGATATTTAGGAGGCTGAATAACGTGAAAGAGGTTCTTTCTTTATTAAGTCGAGGATTAGGTGACTTCAGCAACATTTGCGTGATGTTTGGTGCGATGCCAGCGTTCATGTATGAGCGTGTGTGACTGACTGACATGATTGCTCATGAGGGGGGGAAGGGTGGACATTGTGTCTCGTTTAAACCACGTGATCTAATCAGATGGATGCTCTCTCTCTCTCTCTTTTATGCTCCAGTCCATCTGTAAGCCATGTGCACTCACATGCACTCCTTTCTAATGTAATCCTTAATCTGCGCTGCCTCCTGATGCTCTTACTCTGATAGTATCAATGAGTCTGACTGTTTGAATGTGTGTATTGGTGTGCAGCGCTGTGTGTTTGTCGTCTGGGTTGTCATGTGCACACAATGCACAAATGCCAGTCAAGGGTTTGGGTTAGATTGTGATCCCTGTGTGTGTGTGTGTGTGTGTGTGTGTGTGCTAAAACTGAAGCTTCAGTTGCCACCAAGATTAAATGCAGGGGTTTTATACCTTCTATATAAGCCCCTCTAGGCACACTCAGCTTGTTAGCTTTTTGTCAAAGGCCTTGGCAGCTCTCCACCTAACGTGATTGAACTATTGCTTTGTGGGCTTAGAGAGTAAAACCTCCTCTAGAGACAGAAATCACTGCCCACTGAAATACTGTCAGACAGTGGTGAGCCTCATATAGTAAGGATGGAATCAGTGAAATATTGGTACTTCTGTCACTTGTTTTAGCATGTTTTAACACTGGGATGAATCCTTGTTTAGTAAAATCAATACCATGGGTTTTTGAGCTAGAGATTATATTGTTTATTTAGCATGAAAATTAATGCAGATATGGTCTTTTTTAGGTCTTTTTGATCCATTCAATTCCTAATGGACAAAAACTATTTTATTTTTCAATAATATTGTATTTGAGCTCATAAAAACTAATATTTGATTATTCATCTATTTAAAGTTTTTTTTTTAAGTTTAAAGGTATCACTTTATTTTAAGGACTAATTCTCACTATTACACACATATTGACCCCAAACGTTTGGATAATAGTGTGTATGTATATCCAGCAAAGCCTAAAACAAATGCTTATTATATAGCCAGATTGTTTGTTTTTTTTAATGCAGATCTCATAAAATACAAATTCATGTACTTTGTGTATGTGTCAGGATGAGCCCACACCTACATTATGCTTGGGCATAATAAGCATGCTGCATATATGTTGACAAGATGCAGTCATGCGTGTCTGAACCCATTACAGTGATACTAATGCTGAGAGACAGGCGTCCTGTTCCCTCTGGTTTCACAGTGATCAGCGAGGCTTCCCTCTTCCCTGCAATGGACCGCCCCTCCGGCAGGGAATCCCCACCCTGTCTATAGCAGTTCCAGTTAACTCTACAATCACCCTCTCATTCATTATCCCAAAGCGGCTTATCTGACACATCTAACAGCCTGACATACAAACACACTCCAGCACATGGCAGTGTAAACGTCCTCTCTTTGCAGAGTGCTCTTGGACTGTGAGAGGTCTGTCAGAGTGGATATAAGCGTCTTGAGACCGGGAGAGGTGTCTCTTCATGTGCCTGTTAGCCCCTGATCCATTGCAGGAGGTTTTCTATGATCTAACCATACCATGTATCTTTACCTGCTGCCTATGCCCTTCTGTGTATTGTGATATAATCTAGATTGTATTCTAGAGAAGTTCTAAAGAGTCCAAATCACAAGAGCCTCTTTTGAAATCACAGAGCTTGACCGCAAAAACTTCCTCTGCCATCTTTAAACTTTAAATGTCAAGTGGAACTGAACATTTGTAAAAGCCAGGGGGGTTAAACAGCAGGAAAACATGGCTCAAAAATTCAACAAATGCAGTCCCTCACAGGTCGATCAGTCCGTATACACGTGGTCTGTCTCCATTGGATTACATTTCTAATGTCTTATCCTATTGTAGCCCATTTTTATCTCTTAATTTTTATAGCAGGGCAAAATTCGGTTGCCTTAGGAAACACTGAGAGATTAAACGACAGGCTTCATCTGTCCAGTCATATGACACAACCAAGGTAAACCAAGGTGACTTAACATTTTTCACATTTAAACGTATTGCATAGTAGCTAACAGCTATTTCGCTTCATCCAACAGCATTTGCATTTGTGACACCTGTATCTGGCACACCTGGACATTTGGTGTTTTTGCAGACTGGTGCTGCATGAGATGTTACTGGTTGTCAGGATTTAGCTTGCTCTATAGAAGCCAAGGCAAGCAAGATAAATACTGACTTTTGGAAATGTGCTAATCCTTTCCTTCCTGGTAATCCACAACAAGGGCAAGCAAGGTGACTGCTGCAGTAGTTGCTCTGACCTGATTTGGACACCATCCAGAATGTGTGTGTGCAGGTGGCACGGATATGACACAATGAACCCACATGTGACGTGCCATTCTGCTGCCCAGTCTTATCTTACTTTATATACTTTGTCTGTTATTACAGATGGTTTGATATGTATTGAGTTGTGTGTTTTTAACCTAAACCACAGCAGCGTCCATCTATGAAGGATGTAGGCTGTCAAACATGCACAACTATTAGCCAATATAGCAGTGGGCGTTTACTTCCGAGTCTAATCCAACATCATGTCTATTCAAACAGAGCGTTCTGATGAGGGGGTCAAATTGTCTTTTACTTTTTAGTTTTTCGATTTTTGAAAATCTTGATGACATTTTAAGTGGACCTCAGAGGACCGTACAAAATAAAAAACAATGCCAAAATAATGCCCCCTTTAATAATCCAGTAGGGTTTTTAGTTTCTGTTTTTGAAGACAAAAACAGAAAATACAAAAAGTACAACTGATTGAAAATTCACACAAAAGGGTGAAGTCATTTGACACAAACATAAATGACTCTGAGGGATGGAAGTTCAATATGTCTGTTTTGTCAATGTTTTGCCAACTGAATAATCGACATCCACAACAGTGGATGAACTCTATTTTTATAGCCCACTGTCTTGTTTTCATTCGTGTCAAATTATACACTGCTTCTACTTTGACTGAAGTCTATAAAATGTCTTTTATTTGAGTATATGGCCTACTAAAAATATCTTAGGCTTTCTCTTTAATGACTGCTGACCTTTTCTAGTTGGTTGATTGACTGAATCTCCAAGCTGAACTGAGATGTTTTGTCTTTTCACAGACTTTATGAATTGATTTAATGAGTGCAGTTCCTTTCCTATGTTGATGTATTTCCTATTGAACCAGGGAGTTTGGACAGAACATTTTTTGAACAGCCAGTAGCCATTATGTTTATGTGGCAAAACCACATTTGATAGATTGTACCATGAATAAAAGCAATGAAGACACTTAATAATAAATTTCATATTTCATGAATAAATTTCAGCCACTTTGCAGCCAATTGATTGGGAAAGAATAAAGTTAGACACACTCTTGAAACCATGATTTGTGGCTTGCTTAGTCATTGTAGACATCTGTAATACATGGAGAGAGCTAATCAGGAGTTTCTCGGCTGGCGCATAAGCTGTGGCTTCTTGATGACATTATTTTAAAGAATCTGCTCTTCTGAGTTATTCAATCTGTGAAATTGTGCTTTTGTATTATTTGACAGTTAACAGTCAGATATCTTGAAGTGTTGTTGAATGTGAAATGTAATATGAAGTTATTAATTTTATAGTAAATAAAGTTTTGAGCTGACTTTTTTTCCTGTCAGAATTGGATTTTATAATGTCATAATTGCTAGATATGAACTTACAATTGCGAGAAAAAAGCCAGAATTGCGAATTTATATCTCACAACTGTGACTTTAGAACTCGCAATTGAGTTTATATCTTGCAAGTCTGACTTTTTTACTCGCAATTCTGACTTTTTTGTGCAAATGTGAGTTTAAATCTCATAATTAATATTTATAACTCACAATTGCAAGTTTATATCTTGCAATTCTGAGAAAAAAATTATCTTATTTTAAATTCATGGCAGAAACAAGCTTTTTTGCGATTAATTTGGTGACATTTTTTTTAATGACTAGCCCTAATCTATTGATTCTTTATCTGTGGCACTGCAAAGCCATTTGTTGGTTGAATAGCAGCGCAGAAAACGCTGGTTTGTTACATCTGCTGCTTCATTAACAATTCCGGTATATTAAACAGACCTTTTATGTGAACTGATCTCTGTCAGGTGGCCCTGCAGACTCCAGCTGTCCAACTTTACATTTCACTTCCCACTCCTCCTCTTGTTACCATGACAAGCTTCTGTTTCTCACCCTGAAGCTTTCTGCCGTTAGTTAGCGTGTCTCTGCTGCAGCTAAACGCTTCCACCCACCTGCCCACTCGAGCAGTCTTCCTTTAGCAGAGACTCTGTCCAGCAGAGCTGCAGTCCTGCACTGTTGGCCTGTCCACCCACAGGCAGGGCCTCCACTGGACCCATTAGCTAATAGTCTGGGGTAATGCAGGCTGTACATCACAGGAACAGTGCAGTGACAGCATTCCACTTACTAAACGAGCTCATTAGCTAATAGAAAGGTAATGCTGGAGAAAGAGGAAAGAGGGAGAGCTTGATCCTTAGAGAGACACAAGAAAAGAGATTCTGATGGTTTGTTGGATGTAGCTAATAAATTGAAGAGGTCATCTGAGGGCATTTTTATATGTAAGGCCTACTGTGACTTATATCTTGATCACTGAGAGGCAGATTTAATATTTAGTCACATAAAGAAGGTCATATCATATCACCTTCTTGATCTAAATATATGATCACATTTATCATTTGTCATTCCGATAGGGATCTGCATGATGAGGTATTTCGTGTGAGGGGGAAAAAAACAACATTCCCAACAGATAATTGATCTTTTTTACCCAGCAATATTTCACTGAAATATTGGTTTGATTTAGGTTAATTATGCATAAATTACTCTTACTAATAATTATTATAGTAAGTACATGTGTAACATGGACACTGTAAAACAACATGGACACAACAAAAAAACTTTCATTGAAATGAAAATGAAAAAAACTGATAAAAAGTCTAAATGACACTAAAATGACTTTTAATCATGTGGGCAGGAATTATACCTGGTTTAATATAATATTTTACTCAAATGTCACATGATTAACTAAAATGCGACTTTTAAGCAAATTGACAGCTTGTTATTCTTACATTCACAAAAAGCCGAAGCTCCAGATTTTCATCTTTAATTAAACATTCAGATGTTTGAGCACAAATAGGCAGGTCGTCGTCTGATGAAATACTACAGAGAGTAGGTTCCTCTGAGCCCACGTAGCGTGTGGGTTTGTGGCATCTGATCATATCAAATCAAAGCAGAAAATCACAGCATTTATATGAGATCTCAAACTATATCTATTCACCGAGGAACACGCGCTCATATTAGTACAATTTGTATCTGGAAAGCATCTAGAGAGCAAGTACTTCTTGTTAAGTAATGATTAAATTCACATGACTTTGATGTATGACTTTACTGATACCATTTGAAGCACTATATTCAAGTTTAACACTATTAAAAAATATGTGGTACCAAGCTTTGTAAGGCAACAATTGCAAGTTACCACTTTTTACAGTACATTAACAATCAATAATTTATTAACACTGTTAAATGGAATCTTTCGTAGATTCCCAAAATGATTCCATTTCATGTTTAATTGTAATGTTGTGGTGCACATATTCACTGTTGTATCTGCACAACCACCCTAGCATAATGACATCACGCAGAGAAGCAGCACTCACATTTCCATCAGACAATGTAAAAAATCAAATTCCCGTTTTAATCTGTTCCCTGACAGCTCATCCTGGGTCACAGACAGACACTTGGAGCGAGTGTCAAACTGTGTTTTTGGAAGTGTGTGTATTGAGGACAACAGAGATTTGACCCATCTGTCCCCTGGGCAGGATTGAATGAGAAATTTGGAGTTAATCCCTCCATCTTCCTGCTAATGAGACAGGCTGGGGGCAAACACATACTTACTAAGCAGTGGTGAAGGCGAAACAGACCCTCGCTGTAATCCACGTCCTTGAGCTGATCCGTTCTGTGTGTTTAGAAACAGATTCAAGACTGACGACACCAATCTGACTCACAAAGGGGAGAAGAATGAGTATGAATTTTGTTTGTATGCTGGAATGTGCATAGTTAGCGGAAGTTGTAAATATGGATAATTTTCTAACAAAAATGGCCTGTATCAACCCCCCAGAGGCTTGTGGAGTACTTTGTATAATGTTAAACCCCATTCACTGCCATTATAAAGCTTGGAAGAGCCAGGGCATTTTCAATATAACTCTGATTGTATTCGTCTGAAAGAAGAAAGTCTTATACAGGATGGCTTGAGGGCGAGTAAATCATGGGTCATTTTTATTTTTCAGTGCACTATCCCTTTAAATGCTGGTTTGATGTTTATTACAAACACAATGTAAGATTAAAACAAAAGTACTTCAAGGACAAAATGCTTGGCAATGCTGCATCTTTTAATAAAATCTATTTTGAAAAACTGGCAGCATGTTTAGAATAATTCACAAAAGAGTCTGTTGTGAAATGTGAAGAATAAATGAAAACTTTATCTTTCAGTCGCTCAGTCACGTCATTTCAAATCAACAGCCATGCATTTCTACTGCTGGGGAATTTAGGAAGGAGATTTTTAGAGGTGCAGTTTATTTACATCTACTGACAGAACAACGTCTGAGTTACTCAACATCTTTATCTAGCGCAGTATTGCTCTTGTGATTGATGGACAGACATTGTTCAGAACACATATTTCCTCTAAAATGTCTTATACTGAGTACGTATGAAGTTTGCATTAAAATCTACCCCAATTTCTCTCAAATCTTTCTGGAACGCTTGGCACCACTTTGCAGTTCCCAGACATGTGACAAGTTTGCGCCATTACCAAATTTGCATAATTCCTTCGGTGAATTACACAATTTATGGGAATACATGACCCTATTAGCAGACACGATCTTACTGAATTCCTCTTCCAGAGTGAGGCAGAGAGTCTCAAGTATTCATCTCACTGTAAGAAATCCCCTCTGAATGTGTGGGTTTCTTCTGGTCAATTATAGATACAAATTTCATCAATTATTTATATCTTTGCCGTATTAAATCATTTTTCAGTCATATTGAGATTTGTGGTTGTGCCGTGATGGAGAGTTGTGCTGGAGCTTCAGGGCCTTTGCTCTATTTTCAGTTATGTGAGATTATGTAATCCACAGAGAGAGGAATAAGGACGGGCGACTGACTCGAGGGTTTGTTCACTGCAGGGATGTACAGGAAGCCACACGGCACCACTGATTTGTATAAACATAAAATAATATAGTGCCAAAATGTGATTCTTTTGATATTGATTATGGCTATTATTAGATTTTTAGAAGTTGCCTTCATTTAGAAATGTTTAATATGTCATTTTGTTCATTTGATTGCCTGAGAAATTGATGGTCTGTAAATAAGAAAGAGTGTTATATTAGGTAGAGAGAAATTGCAGTCTTTGTGTTACTGTTAACTAAAAGTAAATATTTTGTTAATGGAAATAAAGCTAAAATATAAATATTAGAAGAAAAACTTTAAACTTAAGAAACTTTAAACCACACGACATGCAGTACAAAGATTTTAATTGTGCGCACGATATGATAATTCGTTCCCTTGTTTTACTAAATTGTGCACAAGACATTACTACATCGTGGCCACGTTTTAGTTGAATCAAGTAAAACGAGGGTACGAATTATGATGTTGTGCGCACGCTTTACTATTTTTTTCCTGCATGACATGTGTGGGGCTCTGTAAACTTAAACTTAAATCTTAATAAAACTTTAAAAAGTTTGTCTTGGCATTTAACTGAAATAAAATAAGTTCAAGCTAAGAAATAGAAATAAATATATTAATGAAAAATAATAATTAAAATGACAAAACACTTAACAAAACTATGTGAGAAACAAATAATAATTTTTCTTTTTAAAAATAAAATCATAAAAATAAAAGCGTTATATTAATATTCAAGATACAAATAAATAATGTAATATTATTTAAATAATAAAAAAAAATATGCATATAAAACAAACAAATTGGCAAAAGTTATTCATATTATTTTGTTTTCTTTTTTTTAAGGAAGTGAATATTTAAAATAAGTAATGAAATTATATAAATATTATATAAAATGATATAAATGTAAAAATCACTACACAAATCACGAGAATAGGTTTTTTATATTAATCATATGACAGAGGTAATCTTTTATTTGTCTTTTCAAAGTTGGCGCTGAAAGCTTCACAAGCACTTACCTGTGGTTGAGAGTTGCTGGGAACAGGTATAAGAGAAAAGAGAATCTGGGAGCAAGAGAGGCAGATTAAGAAAGACAGACGAGGCAGGCACACAGCGATGTTCATGAGCGGTACAGCTCCCTCAGGGCTTTAATGTAGTCACTCCTCCTCACTGCCAAGCAGAATCACCCTGGCAGGCTTAAAAAGCTTCATCTGAAGGCTCAGACTGTGGGAGCTGGAAACTCTTGCTGAATATAAACACACACACACAATCAAGAGCAGGAGAGATAGGCACCAGAGCTCCCTCAACAACAGGGAGACATTTTGACAGATAGTCAATGTTAAATTGTTGGTGAAATTGTGTCTCTTGGACAATTCAAAGGCCTAGATGAGCGTGGCTTCAAACAGCGCAAAATAAATCTTTTTCAGTGAGCTCCAAATAGAAGTTCCTTTCATAGTTTATAAAAAAAACAGCCTTATTTCAACATTTTATCCACCTTAACTCTGCTCTTTAAAGTTTCAAACAGTGTTAAAGAGAAGCTAAACGTAGAAATAGTAGCGTGACTGTAATTCATGATGTATTCATAATGGTGTAGCTTTTCCAGTAATGAGCTATGATTTCCTACAAGGAGTAGAGTAGCATGACAAAACGCTGTTGCTACATTTATGACATATTATATTGCACATGCAGCCAAGTAAGCTGATCGTATTAGACAAAAAATGTGCTGATAAACAGCATTCTGACATCTCTAGCTAAATCAATAAAAATTAATTCTGACCACTTCATTCAAAAAAAAGGCTGCTGCTTTTCCAGTTATTTTCCTATAATTAGCGTTCAAGAGTCTACAATATATAATAAACTCATGAAATATGAATTTTATTTAATGTTTACTCTGTCTGACTACACAAATATTAAGAAATGCATATGCAGCGAACTATTTACATACTATGACTATCAAAAATATCAATAAAATTGCTATATTTGTGATAGCTATAGGTAAGTTATATGTAATTAAATATTATAATCCATTTAAATAATATTAATTAGTATTAGTATTAATATTAATATTATTATTATATTTTGAATTCATATATTTAAAATTCCCCCCCAAAATGGTTTTGTTTTGTTATTGATAATTTCTCAGATATTGTGGACAAAAAAAGAGGTTATTCTTTTCATTGAATTGATTTAATCAAACTCACTCTCCAGCATCCTCTCGAATATTGTTGGAAAATCTAGTTCTTTTTACGAATCTGGTTCTTTTAATAGCTTTGGATGCTTTTGATTTGGATCAATTAATAATAATAATAACAACAACAACAGGAAATTGAGGGCATTTTCTAATTGTATTATTTTATTTATTATTTTATTTAGTTTAAATTAGGTGTTCAAGTATCATGCTGTGATGTGATAGTAATATACTACCGCCTTTTGATAAATATGGAAAATGTATGTGTGCGTGAAAGAGAAAGTGTAGTAAAGCTGGACAGATGTTATGCAACACTTGGACGCCTCTGGGATTTCCTAGGGCATGTGAAGGCAAGCCTGAATGAATTTGGTGGACTAGTGTGATGGTGAGAGTGAAAACTGCTCCATGAACCGCGATGACCTGATTTTTCCACCTCGCATCTGTGCCATTTCTGCACCGGGGCATTATTATGGATAATGCTACATGCTGTGGGATAAAAATATAAGATTATTTCAAGATATAGAAGGGACGGAATGAATGCATATATACATCTATAACTTACAGAACATGCTGTGGTGACAGACTTTATCTGAGCGACGGTTTCATGAGTCTTAGGTTGCAGAAGATAGCGTGTTATCTCTTCACGGGTCTCTGATAACTAAAAGCCCTTCTCTCACTTTCACTGCTGGCTGTGGGAAATGATAATCAGCGATAGCTCGTCTTACTATATATAGGCGTCCACAATCATTCACCCTGTCTTTAAAGCTTTTTTTTTTTTATCAGTTATCTGTATAAATTAAGGCTGGAATTCGAACAGAACAATCATCAAATATTCAGTGATGCATTTCTGTAAAGTGTAATGGCAGAAAGGCCAAATTTTGGCCAGTGCATTGCAAGTGTGCCTTCCCATTGTAAATACTTAACGTGCTCTTGGATTTCTTTAGAGTAACAAAACTAAGTACTCAAGGAGTAACAGCATTACCTACAAATGCCTATGACATAATAGCAGATGTGTTATTATGAAAGGGATAGTTCAGCCAAAAATGAAAATTCTGTCATGAATTACTCACTCTTGTGCTGTTCCAAACCTGTAAGACCTTTGTTTATCATTAGAACACATAACAAGGTATTTCTGATGAAATCTGAGAGCTTTCTGACCCTCCATAGACAGCAACGCAACTGACACGTTCAAGGCCCAGAAAGGTAGTAAGGACATCGTTAAAATAGTCCAAGTGACATCAGTGGTTCAACCTTAACTTTATGAAGCTATGAGAATACGTTTTGTGCACAAAGTTAACAAAAATAACAACTTTATTCAACAATTTCTTCTCTTCCATGTCAGTTGACTGTAAACTGTAAAAATTGACCGTAAAACAAGACAAGTTTATGCTAATCTGTGCTATAGCGTGGCAATGGTGAGAATGAACCTCGTACTTTGGAATGACATGAGAGTACACATATTGTGCTTATTTTATTTTTTTATTCATGTTTTTAACAATCTCATTAATGTGCAAAAAAAAAATCAGAATCAGAAAGAGCTTTATTGCCAAGTGTGTTTGCACACACAAGGAATTTGTCTTGGTGTTAGGAGCTTCCAGTACAGAAAGTACAAACATAGTGCAGACAACATATAATTAAGGTGATAAAGAACACTAATGAAGAGAATATACAATAATTAAGAATAACAATAGTAATAAAAATAAAAATATACAGAAAAGAGACATGACCATAGACAGAACTGTGAATGTGCATGTGTCCTATGTACAGATGAAGGTTTGATGGGTTATTTACAGATGTACAGTACCGGGGTGTGTTATGTGTTGTTCAGGTGGGATACGGCCTGGGGGAAAAAACTGTTCTTGTGTCTGGCTGTTCTGGTGCTCAGTGATCTGTAGCGCCGGCCAGAGGGCAACAGTACAAAGAGAGAGTGAGCTGGGTGTGAGGGGTCCAGAGTGACTTTCTTAGCCCTTTTCCTCACTCTGGAGGTGTAAAGTTCTTGGAGGCTGGGCAGAGGGGCACCGATAATCCTCTCAGCAGTCCTGACTAGGGCTGGGTATCGTTCAAATTTTTTTGATACCGATACCTTGAGTTCGATACCGGTTCCTGAACGATACTTTTTTCGATACCAATTTTATGAAATCAGTTTTAATAAGATTACATTATCTCAAAAAACTATTGTTTTTAGCTTGTTGATATTTATACAGACTCAAAGCCTCATCTCCTGAGCCACTGCACAAAGGAACTAAATATATCCAACACAATAAATAAATAAATAAATAATTTTAATAAAGTTCAAATTGTTTTCAGTTTAACCATCTGTTAGGCTACGTTTACATTAGTGTGTGTTCATTTTAAAACACAAAGCTCAGACAGAATCATCATTTCTAGGTTGTTAAAGACTTTTTAAGAAATTTTAAATCTTCATCCACTTTCATAAATGGGTGTTTTATTTTGTTTCACCATATGTTTTATTGTTATTAAATTCTGGTGTAGTATGTCTAATTATTTGAATGCATAAAAACAACTTAGTTTATTTAAATTTATTCTTAAAATAGCCTAATGAAAGGTTTTATTTTTCCTCAGAAATTCTGTGTTCTGTATCTGGTTTTCAAATGAAGACATAAAACATTAATTTAATTTCTCTTTAAATTATTGAAAATCAAAGTTTATTTATTTTGCCAAACAAATGGGGGTTACTATTAAAATTAAAACATGGAATAACTGTTGTGTGATCATTACAAAAAAAAAAAAGTTTTAATAATTTTAATAGTAGCCTAGTATTAGCAGTGCTGTCTGCTGAACAATATTAATATATTTCTGCCGCAGTGTCTTCCGAGTTAAACCGGACTTTTATTTTGACGGGTTGTCTGTAATACCTTTACAGTTCTGTGTGTATATGATATGACGTTAGTTTTACTCGAATCAAACGGTAAAATGCTCATTAATTGACTCTCACAGACGTTCTGGAGATGTTGTTCATGTGTTTATGTCCTAATTTATAGAGGCGGCAGACGCTGAAATGACCGCGAGCGTCACGCGCGCTTCAGTCTGTGTGTAGTAAACAAACTGCGCGATTTAAAGAGCGGACTGCTCCGTGCGCTTTCGAAACCTCTCGCGGATGTCAAACATTGATCAATCAGCGCCGCGCCGCTTCTAGTCAAACACACCTAGTGCTGCAGGATTATTGGCTCACTGACGGTGATGAGATTAACCCCTTAGGTATCGAAATTTGGTACCGAACGACAAGACGTTTTTCGATACTCGGTGGTATCGAGGCAGTTCGGTCGGTGCCTAAAAAATATCGAACTCGATACCCAGCCCTAGTCCTGACTGTCCGTTGTAGTCTTCTGATGTCTGTTTTGGTAGCTGAACCAAACCAAACAGTTATAGAAGAACATAGGGGGATAAAAAATAAAATAAAATTCTGTCGTCATTTACTCACCCTCATGTTGTTCCAAACCTGTAAGACTTCATCTTTGGAACACAAAGGAAGATATTTTTTAATGAAATTTAAGAAATTTCTGTCCCTCCATTGACAGTCTACGCAGCTACCTCTTTAAAACTTCGAAAAGTTCATAAAGAGATCATAAAACTAATCCATATGTATTGAGCTTAATCATTTTATACAACTTATATGTTGAACACTTGGCCACTTCATGCATTTTCTTTGATAGGCTAGCTATCCAATCTTGAAATGAACAGGTGTAAATGGTATCAGAAACACATTTGGATTGGATTGCAATCAAATCACGCAAACCACTTTACAAGGTGGCCAAATATTTTGATGATTAATTTGCCTCTTAATATTTTAACTTCATTGTAATTTTCTTTCCACAGTTTAGCCCTGCATCCAGAGAGAGTGCTGGTGGCCACAGGACAGGTTGGAAAGGAGCCGTATATTTGTGTGTGGGACTCATATACTGTGCAGACAGTGTCCATATTGAAGGACATGCACACACACGGTATCGCCTGTCTCGCCTTCGACCTTGATGGACAGGTGAGTGTTCTGAGCAATAACATACTGCAATAAGAAAGATTTCTCTTTATACCAAGGAGCTAACATTAAGAACTCGTAAGTTTCATCTCTCAGTATGAGGTGCTGTGAAGTTTATTATTAGTTGTTAAAGTCACATCTGCGAACACACCAACGGTGTGACTCCCACAGTGTGACAGTACGTGTCAGATTGTATAACTGTGTGTCTGCCGGAGCTGCTGGTTGTCACATAGACAGAAACAACACACAAAATCCTCAGTGATAACATCAGTTGATGAACACAAGAACATAAAGCAGCATTAAGGGTTTGACAATGGCTAGAAGATAATGGTTTTAGAAACTTCCATCATATACTGATATGTTCTTGCTGCACTTTCTGGATGACTACACTTCAACATTGTTCAGTAAAACTGTGGAACTTTAATATTCAAAGCCTTCTGAAAACGCTTTTGATGCTGCACTTAGTAAGAACTGCCCCATGTGTTTTATAGCTCATGATACTACAGTTAGTTTCAGTCTTTGAACCTGATTGGTCAATCAGCATTCCTAGAGTGCTGATACATCAGTCCCACAGCTCTGAGACTTCCACTGTTCTATCTGTATTTGCACATTTGAGAAATTGAATCTTTCAGTTTAGAAATACAAGTAACTGTCTTATTATTCACTCAATCGGTTAGCTCAAAAATGCTGACTCGGAAACAAATTAAGTGTCTGTCTTCATAGATGAGTTATTGAATCATTCTCTCAATTTGTTCAAAAATGCTGGTTCTTTGAATCATTTAGACCTTGAATCATTTACTCAACTGATTTGTTCAAAAACACCAAAACACTCACCACTGCTGTGTGTTGAAATGGAACACACACTTGTGCTGCCTCCTTTTTAGGGCTCCAGACTATGACTGAACGGTTGGTTGACTACTTTTCTGCCGATGGGACTAAATTTTGTTAAAGGTCACACTAATGCCAAGTTGCCCTACTCTCTATGATTATACACTGCTATTAGTTTTGCGAATTAAAAAAATCAAATGGCAAACAAAAACAGAATGAAGCAGCATTATTCATTTGAACCCAAGTGGGCTTTTTTCAGCATCCCTACTGAATCACACCCACACTTTTAAACGGGTTACAAACATATAGTGCAACAGACTATATAAAACACACACACACACACTGCATTAGAGAAGAAAGTATGAAAGCACATCTGCCACCTTATTGGTACAATAAAGCTCTCCCTACACCTACCCTAACCCTACCCGATACTTTATTTTCAACTTTTGGATTATTTCCTTAATAAATTCCTTTCCGATGCGATACGAGATTTGAAAAGGAAGAAGAAAAAAAAAAGTTCGGCAAAAGGCGGACTCGAACCCGGTCGATCGCGTCCAAAAACACAATAATATTACGCACTCTACCATCTGCGCCACTGGAGCTGACGCTGTCAATAGTTGACTCTGCTGTCCTTCTTCTCGTTCTTCCTGTACACCTTGATTGACAGATGTCTCGTCCAATCAGCGATGAGTAATCTATTCCCAAACCAATGGCGCTGTCTCAAACTATACCTACCTCTTCCGGTTTGTCTGATTTGTCGTTGTGTTTTCTGAATTGTTATTTTGTTTTTTAGCTTTGCATTTGTAATTTATTTTGTTTTCAGAATCGTGATTTGTTTTGCACTTCTCGGCCACCGTAGGTACTAGTACAGTACCAGCAGAAAATAAATATTGAAATCATTTCAGTCATTTTAAAATTGCAAATTTGCTGTATTCTCTCACCAGTCAGATTTAGTCAGAAATGTGGTATATTCATTTTTTTTTATGTTATTGTACTGTTAAAATGTGCATTTGAGTAGGCTATATCATCAGAGTAGGCTATCATCATAAGTAGGCTATATTATCAGTAATTACACTTATTCACAATATTAATGTTGTTATTAAAATTATTTTCTGGCAAGTAGTTAGTGTGATATTGATATAGTAGCAGCAGGGAGCGTGGGGACCTCAAACAACCTTATTTGATCAAAAACACGAATATCATACTGTGGTCGTGTGTAATGCTTTCAGTGTAAATGTGATATATTGAATTCGTAACATTGCACAATAAAAGGCTAAAGTGGATGAGAGTTGGGTTACAGTGTCAATTTATCAAAAGCACTCCAACTCACTGGAGGAGATGATAGAGGGATAGAATGAAAAATTGTACCTCTGAGTTTGACATTTCACATTTCTTTGCTCACTCTCACTTTATCTGAGAGAATTCACCCCTCACCTTCCCCCAGCGGAGCTGAGAAAGTGATTTGCAGAGTTTCAGCAGGAAATTGGCCTCATCATTTATTTCACACCGACGGATGAAACTGCAAAGAGAGGAACAGCGAGACGCTGCCTCAAAAACCCAACACTTTTCTTCTCAAATTCATCAAAGGTTTAGCATCCCATAATTGACTGAAGGCGCTCTGTTTTAGCCTCAGCCAGCGTGGTACAACCTCAGAAGAAAACTGGTGATCAGGTTTGATGGGACGGAGGTGGAAAACAGCAAACTTGCATCAAAGGGATGCTGAACTAATGAGGTCCCCTCAGCAAACAGCATTTGGGAAGATTACAGATGATTTGTGCACCGTTTGAGAGAAAAATGAATGATGTTTTGAGAAGCTTCTGGCAGTTTAGTTCCATTGGTTGGAAATATATAGATGGTAGCAGATTCATGTTTTACAATGTTAAAGTCCATTCCAGAGTTATAACTATAACAACTATATTAACGGCCACACCTATGCACAATAATGAAATAATGCTTAAATGCTTAATCTCTTCGGAGTCAGGATGGATTGTGATTGGCTGCCAGTGTTTTATTGATCTCCTAAACAATAAATAAATAAAGCTATGCAAAAATTTGATTTCAAAAACCGTATGTTATGATTTGAAATCTGTATTTAACCTCAGAACGATCTCAAAGTAAAAAGCGGTGCTGAAGTCTGATGTTGTGGTGGCTGTGATTTTAAAATTAAATGATTATAATCTTAATTCAAGTGATGACGGATTTTGATTTTCAATGTTGAGTAAAGTTAACCCTGCCTGGTTTAAATGTTTGAAAATGATTAACAGTTTAGAAAAAAATGAAAAAAACAAACAAACATTAAGACGCAGTAAATGCATTACTATAATAAATACTTATTCCATTTTAAATTGGGTAAATATATATATAATCATTAAAAAAGTAACATAAAAACAATAATAATTGATTAAACCCATCAATCCATTTTTACACAACATATAAAAGACATTATAAAATATTATATTTTATCACATTGCTTGACTTGTTGCAACTCGTCTTTTTACATTTTAACTTCTTGATGATTTACTAAGATGATTTACCAAGGTTTCCTGTGAGTGCACTGCAGCTGAATTCAATTTCATGCACTATGTTGTGTTGCTAAGCAACTATAAACCGCCTACAGTTATGAAATAAACAGCTTACAGTCTAGCCAACTCTGCTTCTGGAGTGCTTCCTTTCTGTAGAGTTCATTTCCAGTCCTGCTCCAAAACACCTGCCTGCAGCGTTTCACCCTCCTAAGCTTTTGAGACAGAATCACACTTTGGTTGTTAGTGGCCATTTTAACCAGAATTTTGTGGTTAAGCAGTCTTGAACACCTTGGTTAGCTGGTTCGGTTGTCGTTGATTATGGTTAAAGCTAAACGTTTTTAGAAGGTTTTTTAGCTCTCTATGAGCAGGACATATCATTTGCTTTGTTTCTTGTGTTTGCAGTGTTTGGTGTCTGTGGGCTTGGACTCTAAAAACACAATCTGTGTGTGGGACTGGAGACAGGGGAAAGTTCTGGCAGCTGCTCCTGGTCATACAGACCGGGTAAGGACACACACACACAGAGACACACACACAGAGACACACACGTTGGTTTTTGTGGTTTATGGGGACTCTCCATAGGCGTAATGGTTTTTATACTGAACAAACTGTGTGTGCTATTGCCCTACACCAACCCTACACCTAAACTTAGCCCTCACAGGAGACTTTGTGCATTTTTAGATAAATTAAATCTTTTGTAACATTAGAAATGTTTTACTGTCATGTTGATAAATTTAATGCATTCTTTCTGAATAAAAATATTAATTTCTTTAAAAAAAAACGTACTGACTTCATACTTCAGAGTTTTGAGCAGTACTGTGTATATACCTCACTTGCACTGCATTTTAGTGCACTAGTGCTAAAACGCTTCCTGTCCTTGGGAAATGTCCTTTTAATTCCAACCATTTTCTTTCTCTGTTTCATAAAGATATTCGACATATCGTGGGACCTGTATCAGCAAAGTAAGCTAGTGAGCTGTGGAGTCAAACATATCAAGGTACTGCCTTTTCTCTCTTTATATTCATTTTTCTTATTCATATTTTATTTTTGGCATCAGATGGGTCTGTATTGAATTATATACTTGAAATATTGTACTTGTGAAAGTCAATGTAAATTGCTGTTTATAGTCCATTGTAGTTTCATTATTTCAGAGTGAATTAAATGCGAAAAGCATACCAGAATGGAGACAGAGTCTTCTAAAACATTTGTGAAGAATGGATATCAGTTAACATTAAGAAAGATGTTATAACATTTTTATTAAAGATTAAACATTTTTCTTTAGATTAGTTTGCTCCAGTTCATTATTTATAATACATGGAACAATTATTAAAAGAGTGAAAATAGTCCATTTTGAGTTAGTGTTATCTTTAATTTGTCAGAAGCTATTCAGTATTAAACACAGTTTTCCTTTTACGGTCAATTAATCAAATCCCGTTGAGAAATCACAGCAACCAAATCAGCCCTGTCAGAAACTGGGACAAACAACGAGTTATTGAATCATACCTCTTCTTCGCCTCTTTATTTCTTCAACCCCAGTTCTGAGATGAACTTGAGCATCTCTTCAGAAGTGTTTGTGGAAGGGGATTAGGACTAGTTCAGGTTCAGCTTGATTCCTCTTCAGCTTTTAAATTGTTTAAATCTTTACGGTGCTTTTCAAATGGGTTCAGAGAGTGTTTGATTGTGAAGTTCTTGCTGTCTGCCACCTACACACATGCCTTGTTAGAGGATGTTCACACAAAGCAATTTACAGCAACAAAGAGACTGAAATTCATTTTTAACAGATATTTCCAGAAACAAACATTGGTGATCATGAGTTTTGTGGGCATGTCCAATGGTGCAACAAATTTGCAAAATTTTTAACTTCATTCAAATGAATAGTGACAACTTTGAGAACTAGGGAAATTATTGGAACTCACATGTGTCACGGTGCACACAATGGGGAAGAACAAGGAACACGAAGACAAGGATAAACTCAAATGAACAGTCTTTAATGACAGACCAGATGAAAACTAACTGAACAGACAGAGGGCGCTCTGGAACAGACAGATCGGAGGCCATGGCGGTGCAGGGAGGTCAGGAGGCCATAGCAGGTGGTCCTTGTGGCCGTGGCCTCATCCCGGCCACTACAGCCGAAACCCTTCTACCCCCCCCCCCCCCCAAAAAAAATTCCATGGGGCAGCTGTTGGGGTATCAGGAGCCCTCCGGGGCTGTCCTCAGGAACAGGGGCGATTTCCCCTCGAACGGCGGGCTTGAGGGAGCTGCGGACGGCAGACCCATGGCGATCCCGCCAAACTCCTACGCTTATTCAGCGGGCTATGGTGGGATGACGAGCAGCGACTTCCTTGCCGCGGGACAGACAAACAGGAACAAAACAAGAACTTTCAAAAAACAGAAAATAAATCAAAACGAGGTGAATGGTCACCGCTAACTGTTTTGGTCTGGTCTTCTGTCACGGTGCACACAACGGGGAAGAACGAGGAACGCGAAGATAAACTCAAATTAACAGTCTTTAATGACATCCGGTCCAGCAGGGCAGACACACCAGGAGTAATGAGTAGACCAGATGAAAACTAACTGAACAGACAGGACTATAAATACACAGGATAATCACGAACATAATCAAACACAGCTGGGACATAATTAACTAATAATCACACTGAACGAGGACAGGAAACAAACCAAATAAGGACACAAGAGGGAAACACAAGACACACATAACACCTGACTCACTGACAACATGATCCTCGTCCTGCGTTATGCTGTAGTCAGTTATCATAGTGATCACTGGTTGTAAAGTTTAATCTATAAAAAAAAAAGTATTTGAAAAAAAGGCAGATATTTGAACCTTGGTCTCGCACACTAAATTAAAACTTTGCTACCACAACAATGGTTCTGATCATTAAAGAGTTATGTTAGTTATGTTAGTTCACACATAAACAAATTAATTCTGTCATCATTTATTCACTTTCGTGTTGTTCCAAAACCATTTAAAGACTTTCATTCATCTTTGGAACGCAAATGAAGGTATTTTTAATATTCTCCCATTATTTTTGTTCATCCATTGAAAGTCCAGACAACCAAATTTTCAAGCTTCAAAAGGTTCATTATAAAAGTAATCCATTTGAATCAAGCGATTTAAAGGATTAGTTAACTTCCAGAATAAAAATGGCCTGATAATTTACTCACCCATGTCATCCAAGACTTTCATGTCTTTCTTTCTTCAGTCGAATAGAAATTAAGGATTCTTCATATAGTGGGCTTTAATGGGATCCACCAGGTAGAAGGTCCAAAATGCAGTTTCAATGCAACTTAAAAGGGTGCTACACGATCCGAGCCGAGGAATAACGGTCTTAAATAAGTGAAACAATCAGTAATTTTCCAAAAAAAGTACAAATTTATATACTTTTTAACCACAAATGCTAGTCTTGCACTTACTCTGTGTTGCACATGTGCAACTTCACGCATTACGTAATCACATTGGAAAAGTCATGCGGAAGTAGTACTGAACTTCATCTGATTTTCTCCTCCAACTTAAAATTCGTCCCGACATCAATGTTTTCATTGTTTTATCTTTTTTTGTAAAGGCCATTTGATTTAGTCTTTGCGCAATCGCGTTGTAAACACTGGGGCAGTACTTCCGCCTATGTCACCTGTGCCTTTTCCAACATGACGCGTGAAGTTGTGGATGCACATCAAAGAGCTAGTGCAAGAGCAACATTTGTAGCTAAAAAGTATATACTTTAAAAAAAAATTTTTTTTTATTTTTTTAGAAAATGACTGATCGTTTCGCTAGATAAGACTTCCTCGGCTGGGATAGAGCCCTTTAAAGATGCACTTAAACTGCAATTTGGACCTTCAACCTATTGGTCCCTGTTGAAGTCCACTATATGGAGAAAAATCCTGGAATGTTTTCCTCAAAAAAATTTATTTCTTTTCAACTGAAGAAAGAAAGACATGAACATCTAGAATTACGTGGGTGTGAGTAAATTATCAGGAAAATTTCATTCTGGAAGTGAACTAATTATTTAAGTATTCTGAAGAGACGCAATCGATTTATATGATGAGCAGATTTAATTTTAGCTTTAATTCACATATAAACACTGGTCAAACACATACAACTCGTTAAATATTGTTTTTTTTGCACTTCAAGCAAGCATGGTTGAGCATGGTTACCATATTCTGTGTGCTTTATGTTTGTGTGTTGATTCATATGGATTACTTTCATGATGTCTTCTTGATACAATGCATTCTGGAATTGTCTTCTACAATTTGACTTTACGAAGATATAATGATTTTTAAAATATCCTCATTAAATAAGTAAAATATATACACCTTGCATTATAACCCAGTGTCATCCCTATAATTAGAGTCTCTTTCTCTCTCATCAGTTACCATTAAGCTTTGGCTTTAGGTTCCTGTCATGAAGTAATCCACAATCCTCATGGGCTATACATTTTAATCTTTATTTTGTTCTCTCTCTTTCTGTTTATTTCCCTCTCACAACTCTTTCCTCAGATCACTGTGCATCCCCTATATCTCTTGCTGTGTCAGTATTTTTCTCTTACTATATCCCCCATTCTCTCATATAAGCCACCTCTCCATGTAGTTAGGACAGTGTAGCAGTTGTCTCTCATAATTCCTGAGTCTTTACCCCCTCAACCATGTGACATCTGCTCCCCGGGCCCGTGCTCACTCAGCGATTATGCACTCAATGCATGCCAGAGATTTAGCTCACTGTAATCCCCCCTTTTCTCTCTATCTCTATTTGAGAGAGCCCCAGAGAAACTGAAAATCTCTGGCGCCAGATGAAAAGCTACATTTTGTGTGGTCCTTAAATTTTTTCAAGGCTCGTTAAAGATGGTGCTTCATTTAAAAAAATGGACATACTCAACATATTACACACATGAGCATATTAACTGAAATTAAACCTCATAAGTGACTGATTTGGAACGCTCTACCAGACCTGACACACATGGTGCTCTATGTGAGATCAGGCATGAACAGAACTGAACACACCTAAAAAAATAAATGATTGACTTGAAATAAGATTCAGACAGTTGTAAAATAATCTAATTAAATTAAGATATGAAAAAAAAATCTATGATCTCAAAAATATGTTTGGTGCAGAGGTGTGAATGTCAGTAATGAGTAATAAGCACTAGTCCCGATAGGATGTGTTTTTTACTAAAACACACAAATGTATGATGTTAAATTGCAAATGTATTATAATTGGATGCATTTTAGTTGCTTTGTATTTTGTGCCACACTAGTTCTTTTACAAAAAAGATATTTACAAGGGGAGTACACATTTAGTATACATTATATGTACTTAATATACTAAACAATTATATACTAAGTTACTTCTATGTATACTTGGCTTATACTGAAGTATTGGCTTATACTGAAGTATTAAACGTTTTATTGAAAAGACTCAAATGAAGTATTTATACGTGAATCAAACATTGCAGGTTCTGATTCTAAACATGGATTTATAAATAAAATTTTACTGAGGCACAGCAGAATTTTACACTCTCAGTGTCACTGGGACAGCACATTTTAAAAGGGTGCTAATAGGTTAAGGGACTAATATGCATCTTTAAGATACTAATATGCAACTTTTGAGGTAAATAAGGTACAAATGTGTACCTTTTGAAAGGGTACTGCACCAGTGACAGACTGCAAACTTTTTTTTTTTTTTGAGTGTACTGCATTAAAAAATAATCTAGTGACACATCTGGTGACAGGTTATTTAAAAAGTTACAATACCTACTACTACTATAGTGTATACTGTGGGGTTTTCTGTAAATGGAAACTTGTAATCCATTGCAACAATAGCCATTGGTCCTGCTTGTGTGCGAGCTTTTGACAAATTTCCTGAGGTCTTTGTCCAGATCCTCCAGGCTGTTCTCAATCCACTTAACTACATCTACATGCAAGTCTCATGATGAGCACCTGCGTTTGACTGGAGCAAACTGAGGCAGTCTGCTCAAAGAATCCCACTCACTGCCTCCCACCACACACAACATAATCACAGCTTCACCCACAGGGCCCAACTAAACCACCATATTTACAACACGGCCATCACAACAATGGTTTAGAAATCAGATATGTGACAGGAGCCGCACACCACACAATTAGATGTAACTAGATTAAGGTGTAGTGGGCCACCCTGGACTAATTATCCTTTTCCTTCTCGCAGTATGCTAATTATAGCTGTCTTGGTGACTTTAAGGCTGTTTGATTAGTCTAGATGTGCTGGATTCGGGGTGGCTTGCACACACAAGCAGGCGGCGGCTGTCCCCATAGAGCGGAAAGACGGAGGGAGGACGTGCCTCAGGATGAAGGCAGTGTGCCTCTAATGGAGTCTTGGCAGATGAATAGCACTGACTCATTTTGATTATATTAAAGCTTTACTAGAGCACAGACCTGCAGAAACACAGGAGCCTGTGATTCACCGTGCCTCTGAATCTCCCTGACGTAATGCAGCCTGGCTGTCTGGAACCGTACCGTCTGCCCCAGTGCAAGGTTGCTAATGGACCAGCGACTGCTTTTTCATCTTTTCATTCTTTCAGCCAGCTTTTTACCAGATGCCTTGTCTTTCATGAAAAAAATCCTGCTAAATTTAGAGTAAAAAAAAAAAACCTGGCAGCTGTGATTGCCAGAAATTCCCCATTAAAATGCAGTAACAAAGCTTTTTGAGGTACACATTAGGGTCTATATACTTAATATTTCATTTCAGTTCATAGTCGTGTTTTTTAAAAGTACACTTTGAAAGAATGTTTCCGCCATTGAATAAAAAGTAATAAAAAAGGTAAACTTGCAATTGTGAGAAAAAAGTCAGAATTGTGAGATTTTGTGGCACCGAAAGCCTCGTGGGCAGTGCGGAGATATATGGCGCAGTTCAGCTTTGGGTGTCCCGAGTTCGAATCCCACCTCATGGACCTTTCTCAATCCCATTCCTCTCTCTCTCCCACTCACTTCCTTTCAGATCTCCACTGTCCTATCAAGAAAAAACACGCACACAAAAAAAACTTTAGATTTCAACTTGCAATTGTAAGAAAAAGTAAGAATAACAGTATATATACTCACCATATAAAGTTAGAATTTAGAAACATAAAATTATAAGAAATAAATTCAGAACTATGGAGGAGTTTAGTACATATTTCACATTTACTAAATTCCAACTTTATCATTACAAATGTAGAATTACTAATATATTTAAATACATTACATACACGTTTCATAAAAATTACTTTAAACTGCTTTTTAGTTTAGAATAAATTCTATAAAAAATTACATTTTGGCAGTACACTTTAACTATATTTCAAAGACAGTAGAAGTAATTATAAAATGACATATAAAGATGTACCTATGTCCAACTCATGTAGTCCCAAAAAGCACTCTAAAGTTTAGCTAATTGCATTTAATATGAATTTAAAATATAATACATTTGCAATTAACATGCAATTAAGAGTCCGAAAACATTAAATTCAGTTTGCACTTAAAGGGGTCCTATTATGCCCTTTTACAAAGTCTTGATTTTGTTTTGGGGGTGTACCAGAACATGCTTTCATGCTTGGTGGTTTGAAAATCGCATTATTTTTCACATAATTTACATTATTACAATACCTTTCTCCCCAGCCTGGCACAAACGGCTCGATTAGTTCCGGGTTTGATGAAGGCCTGCCTTCCGAAAAACGAAATGTGTTCTGATTGGTTAGCTGTCCCAGTGTGTTGTGATTGGCGAACAGCTTAGATGGTGTTTCAGTATTGCCCCGCCCCTTGCCAGAACAGCAAGTTCCTCAATCTTGCCATATCAATTCAGACCTCGAGAATATTGAACAAGAGGATCATGCAGAACCTTTGCACGCACGGAAATTGCAAAGACATATTAAAGCGGCAACGTTATTGTTGTTGTTGTTGTTTTGTTGGCTAAATCACGTTTTAGATGGGATGTCAACAACAGCTTAAAAATAACTGCATTTACACTATGTACAGATAAGTGCAACGGTAATATGTATTATGTTTATGGTTCTTTAATTCTAACATTATAACATGAATTGCAATGAAACTGTTATACAGTTGAATTTATTTATACCATAATCCCACAGATTAACACTTATTTGTGGCGGCATATATATGCAAATTAATTCTCTGCCAGCAGGAGGCGCTGTTGGAGTGGTAGAGAGCGAGTTTTCCCGGTAACGCTGTACACAAAGCAGTGCTCCGCTCACAAACGCTGCTTTATCAGACATTACATGCAAGATGAAATGAACATGACATCTGAAAATTTCCTGAAAACAGTCGGTTTCCATCAGAAATAAAGTGATATAAAAACACCCGTACCGGGTTTTGATTTTGAAACGTGCAGTGCTCAACCAAGCGTTCTCCCCACCCCCCAACCATTCAAATTTCCATAGGTGGGATTTATTTTTGTGATATCACAAATACAGGAAAACAACTTTGTAGTCCAAACGAGCCGTTTGTTGTAGTTCTTGAAAAGGGATTTTTTAAAAACATAATTATCTCCCTTTGGAGTGGACTTTGAGATTTATAACTTTGTAGATCGTTTTATACCCAAACATACACACTACACACTGACTAAAAAGTGAAAAAGCATAATAGGACCCCTTTAAGTGTATAGAGAACAAGGAGTTATGTCACATTCTTTCCACTCCGTGTTGCATTTTGAGAAGGCGCCGCCATATTAGCAGGACACGCTGTCCGTTACTTCTCATTCATACGGATAACTGCTAATCTTTTGTTTTGTTTTTGCCTTTAAGTTAAACAGTAATTAATTCTTCATTGTATTGTTTGCAGAGAAGAGAAGCTAATTTATCGCAGTGCATGATAATTAGATTTTTTTTCTCTCTCAGGTTTTGTAGAATTTAATTTACTGTTGATCTGATTACCGTGAAAACATTGTCACAAGCTCGCTGCCGCTTCAGCCATCATATTAAATTATACAAATAACAGTGTGTTCAAAAAGCTGACGAAGTCAATCTATTTCTTTGTTGGAAACTTTTAAATGAGAAAGTATAATTGTTGTCATCATAAATATAATTTTTTTCCATGGCCACGGAGGAGAATCAGCGATTGTGGGTCACATTCAGCGAGTCACAAACTCGCTGTATTTTTATATTTATGTCAACAAATGACAAGCAAAATCTAATCCCTAGGAGCTTGTGAACAGTTTTATAGCATTTTAAAATGCTGGTTTAATGTACCAAGACTGTGATGCTAAAAGACATGCAGGTGAGCCAGAATATTAACGCGACATGTTTAAACAAAGCGTTTTGTAAAGTAGACAGCGCTTATGGATTAAGACAGGGATATTTAATGTTCATATTTTAGGCTCATCTGTTGTTCTGCACATATGACTTATTAGTAAGGTGTGTACAGAATGTGGTCTTTTATTATATATCACTGTCTCTGTGCATTAAGCGTGTTCTTATGAGAGGAAAATGCTTAACGTAAATAAACGCGTTGCGTTCATATTTTGAGCTGCGTATCTGCACATAGTATGCTTTACAATTTTGTCTTTATCACTGTCTTGGTACATTAAGTACCACTTGGTACATTAAGTACACTTTAAACATTTTAGAAAGTCCCCTGTTCAATTCACAAGCCTATTGAGAGTAATACTAGCAAAGAAGGTAACGTTAATAATTAAACCAGCAAAATCAAATCTTTCAAAAAAACACACAGAAATGTGATTCTTTTAAAGAGTGAGAGGCAGTAGGTTTAATCAGGGACTAACAGATTTACTATTCGGCGTCTTCTCCGCGACCTGCTTCCTTTGGTGTTTTTACACAGAAAAAAGTGAAAAAACATACTATTACTATTGCAATTCTTGATGCAGCATGAATGACATACAATGGTGACATTTTTCACAATCACAACAAAAAAAAATCAAATACTGCCCTAAACTCTATATATATATATATATATATATATATATATATATATGACAAAATTTTCAGTTTTGGTTGAACTATTTACAGTGAGTGTAAAGAACCTAAATATTTCATATCAAATGTTATCACATTCGCAATATACAATTCAGAAATCTATATCTGACCGTCTTTGACTGCTCAGGGTTTCTTACAAGAGGCTGCTGAAGACAAGGTTGAGGCCACACACAGAATTGACTGTCATTCTCTCAAACAGGAGCATGTGACCTCATGAAATAGAGCTCCGAGTCTCACTCACACACACACACACACACACACACACACACACACAGACACACACACAGCTGAATCAGAGTCAATGAGCCAATTATTATGTGCTGGCTGTGGGAGCTTTCCAGGTTTGTTCTGGGCTAAGATCGTGCCTGTGCATTTTAATGATGTGTTTAACGAGTGTTAGCATTAGTATGTTTGTGAGCTTGTGTGTGTGTGTGTGTGTGTGTTCGCAACGATCGCAAGGAAATTTATCGAGCTTGAACAGAAGTGCACCTTTATGTATGCTGATGTGCTTTCGCAATATTAAGCTGTCACAATTTATTCAGTAAGGCCTTTCAATAGGCTATTTGCTATAATAATTTTAGCAGGAAACAGCAATTGTCAGCTATACAAATCTTTACATGATATATTACCGTATGGTCACTGAATTCCATAATAAATCTAACTAAAATAAAGAACCTTATGAATCATGTTTAAAGCCTATGTGCTTGTGTGCTTATGTGCAACAGCCAAGACCAAGGGCCAGATTGACTTAACAGGGCAAATTATCATTCTCAAGCGCAGATGGGAATGAAAAGTTTTATTATTGATCTACTGACAATGCGCAAATTAAAGAACATTTCTAATGTTTGACTGTTTTTTTTTTGCAAATTCTGACAGTAGTTTTTTTGTTTTAAGGCCAAAAGAGGGTTTGCACTGGCGCAAGCTGTCAGTAAATCTGGTGCATGTATGTTTATGAAATTCACACATTGTTGATTCATACTGACTCTCAATTGCCCTCAGTTTTGGAGTCTTTGTGGGAACGCTCTGACCCCTAAGCGTGGCGTGTTTGGGAAGACTGGAGACCTTCAGACTATCCTCTGTCTGGCCTGTGCGAGAGACGAGATCACATATTCAGGTGCCTTGAATGGAGACATCTATGTCTGGAAGGGAATCAATTTAATCCGGACAGTTCAAGGGGCTCACGGGGTAAGTGAGGGAACGTTTTCCACAGTGTCACTAGAATATCACAGAGTGTCACATAGATATCTGCTTACAGAGATTTATAAATTGAGTTTGATCTATAAAATGGTTCGCCTAGCATAACAGTTTTGTGATGAATATTGAAAGATAATATAGCTTTATTACTCTGTGATCTATGCAAATATTGCTTTTGCCAATGTAATAATTAAAGGGGTCAGGAACTGCCCTTTTTATTTGAATGTACCAGTCTCTGAGGTCCCCTTATAATGTTATCAAGATTTTTACATCAAAATACATCATAATTTAGAAGTAATAGGCTATGTTGGTAACACTTTAGAATAGGGAACACTTATTCACTATTAACTACGACTTTTCCCTTAATAAACTCCTAATTTGCGGCTTGTTAATAGCTAGTAAGGTAGTTGTTAAATTTAGGTATTGGGTAGAATTAGGGATGTAGAATAAGGCATTAATATGTGCTTAATTTGTACTAATAAGTGGCTAATATTCTAGTAATATGCATGCTAATAAGCTATTAGTTAATAGACCCTAAAATAAAGTGTTACCGCTATGTTCTGTCCTTGTTTTGACCCCCTCATCTGAAAGCTCTGTTTGAATAGGCGTGGTGGATTGTAGACTCAGAAGTTAACGCTCACTTCTGTGATTGGCTAACACTTGAGGATATTTGACAGCCTATGTTCTTCACAGATGGACGCTGCTGTGATTTAGGTTAAAAACACATAAATACTCAATATGTCAAATAATATGTAATAACAGACAAAGCAATAGTGACCACATAATAAAAACAGTTACTCACACTTGTCTTGTGTGGTGTGACATTACTGTCGGATCTAATATAGTCGGCACAGCATCGTCTTTAAGTTTCAGTCTTTCTGAAAATCCTTGCATCGTTTGTTTGTAAATGAATCCGCAATAAAATGAAGTGAACAAAGGACTGAATTTTTACTGACGTGGTCTGAAAACTTCATAAGTTCATCCACTCATTCCTAACACTGAGGTAAGAAGGAAGGCACCGCAAAGACTGTTTTTCCAAAGCTACACACTGCTGTCTTGTTGTCTTCGGATGATCTTTATTGTTTGTTTTCTGCATAGACTTGCATTTGCCTCTCTCGTTATTAACACTACATGTGTGAATTGGTGGGTGGGGACAAACAGGCAGTGATGTAGAAGCAGGCATTGATCTTCCTCTGTGGAGGCGGTGCTTATCCACACTATTACATCATAGTGTAGAACAGGGGTAGGCAGCGTCGGTCCTGTAGAGTTTAGCTCCAACCCTAATCGAACACACCTGAACAAGCTAATCAAGGTCTTGAGAATTACTAGAGCTACAGGCAGGTGAGGTTTTTTTCAGGGTTGGAGCTAAACTCTGCAGGACGTTGGCACTCCAGGACCGACGTTGCCTACCCCTGGTGTAGAACATTCCAAAAACTGTCGTTTTGGCAGACTGCCTTCAATATAAGCTGTTTTTAGACTAACAAGAAAGTTCTGAGTTCTGAAACAGTCAAAAGATCAAGAGAATTTTGATTTCTCAGTTCATGACCCCTTTAATGTATGTTAATTAGTCATTTTTATTCATTCAAATTTACAATTAACCAAAATATTCCTGTAGGTAAAATGTTATTAATATATTATTTAAAAGTTTCTTATCATACATTTAATGTAACCTAAAGTCTGCTCATAATATTTTATATAATTCCCTGTATATTTAATATTTTTATAGGTATATTTTATGTATATATACCCTCCACTAATATTGGCACCCTTGTAAAATGTCTTTACTGTTAACATTTTTTGTCTTTCAATCGAAATATACACAATATAAAACCTTTACTTAAAGTAAAATAATTCAAAGGTTTCCCCCTAAATAAATTCATTTATAATAATGACAGCCTTTTTTCATAGGTTGTTTTCATAATATAATATAACATATAATATAATAATAACAGTATTAATGAAACAATTATTAATACAGTATTACATTACAATTACTATTTTAATGAAAATTTTCCCTCTAAAGTCCACATAACATTATTTCAAGCAATATATAATTTAAAAATATATATTTCTAAAATTCTGTTTCTATTCTACTTCCTCATTAACTCGTTATTGGGATTGTTGATGTGTAAATGTGGCTGGATGCAGGCTGAGTTTGGTTTCTGATGTCAGAAATGACACCAAGGACTGTGGCTTCTTTTATAGAAGAAGTTTTAAATTCTACTAGTTACAGTATGTTTATGTAGTGCAATAAATTTTAATATTTCCAAATAGTGAGGACAGTTGGATTTTTATTTTTCATGATGTGGACCCTTTAAGATCTGCAAATCTTTTTCAACTTTATTTGCCCCTTAGTGTCAGAGCTGCAGTTAAAGTTTGAGACTTCAGATTCTCTGATTGTTTTAGTTGTCAAAGACGTTCAGCCTCTCAGAGCTCCTGTGTGTGTGTGTGTGTGTGTGTGTGTGTGTGTGTAGTCTGGTATTTTCAGCATGAATGCATGTGAAGAAGGCTTTGCCACGGGAGGCAGGGATGGGTGCATCCGGTTATGGGACCTGAACTTCAAACCCATCACCGTCATTGACCTCAGGGAAACAGACCAGGGATATAAGGGTGAGTCAAACTCCCAGAATGCATTACGCTACACTGACATTTTTTTTGTTTAATCCATTAAGTTGCCACTTATCTTTTGCTGTTAAATACTCAGGATCCCACAATGCAAAAGTCTTTTGTCTCTAACGGAGCTGTATCTCTTTTCTTCTTTTACTTTCTTTTCCTCTGACTCATCAGTAGCTAGAGGTGAAAATTCAAGAGGTGCGTTGTAGTGGTCAGTGTTCTTTATGCAGGCTGTCCGCCCTGTGTTATATCCATAGCTCTTACCCCTGTTTGTCAACGATCCCAGATGTCTATATGTATTATCAAGCACCCGAGCACCCTCTCCATCCTTGACTGTCTACAACAGCGATAGGCAACTTCGGTCCTGCAGAGTTTAGCTCCAACCCTAATCAAACACACCTGCCTGTAACTTTCTAGTGATCTTGAGGACATTCAAGTTTAGTTGGAGCTAAACCCTGCAGGACACCGCCTTTCAGGACCGAAGCTGCCTATCACTGGTCTACAGTGTACATCCTTCAGTATGTTTCAGGATCATGTCTGTTTACTTCCACGATTCCCTTCATTTGCTTACTAAGTGTTTATGTGGTGGATCTGTGCAGGCCTGTCAGTGCGTAGCGTGTGTTGGAGAGGGGATCACATTCTGGTGGGCACGCAGGACAGTGAGATTTTTGAGGTGGTGGTGCACGATCGCACCAAGCCCTTCCTTATCATGCAGGGTCACTGTGAGGGCGAGCTGTGGGCCTTGGCAGTTCATCCTACCAAACCTCTCGCCATGACCGGCAGCGACGACCGCTCTGTTCGGTAAGACCACATGTGAATCACTTAGAATTACAAAATATCTCTTTAATGGCTCAGTTGTTTTTCTAATATAGAAAATAGAATAAAAGGAGAACAAACTGAAATACCTTGTGAAAAAGAAGTGCACTTTAAAAAAAAGCATACTTTTAAAAACAGTACTTATTACTGAGTACAGTACTTATTAATGCACCTAAGAACAATACACTTAAGTGCAAACTTCAGTGGGAGCCAGCGGGTTAAGGGTCCAAACTGCAGGGATAAGGGTCTTATCTAGCGAAACGATGTGTCATTTTCTAAGAAAAATACAAATTTATATACTTTATAACCACAAATGCTCGTCTTGCACAAGCTCAACCTCACGCATTATGTAATCACGCACTCGTAACATAGGTTCGCATTTACAAAATAAACGTGCAAAGAAAGTCAAACGCTCTTAAAAAAAAAAAAAAAGGCAAAACAATGATGTCAGATGATTTTTGAAGTTGGAGGAGAAGATGAGATGGATTTTTTTGCCCTACCCTACCTTTTGAACCAAAGTACACAGACGAAGAACTAACCGTGCGTGACTTTTCCAACGTGATTGATTACGCAATGCGTGAAGACGCACATGTGCAACGCAGAGCTAGTGCAAGATGAGCATTTGTGGTTAAAATTAATAGAATAATTTTTTTTAGAAAATGACCAATCGTTTCGCTAGATAAGACCCTTATTCCTTGGCTGGAACCGTGTAGAGCTCTTTGAAAATGCACTTAAACTGCAGTTTGGACCTTCAACCTGTTGGCCGCCATTAAAGTCCACTATATGGAGAAACTTCCTGCAATGTTTTCCTCAAAAAACTTAATTTCTTTGCAACTGAAGAAAGAACATCTTGAGGTAAATTATCAAGAATTTTTCATTCTGGAAGTGAACTACTCCTTTAATAAGTGTGTCGAGAAACAGTCATGAAATAACTCTTAATTATGTTTAAGTGCCTGTTTATTTAATTGATACTAGATTACCTGCAAATACAACTTTAAAAAAATATATGCTTTTATGATTTAAAGTTTACTAAAACTTTAACCATAAAACTAAAACCATAAAAAAATCTGAAACTGAAATAAAATATTTAATGAAATAATACCTTAATTATACTATAAAACTGTAATAGTATCTTAATCATACAAACAAAAACAGTTAACCGCCCTAGTAAAAAAGTAATATAAATAAAATACATTTATTTCATACTAAGTATAGTTCAAATCTATTTACTGACATATCGCTCGATACGTAGTAATATAAAAATTATAATTTAACTTTATTGGGAGTAGTACTCGTGCACAATGCACATTTCGTAATATTAAGCCTAAAATGTGTTTTAATGTCACTACTGATGAGGATTGTATCATCTTTGAATAATATTGGTCTTTAAATGCAAGATATTTAAAGTGTACCTGAAGTATACTTGCAATAGGTCCATGTCAGCACAATCAAATATACTTATGTATATCTTTAGTTGGACTTCAGCAGGACTTCCACACAATTAAAGTGAATAAAGTGCAAAATTAGTTGTTCCAGTTTATCAGACTTTAAATATACCAGTTTAGTATACTAAAAGTACAATTGCAGGGTATTTGTATTAAGTACATAAATATGTAAATGTGTATTTGTAGAATACTTGGCATAAAATAAATGTATTTTAAATACATTTTAGCATATTGTTTTTCAAAAGGGATTACTTGTGCCGTTCTGTTTGGACTTGCTAGTGGCATGGAAAATTTACAGTAACTGACATTACATACTTCATGTGCCATGAGCTGAAACCTCAGAGTGTATTAACCTCAGATTAGATGAAGGCTATTAAGAACATGATCTTTAATATTCAGTGCACTAATTTGTGTATCTTTATGGGTTATCACTTCCTCTTTTTTTTTTTTTGTTGAGGATCTGGAGTCTCGTAGATCATGCGCTAATAGCACGCTGCAACATGGAGGAGCCTATACGCTGTGCTGCTGTTAGTACGGACGGAATCCACCTCGCTCTGGGCATGAAAGACGGATCCTTCACAGTGTTGAGAGTCAGGTGAAGCACCTAGGCAAAACAGAGCTGAACAGACTGTCTAGAGCAGGGATACTCAACAAATTTAGCCTACCACAAGCTTATCAAAACTGCTTCACTGCTTATTAATATTTGAGAACTGCTTAAGTTTTGGTATTTTTATGGGCTTTCATCATTTTTTATAAAATTTCTATATAGCATTAATTGTTCAATATTTCAATATTAATATTTCAATTTTATTTTCAGTAATTTAAATATTTAAACTTTTTAAAGTTAGTTATCAAGGCAATTATTTTCTGTTTAATTATATTTATTTTTTTATGCCAGCTTTCATTCAAAACCTAATAAATAATATTAATTAATTGATTTGTTGAAAAAAATAAAATAATGTTTTTATCTTAAAATTTGTTGCATTTTTTTTTTTTTTAAATAATGGGGTCTATTTTCAAATCTCACATACATTCATTTAGTTTAATTTTGTTTTATTTAATTTTATTTTTTGGAAATTGAAACAAAGCTGAAATAAAAAGAAGTATAAATAATAGATTAAAAAGTGTAAATTTTCTTTAGAAAAATTGCCTTGGAAACTAACTGAATTAAACCACATGACATTTAGAGTCATCTCATTTAAAAAACAAACATGACAAACAAAGGGTACATTTCTAAGATCCTTGCACATGCACTATATCTTTCCTTTTCTTCATCATGTACACACTTACATCTTTGACTCATTTGCACTGCATTTCAGAAAACGAAAAGGGTCTTTTAAAAACTAACTGGCAATTATTGTTTTGCTGAATGAGGTGATTAAAATATGAGACTGGTCTAAGACAGTTGGTTACTAATTGTTGGTTACTGCACATTTAAAAAAAAATCTATCAAGTATTCACCAAAATCAAGCATCTATTACTATTACCAGATCATTTTATTCAAAGGCCCCTGGTCACTCTCCACTTTCTAAAAGTGACCTCTGAGCTGCACAGTTTGAGTATCCCTGGTTCAAAGCAACCTAAAATAAGTAAAATATGCAAATCTGTTAGACCTGTACTCATTTTGCAGGGACATGACGGAGGTGGTCCACATTAAGGACCGTAAAGAGGCCATCCATGAGCTGAAGTACTCCCCTGACGGAGCGCACCTAGCCGTGGGCTCTAACGATAACTCGGTGGACATCTACGGCGTTGTGCAGCGCTACAAGAAGGTGGGCGAATGCGTGGGCTCCAGTAGCTTCATCACACACATGGATTGGTCCACTGACAGCAAGTATCTACAGACCAATGATGGCAACGGTCGGCGGCTCTTCCACAGGATGCCCAGTACGAGCTCTGTACTCTTTTTGAATTTATGTTTTGCTAGTATTTATGCCTCGGGTTGGATAATATAATTTCGACTGATTTTGGTATTGTTTGTGTTTAGGTGGTAAGGAAGTGACCAACAGGGAAGAACTGAAGCTTGTCCAGTGGTCTTCATGGACTTGTGTCCTCGGGCCGGAGGTCAACGGGATCTGGCCTAAATACTCTGATATCAATGACATCAACTCTGTAGATGCCAACTTCAATAGTCAGGTTTTAGTTACAGCAGACGATTATGGATTAGTTAAATTATTTCGGTACCCATGTGTAAGAAAAGGTGGGTCCTCTTTTACTCTTGGTCTCATTTTTGTTAATGACATTCTGTAATTATTAATGCTACCCAGTTTGCCTTTTTTACATTTCTAGGTGCTAAGTTTAAAAAATATTTAGGACACTCAGCACACATAACCAATGTCAGATGGTCACATGATTATCAGTGGGTGATTACTATTGGTGGAGCCGATCATTCAGTGTTCCAGTGGAAGTTTGTTCCTGAAAGGAAGTCAAAAGAAACTCTTCATTTAGCTCCTCAAGGTGTGAATCTATCTATCTATCTATCTATCTTTTATTTTATTGTACACTGTTTTGCAGTTTTACTGGAAAATAAGTGTCAAATCAAGTCACTATTATTTGTATAGCTCTTTTAACAATGCAAATTGTGTCAAAGCAGCTTTACGTCAGCTTGATATAAATCTGGGTGGCTTTATATCAGCTTTACAGTATTTAGACGGGGAAATAGTTTGTCAAAATAGTGTCATTCTTCTCTGGCCAGGCAAAATCAGCAGCTTAAATCTAGGTTGCAGCAGAGTCAGATTGTGCAAAGGACTCATCTGGTTCCTGATGACAAAAATACTAATGAAGAAACAGTGAATAACTTATACAATTAAAGCCATTCAGGACAAATACCTCCATGCATTCTCAAAGAACATTATAAGTACTGTATATAAAAAAACTGTAAAGATAATATATTAATGAAACAAAATGCCACTTTAAGGACACTTTTTAAGTAATATTGTCAAATTGAAAGTTTTACTTTAAAGTGCATTATATCGAAGTACATAAATCTTTGTTTTGATAATATTTTGTCATGCTTTAAAAAAAGTAAATTTATTTTTATGTGTTGACTCACATACTAAAGCGTATGTAAAGAACTTGACAATAATTTGAACTGTATTGTTATTAAATTTTACACATATATATATATATATATATATATATATATATATATATATATATATATATATATATATATATATATATATATATATATATATATATTTATTTATTTATTTTTTAAATGTACTGAATTGCAAATTTTAATTTTAAATGCATGACATAGAACTTTAATTAGACATTACATTAAAGTAAAGTATAATATAATATATAAATAATATATATATACACACGAGGCAATAAAATAATCATGAAATATAAAGACGTACTTAAGTCCTATTTGGGACAAAAACGCACTCTAAAGTCCAACTGATTGCATTTAAGATAAATTGAATATATTTTCATGTAATTGCATGTAACATGCAATTAAGTGTCGGAAAACATTGCGTTCACTTTGCACTTAAATATATCATTTCTGTAATAAGTACTCTTTTTAAAATTATGCTGAGGTTAAGTATGTTAAGAAAAAGTAGATATTTTCAACTATTAGCTGTTTAAAGGGACTGATTTTTTTTTTTTTTTTTTACATATCTGTTAAGTTAAATATATATTTCAATTAGTAGATGTTTTTGTTGCACTCTGAGCAGTTATAAAATTAGGACAAATAAACAAGAACAAATTTACACTATTAATAAACCTAGTAAAAACATAAATTGCTGTAATATTAAAATGCAAACCAAAGTGACAAATATTCATTTCTGTAGAAAAATTCTGTAAAATGCTAATCAGGGATTTAAAAAAACTGAAGTAATTATTATTTAAAGGGGTCCTTTTTATGCTCTCTTACAAAGTCTTGATTTTGTTTTGGGGGTGTACTAGAACATGCTCTCATGCTTCGAAAATCACATTATTTTTCCCATAATTTACATCTTTCTCCCCAGCCTGGCACAAATGGCTCGATTAGTTCCGGCTTTGATGAAGGCCTGCCTTCCGAAAAATGAAATATGTTGTGATTGGTTAGCTGTCCCAGTGCGTTGTGATTGGCGAACAGCTTAGATGGCGTTTCAGTATTGCCCCGCCCCTTGCCAGAACAGCAAGTTCCTCAATATTGCCATATCAATTCAGACCTCGAGTTTAAAAATAACTGCAATTACTATGTACCGATAAGTGCAACGGTAATATGTATTATTTATTTGTTCTTTAATTCTAACATTATAACATGAATTGCAATGAAACTGTTATACAGTTGAATTTATTTATACCATAATCCCACAGATTTACACTTATTTGTGGCGGCATATATATGCAAATTAATTCTCTGCCAGCAGGAGGCGGAGTGGTAGAGAGCGAGTTTTCCCGGTAACGCTGTACACAAAGCAGTGCTCCGCTCACAAACGCTGCTTTATCAGACATTACATGCAAGATGAAATGAACATGACATCTGAAAATTTCCTGAAAACAGTCGGTTTCCATCAGAAATAAAGTGATATAAAAACACCCGCACCGGGTTTTGATTTTGAAACGTGCAGTGCTCAACCAAGCGTTCTCCCCACCCCCCAACCATTCGAATTTCCATAGGTGGGATTTATTTTTGTGATATCACAAATACAGGAAAACAACTTTGTAGTCCAAACGAGCCGTTTGTTGTAGTTCTTGAAAAGGGATTTTTTTTTAAATAAACAAAATATCTCCCTTTGGAGTGGACTTTGAGTGATTTGTAACTTTGTAGATCTTTTTATGCCCAAACATACACACTGACTAAAATTCAAAAAGTGAAAAAGCATAATAGGACCCCTTTAAATGAACTGTCGGAACAATTTAAATCTAAAAATCTATTGAAGAAACAAATGAATGTCAAGGCAACGGCTGTGCTGCTTAAATATGTGCTGGATTACATAAGCACTTTTTTACTAATGCAAATTGAGTCCACTTTTTCTTTTGCATGTTGCTGCTCAGTCTACCATGTCGCTGTTCATTTTCCTAATGGATTTCTCATTGCTCACGTTGGCAGTTTTGTTTCTTTGCCATCAGCAGTTTTCTAAGTGATAAATCTATAAAGGGGAGGGGCAGCACTTACAAATGACTAAGTTACTCAGGGTTTCTCAGGAGATCATGATAAATGGAATCGTTGCTAATTTGTTAATTCATTTATTTGTTTTACTTGAGTGGAATGCATAATCAACACAGGAGATAATTTTTTTTGCCCTTTCTTTTGCCTTTTCTTACAGAGACATTAGTAGATTCACACAGCGAGGAATCTGACTCGGATCAGTCAGACGTGCCTGAGATGGACTCTGAAATCGAACAAGAGACCCAACTTACTTACCGACGACAGGTTGTTTAATACATATGTTTATCAAAACCTGACAGCAGGTCCTCTCATGGGTCTTGTGCTGAATTCACATACATTTGCCTCAGTTGTGTGTTTTGGGAGTTTTATAATGAAGCTTTTTGGTTTAGGTTTACAAAGAAGATCTACCTCAGCTTAAAGAGCAGTGTAAGGAGAAGCATCGTGCCATGGCCATGAAGAAAAGGGAAAGAGCTCCAGCCAGTGGATTGAGGTTGCACTTTATTCATGGGTAAGTGCTTCAACAGATCCCAAACAGCATTGAAAGCCATCATGGTTTGTTATTTGAGGAGCTCTCAAAAGTCCTGAACAGATGACAAACAAATCATTACTCTCCAAAATCTGTCTTCCAAACATAAACATAGTGTACAGCTTGTACACAAACCAGTTACCACTGTGACCTGCTTTTTTTATACAAGTATTTTTTTGTTGTTCTTAATTATTATAATTCTGATTTACAGTATTAATATAATATAATATAATATATATAAGTAATTGAATATTCTGAGCCATTAAATATTGAATATTTGCCAACCCCAATCTAATACTTGGTTAAATGTAAATAATTATGTAACAATTACTACAGTAATACATATAACAACATCTCAGTCTTGACAGCTTAGAAATAAATAAGCAGTAAATAAATAACTTTGAGTGATTTGTTACTATAGTGTGCATCAAATATGTTAAATATAGAAGCTCAAACATGCTGGTGAGGTTCTAGAATAGACCTTGTTGGTTCAGATCCACATCAGGTATTAAACAGACAGCACTGCTTTTAAAGTGAAACCTGCTGAAATCACTGATGTAAATCAAAGAACAAAAGAAAAGGAGAAATCAGGTTAATTCAATTTATAGTTTATGCATGCAGTATACAGTTATGTGGAGATTGTTTTCAGTTGACTTAAATGAAAAGTTAAATTAAATTTCAAAACCTATCAGTCATCAGAGACCTCAGTAGCAGTGATATTAGCCTTTATGAATAATAGGGTACTTAGTAAAAACATGCCATTAAACACATTTAAAATATACCATCTTTGTTGTTTTACATTCATTTGGAGATTCAGTGTGCAATATAGATATATTATATTTAAATTTGATTATTTGTGATTCATTCAGAAAAAATGTGTGATTAATTAGCTAAATGTTTTTAATCGGTTAACAGCACTAAATAATATAAAAGCCAGAAACATACTCTCTTTTTTTTAATGCAGGAAGATTAAAATTCATAGCATGAAATTTGTAAAAAACTGATGTTGATTGTTAAGGTAGTGATTTAATTTTGAATAGACCACACATCTCTGGTGTTTACACAGTCTAAAGAGGTCTGTATTTATCTTTCATTATTTATCTATGCACCTGCATATCTTCAACTAAGTTTATTTAGCTAAAAATATGCATAAAACAGCCCAGTCTCAGTCTGAAAGATGAAGCTTAGTTACTCTGAGAGACTATAGAGCAGTTGCTGTCAGTTCACACATCTTATGAAGATCGTCTCCAGGTTGATGTTCTTTGACATTACCAATACTTTCAACATCAGCCTGCCTCTCTGACTCAGACAAAGCTCAGCGTGATGCATGTGGACACCCCCACAGTCTGCTGGATTATTAGACCTTTCTGACAGCCTCCAGCTGTGTTCTGGAGAAGATGGTGACCAACGCTGAGGTGTCTCAGGAAACCTGCTGTCTGCTTTCTTTTTCACCCTTTACATGGCAGACTGAAGGTAGTTAAAACTATGCCCACAAGCTCATGCTTTCCATCTACTCTGAGATAAGTTGGAGTCGGGGAAGAAAGTGAAAGACTGTCTTGTGCTGTTCACCTGTAGAAGTTGTCCTGGAAACTGGACTTGCCCATCAGTTTTGGTCTTTTAAAGCTCAAACGTGCTAATTCAGCTGCATCAAGGTGAAATGCAAATGTGTAGCATTTGCTTTAAATGCATCCATAGGTCATCAGATGGATTGAGGGTTACGGATTGAAGTCTAAGAACAGTAACAGTTGTAATTGCGATGTTGCCCAGTGAAGCTGTGCATTGGCTGCTAGAATAGACCTGGATCTGCTTTTAGAGGATCAAGAGATGATGCTGAGGAAAATATTTAGATGAGGTTACTCAATGGTTTTACAGAAGCATGGCAATTTAGGTCACTGGATAAAATCCCATTTGTTTGTCTCTATCGATTTGTCTGTTTATTGAAATAAGTAGAAACGACACTAATGCATTCATAGCGCTGTAAGCGGAGACTGACAAATTATGATGATCATAAACAATTAAAATTATGTAAGGACATCATGAAATTTATTTAAGCCAGTGTTGCTTTTCTAAAGCTTGATAAAAGTTATGCTCTGCAGTTTACAAAATGGATAAAAAAAACAAACATTTAAAGGTTGCTCATTTCAAGTCAGCATGAAATGAAAATTCACCTTTTGCTTTTTTTAATACATATAGATTTTTATTGTGAACAGTTCATCCATGACCTCATCAAAATATCATAACAAGATGTTCCGTAAAAAACGTGTTTTTTAAACAAGTCAGTTGAGTGCCTTATTCAGTGGCTCACTCATGATTAAAAAAAAACATTCACTTGTCGCCATCTACTGGCTTAGCTATGTCATTACTGAGCAAATTGTTTTGGTGAATGGATTCAGAAGATTTGGAAATATTCAAATTCACTTGAATACAGTTACATTCAGATAGATATGTACATCGATGCATGCAAGTGACTTTAGTATAGGGTATAGGATGAGCTATGGTTGAGGAGACATTTGTAATATGTGTGTGTGTGAATGTGTTTCAGTTACAGAGGTCATGACTGCAGAAGTAACCTCTTCTACACTCAGACCGGTGAGATTGTGTATCATGTGGCGGCTGTGGGAGTGGTGTACAACAGACAGCAGAATACACAGCGCTTTTACCTGGGCCATGATGATGAAATCCTCTCTCTGGCCATCCACCCCGTCAAAGACTATGTAGCCACAGGCCAGGTACAGTCAACTGCACAAACGTCTGTCTTTGTCGTCAACAGCATACAGAGCAGAGATGTTTCTCTACTGAATAGATAAATATTACTTTAGTTCAGCTTATAGTCAGGACATATTAATTATCTGTGTTTGTTTCTTATCCAGGTGGGCCGTGATTCTTCTATTCATATATGGGAAACAGAGTTTTTGAAGCCATTGTCTGTTCTTAAAGGTTTCCACCAGTTTGGGGTGTGTGCACTTGACTTCTCAGGTATGCACTGTGAATATAGCCCCATCCTGGGGTCAAGTCTGGTATCCTGATTATTAATGGAAACATAACTATTACTGTTGATTAGGGAGTTTATAAAAGATTAAAGAACTTCACTTTTTCATGTCAGTGTAACTTATTTCTTGTCAATTTAATGCATCCTCGATTCAAATTGGTATTACTTTCTTAAGTAAAAAAAAATCCTACTGACCCCAAACTTTTGAATGATGGTGTATATTCTTTATGAAGTGCAAATGGTGAAGTGGAGTGAAGAGCCAAAGTATACTACAAAAAGAAGACCCTGGGAGATTAAAATGATCCTTCAAATACTCAAATGAACAAATAGCTCCACTTTCTGACACATCTAAAATAGTATGACTCATGGTCTGAATCAAAGTATGAATAGAATAGTATTTCCAGTCTGGAGAAAATAGGTCAGCCACCTTTTGTGTGTGTGTAGTCTTTTGTGTGAAACAAAGCAAGCTTTGAGTGAAATATAGAATCAAATGGAATAAATATATTTATATATATTTGTTATATTTTCTTAAAGTGAGGCATGAACTGTTTGACACTCAGAACATGACATTTTATCTATCTGTAACAACTCTGAATAGGATTTGTAACAGTGGATTTCATAGCAGGTTTGTCACATATTCTTCCATTTTGCAGATTATTGTTTCCATAAACTGCCCATTTATGCAGGAATAGTCCATGTATCTAAGATGTAAAACCACAGATCACATTTATTTATTTTTGTATGCATTGATTCTGAAATTGCTGAAACATTCTTTGTGAACAGATCTACAATTTGTTAAACGAGACAAATTTTGTGTTTAAAATCAAAGGGTCAGGTGTATAGAAGAGCTTCTCTTGGCAAAGCTAAAACTGCAGAGCCTCCTAGTCAATGTCATGGGCCTAAACATAAATGATTATTCTCATTAGATGCCATCCAATTGAAATTTCCTCTGGAGCGATGCTGTCACATTGTATTACTTGAGACATCTTGTTTCATTGTTAGCAGGGTGGGGATGGTATAAAATCATTATATGATATACATGCCATTATTTGGCTGATGTTGAGTATAATCAGAGCCGTATGATGTCTGTCCCTGCAGCGGATGGGAAGAGGCTGGCTTCAGTGGGTCTGGATGACAACCATACCATCGTCCTTTGGGACTGGAGGAAAGGAGAGAAGCTCTCCACCATCCGGTGAGTGAATAATTCCTGCTTTGCTTCATTAAAGTTGTAGTCCAAGTTTGTTTGCTTGGGGCAAATGATGTGCTCGTGTGCTCCTAAAAACTGGCAAAATACACTTTTGGCAGATAAAAGCATGTGAAAGTCACAGTAATTGTCTTGCAGGAAAATAAAGTAATAAATAATGATGATTCAAAAATATCTGTCCAATAAAATTGTGTCTAGAATGAATTCTCTATCAGTATTACCCATATAATTGACTAGCAATGGTGTAAACTAAACCCCTATTGGGTATTTAAAAAATAGACAAGCAATTTGATATCTCCCATTCTAAATTTCTGATTCATTAAAAGTAAATTACATTCGTCAAACTATTTTTGGGGGATTTAAAAGAAATGTGCTTTTTCCACCAAGCAGCCAAAGTTTAAATACTTTTTGCCAGATAATCTTTATTCTAAAATATATTGGCATAAATCCATTATAGCAAATTAGTGTCTCAACACTTCTTCATGACATTATCCTGTTTATCAATCTCTGTCACATCATGATCATTATCTCAGGAGAGAACCGTGAAACCCACTGCTGTCCTTTTCTCTCCCTAAGGAGTGATTTTGTTTTATCCTTCTGTCACAGCATACTGTGTTAGATGTTAATTAAAATTTTATGTAGTTATTTATTTATTTGGTGTGTTGTAGTGCTTATATTAGACTTTTTTCTTTGTTTTAAAACTGGCTTTTAAAATTTGGAATATGGTGGCAACCTAGAATTTCTTAAGAAAATGTCAAAATAAGCTGTGTCTACCATTTCATCCAAATATAACTCTTTAACCTGTTATAAACACTGTAATGTACATCCTCTCATGGTTTACTTCAGTAAAAGAGCGCATACCTGCTCTTATAGTCTGAAGCGTTTGTATTCCCCTGTCTGGATGCTTTTGAGTTCATAGGTAGTGCAGAGCTCCAGCCGACTCCTCCCTGGGGCTTTCTCTGGTAGAGAGGATGCTTGTGCGGGTGGAAGTAAATAGGGCATGACAGTGCAGTCACTGCTCAGTGCTCTGCCGCTCCACATCGGGCCTAATGCAAAACCGCAGACAGCCACTGTCCCCTACGCTGCTAAATTCCCCACTGGCACTCAGACAGTCAATTACAGCCCTACAGTGCCGATTGCGAACCTTTAAACTCTTAAAATAGGGCTGTTCAATTCATCATTTTTTTGTTTCAGCAATAGAATCCCAAATACATAAATGTCTCTCTTTTTATTTACAGGGGAAGTAAAGACAAAATATTTGTCATTAAAATCAACCCGTACATGCCAGACAAACTGATAACCGCTGGAGTGAAACACATGAAGTTTTGGCATAGAGCAGGTAAGTCTATGGCTAGGTCCATATTAATCCGGATATATTTGAAAATGGTGCTTTCATTTCAAAATGCTCTCCATCCAAAGTGTTCTCCAAAAGTCACTCATTCAGATGACACAGGTCACACTCAAAATTGTCATTCCATGTGTGGTCTTAGGGGGCATTTACACGACGCCATTTTCACCAAAAAAATGTGAAATCACAAATTTGTGAAAACTGTCATGCATATGCGTATTGTGTGTTTGCTTTGCATGACATTGGCAACTACTGCATAATACAGCCTTTTAAGTCGTTTTCACAGATCCGTGTGAACAGGATCATTTTGACAACTTTGTCGTCTGTAAAACAATTTTTAGCAAGTCTTTGTCATGTAACGTACACTAAAATGCAACTGTCATCATCTTTTGCCACAAAATAGCAATTGTGAGTAAATGTGTCAACTTTGCAGAAATGAAATATGAAGATTCTACAAAGTAACTCTTATCTTTAGCAACGTTATTTTGGGCAAAGTGAATAGCAGGCACAACATTGCGGCACAAACGTAGTGAGGGGTACAATTCGAAGCATATGACTAAACGTGCATCATCGTTTTTGAACATGTCTGTTTTACAGTCCTCACTATAACATAAAAACAGTGTTTTCAAATGTATCCACTTAGGAGAGCATCTTCAGTCAAAAAGGTCAATTTTTGCTCTACGGTGTCTTAGTGTGTACAAAAAGCCAAAACTTAAGGGAAAATAAGTGTTTTCAAATTTATCCGGATTTATATGGACGTTTTGTGGAGTATGTGAGTATCACCTCACAAACCTTTGCTGTTCTCAGGTGGTGGACTGATTGGGAAAAAGGGCAGCATGGGAAAAACTGAAACAATGATGTGCGCGGTATACGGCTGGTCGGAAGAAATGGTGTTCTCAGGAACCTGCACTGGAGACATCTGCATCTGGAGAGACATGTTCCTGGTGAAAACCATCAAAGCTCATGATGGGCCTGTTTTTAGCATGCACGCCCTGGAGAAGGTATCAGATTTAGCTTCAAATAGGAAATAAGACTGAGTTACTATCCCTTTAAATATTTCAGAAATATAATGTGAATGTATTGTTACTAAGGGTTTTGTGACTGGTGGAAAGGATGGAATAGTGGCTTTGTGGGACGACACGTTTGAGAGATGCCTCAAGACGTATGCCATAAAACGAGCGGTGCTGGCCCCAGGCTCCAAAGGTGTCTGTCTGTCTGTCTGTCTGACTGTGTCTTTTATTGTAGACTGTTTTGCATTTTGTACTGGAAAACAATACAAAAATACTAATTAAGAAACTGTTTTTGCTTTGTAACTTCAACAGTGTGAATAACTTATGCAATTAAAGCCATTCAGGACAAATACCTCCATGCATTCTCAAAGAACATTTAGCGTGTTTAATAAATAGAAAGCCAAGGTAATGGATGAGTGTGTGTTTACAGTTTTTCTCAGTCGCTTTGGTGCATTTCTCGAATCATCCTTAATATTTGCATAGAAGTATGTGCATTTCTCAAAACAATTCGTACAAACAGCACCAAAAGCCTGTAACTTACTCAAAATCTTTAGTTCATCTCTCAAAAGTAAGTATTTATGTCAATGAATCAGAATCAGAATCAGATTTATTCGCCAAGTGCGTGCAAACGCACAAGGAATTTGTTGTGGTTTTAAAGAAGCTCTTGGTACATACATGCATGCATGCATGCATACATACATACATACATATCTGACATGAGAACAGAAACATTTAAATAAGACTTAACAATAATAATAATAATGTGTAAGAATCTGGAACAGAAGATTTATGTACAGATTTGTGCCTCATTTACTCTATATATAGCTGTTTAGAAAAATATGCATATATATTTACAAAGTACTAGGGAGAGAGTCAATAATTAGAGATGGGGAATGAATTACAGGCATGAATTACAGAACACAGGTGATAATTCCTGTGTTAGTTGTTTAGGCTGGAGATGACATGGGGGAAAAAACAGTTTTTATGCCTAGATGTTCTAGTGCACAGAGATCTGTAGCGTCTGAGGGGAGAAGCGCAAACAGGTCGTGTCCAGGGTGACAAGGGTCTGTGGTGATGTTACCTCCCTGTTTCTTCACTCTGGAGAAGAACAAGTCCTGAAGGCTGGGCAGGTGGACACCAATGATCCTTTCTGCTGACCTAACAGTCCGCTGCAGTCTTCTTATATCTGATATGTTGGCTGACCCAAACCATACAGTTATAGAAGAGCATAGGACCGACTCAATAACAGCAGAGTAAAACTGTGTCATGTGCGCCTGTGGCAGGTTGAACTTTTTCAGTTGACGAAGAAAGTACAATCTATGCTGAGCTTTTTTCACCATGGAGTCGATGTGAGTATCCCACTTCAGGTCCTGGGAGACGGTGGCGCCCAGGAACCTGAATGACTCCACTGCAGTCACAGTGCTGTTCATGATGGTGAGTGGGGGGAGAGCAGGGGGTTTCTCCTGAAGTCCACTATCATCTCTACAGTTTTGAGCGTGTTGGGCTCCAGGTTGTTGTGACTGCACCAGACAGCTAGCTGATCAACCTCCTGTCTGTAAGCAGACTCGTCACCGTCCTGGATTGACCCCTCTGTCAAACTTCAGAAGTTTGACAGAGGGGTCTTCAGATGTGCAGTCGTTCGTGTAGAGGGAGAAGAGCAGTGGGGAGAGAACGCAGCCTTGAGGAGCTCCAGTGCTGATGGTGCAGGTGTTGGATGTGAGTTTTCCCAGCCTCACTAGCTGCTGCCTGCCTGTCAGGAAGCTGGTGATCCACTGAAAGACGGAGGTGGGGACGGAGAGCTGTCAGTTTATTCTGAAGGGTGTTCGGGATGATGGTGTTGAAGGCGGAACTGAAGTCGATAAACAGGATCCTTGCATAAGTCTCTGGTTTGTCCAGATGAACATATCAGTGCCATCAGAATTAAAAGTCTTTGTGTCATTGTTCACAAACAAGATAGTCAAAACGCTTAGTCATGTTCTCAATGTAACAGTGCACTCTGTTACTGTAGTATTACCTGATATAAACTGTGGCAACAGTTTGGATGACAGTGACTGTATTGAAATACAGAAGGCTGCACTTCTTATGTATGCCATATTTCCTTTCAAAAGTACAAATTTACACATTACTGCATGTGGGATATTGATTGAAAGAGACTGTTTTGAAATGTTTGAAATATTGAGGATATAGTTGATCTCCCAGTATTTAGCTGCACCCTTCAGCCATTGTAAGGCCATGATGGACAACATGGTCCACAATAGTGGCCCTTATTTACTGTAATCTGATATGCACCTCTGTCCTTGGCCTCTTCTTCCTCTTCCTCTGTACACTTCCATGCATCCTTGCTCCTCTTCTTCCTCTTCTGTTGACCCTGATCGTTTTCTGGATGTTCATCCATCGTCAGAATTTGTAACTTTTGTGTTGTCCTCTGTCTATATATGCTTTCCAATTGAAGGTTCATGAGATGCACCTTTGATCTATTTCAGAGAATTGGCTTATAATTGGTTGATCTATATTCTCTTCATTAGTGAGAGTCAAGATTCACTTGCACAGTTCATGGCAAATTTACAAAAAGTCTAATAGAGATGTGTAGAAAATATGCTTGACAGTTTATGACAACTAGATCAACCATTTTGAATTTAATGACTTATACGATGAACTAATAACTAGATGTTTTGAGGGGTAAGACTACTGTACAGAGAACTATATAATACATTTTGAGCAACATGATATTAGCAACTGATAATGTAGGAAACAGCAGACAAATGTACATACTCAGTTGCATGAATGTACCAAAGCAATCGCAACTTGTTCAAAAGAATGAGAAACTGCTTTTATGATGTGCACAAGTGACTAGATGATGTGGAGGTTGAACAAGTAGTTTTAAAAATTTAATTTCTGATCTGAGAAATGCACCAAAGTGAGTGATAAAAACTGTATAGCACGTCCCTTCCTGCAGGTTTGCTTTTAGAGGACAACCCCTCCATTCGTGCCATATCCTTGGGTCATGGGCATATTCTTGTAGGAACAAAGAACGGAGAGATTCTGGAGGTGGACAAAAATGGGCCCATCACTCTTCTGGTTCAGGTAAGGCAGATTCAGCTGTCAGATTAGCACGACAAGCCACGAAACATGAACATTTTGGGTAAAAAACACTGAGAAATAAGACTAAACAAAGGATTGTTTAAATATTATTACTGTGTTTTTCCCTAATGAACTAAATTGTTGAAAATGAAGAGGCTTAACAGATTCATGCGGCCTTCCCTCAATTAAATTATGCACTCGTGAATAAGCCACATATGTGCATAAACCAATAAGCCCTAAGAAGCCAGTGATTTTAGAGCAGCGAAGGGGAGTTAATAGGCAGAATGCGATGTTCTCCAGTAATATTTAGCAGAAGAGTTACCAAGCAACAGAGAAGTAGCAAGAAACCAATGCAGTGGTGCAGTGATACTGGTGTTTATAGGTCACAGGTGTGTGTTTAAAGTATTTTACAACAACTTTGAACATGGCTCAGTCAATCATCAGACAAGTACCGGAACTGTCTGTTTTATAATGCATGATTAATGTCTGCACATACCTTGTGCAACAGTATGAAGGCTTTTTTATTTGTCAGATTCGAAAAAGCCTCTTTTTTATGTCTGACAACACCTGCTTCTGTTCATTATGACAGATAATGTATTACACAACCGTTAAAAAAAACCCTTTCAATCCCCTTTACAGTTCATCTATTTAAATCACAACACAGCAGCTCTTTACATTTGAAAATAAAACTCTTTTAGAAGGTTGATGTTTCATTGGTTGATCTTGTGGTTTATACAGTAGTTTATACTGGATCCTATTAGTATAATATTTTTTTCTAGTAATATATACATTATTCATTTTGTAGGAGTGGTTTCAAGGCATCTTTCTGTTCTGTTTAATTTAGTTTGAATTTAGTTTTTTAGCTGTCTTCAGAACAGATTTGGTCTGTTTTTGTCTTTAAAAACATTGGTCATATAATTGTAGTATTTGCATACTGAACTGTGATAGGTCTTGTGTCTTAGGCCTGTTTCTATACAAAATTGTGCAAAATACATCTAATTAACTTCCTGTATATCATATACCTGTCATTCTTTGTCCTACTACCTATATTTGGATTTTTTAAAACTCTTTTCTCCTTTCTGTTGTCTTGCAAACAGTGTTATTTTGTAGTGTAGAACAGTGTAGAAATACAAATCTACTTTTTAAAACCTTTTTTCCTTACAGTAGCACCCATAAATGACTCTGAGAATGAATGAGTCCGTCAAGTGTCTGTCTCTTTACCTGCCCTCACCACTGAACCACTTTGTAATGTTGTGTTCTGCATAACAGAGTTTTGCCATCGTCACTGGAACTGAATTTCTCCAGTTCCACGTCAGAGACAAACGAAATGGTCCGAGGCTGTTGTGATGTAATAAATGGTAAATGACAGTAACTGCAGACTGGGAAAAAATAGTAGTTTTCCAGTATTTCTGCACTCAGACTGCCATGGTTTAGCAAAATAGTTGGTTTTTGGGCAGTGATTAAATGTGTGTCTTTTTGGCTTGTGTGGCTTGAGTTTTAGTGTCAGACACAGTGAGAAATTACAGGTTGGTGCTTGTTATTGAAGGCATTGTTTACCTACTAAATGTTAGATTTCCAGTTGGTGCAAATCCTCCATTGCTTTATGTGAGCTTGTTAATTTATCAAGCGATTAGTAGGATGTAAAAATAAACAAAAACAACAAAACTCTGCGTTTAGCAAGCCTTAGTAATAGATTTTTATAGGTCTTACTTGCTGCTAGAAAACATTTGAGCTTGATTGAATTCTTATTTATTGCACTCTGAAATGCTTTTCCAAAAAACCTTTTATGGATCCCTTGGTTGCATCAGAATAAACAAAATTCTCCAAAAAACGAATTGTCTCTGCTGACAGTATTGTTTATTTGCATGTGGATTATTTTAGCCTCCGATTCACAAAACAAAATGTAAATCAGGTATAGCCGTAAAGGAGACAGCGGAGGATACGGCAGACTACCATGATCTGGCGTACTTCACTGGGACTGTCCAGCATCACTCCACCACTGTGTTCCAGAGTCCTGAATCAGCTCTTTAACACCATGTGTCTGGATATATGCCCAGTTATAATGGTCTTCTCCATCATTTGATGAATTACTGCCACCATGCTCACTAGAAAAATGTAGATGTACTCTTTTAAATAGAATTTCTCAGGTGGTAAAAGCTTTATGTAATTTGCTAACTTAATTGTCTGTAATGAGCATAAGAAAGGAAATGTGTTTGTGCTTTAAAGAATGAGAGTTAGGTTGAAGTGTTAGTATATATTAAATAATGTGTGTGTGTGTGTGGGCTGTATTAAGGGTCACATGGAGGGCGAGGTCTGGGGTCTTGCCACTCACCCGCATCTACCACTGTGTGCCACTGTGAGCGACGATAAGACCCTGCGCATATGGGATCTCTCCCCCAGCCACTGCATGCTCGCCGTGCGCAAACTCAAGAAAGGTAAGCAGATGTTTACTAATTACTCAGATTAGAATCTGCAGCTTTTTCCATGTGTTCACAGGTCTTTATAAAATATTGGGTCATACTTTCTTTTAATGTGTCCGTATTGCAGTGTAATTAGTGAGTACTGAGTAATAATAATTAAGGCCCGGTTTCACAGACAGGGCTTAGACTAAGCCAGGATTAGGCCATAGTTCAATTAAGTAGTTTTTATAAACGTGCTTAGAAAAAAAAAACATTACTGCTGTGCATCTTGAGACAAAACAAAGGCACTGATATATTTTAAGATTGGTCAGTGCAAGTTTATTTCAGTTGAAACAGCTCAGATAAAAGTAACGCTCAATAATCTCTTAAAACATCACACAGTAACGAGGATGATTTGCAACAACGGGCTAGGGCAGGGTCATATATTGAATATTCATAATGCATTTTAATGCTACCCTAAAATTAAGCTACTGTACAATGTGGTTTTGCAGTGAAATTGCTTTTTATTTGATCATTAATTTTCCTAAAGAATGTGTCATTGGACTAGTTTCACAGTTCTTCCTTGCCTTGAGAATTTGAGCGTGTTAAGATGTTTTTTAATAAACTTCAGTGGAAAAAAATTGTGGTAATTTTCCCTCGTGAAAAATTAGCATACTTTTGAAAAAGTTACTAATTGCAGAAATATGCTTTTTTTTTCGATTTATTTTGGGGGATTTTTGACTTTATTGTGATAGGACAGATCAGACATGACAGGACGCGAAGTGGGGGAGGGGGGGGGGGGGGGGGGGGGATCAGAAAAGGTCCTCAAGTCAGGATTCGAACATGGGACACCCGAAGCCCTATGGTGCTGCACTTTTTAAGAAGTGTGTTAAGTAACATACTTAAGTGCCATAAAAGTTAATTCTTAATTGGCCTTTAATTCAATAATATATATATATATATATATATATATATATATATATATATATATATATATATATATATATATATATATATATATATATATATATATATATATATATATATATATATATATATATATATATATATATATATATATATATATATATATTGTCTCAAATATATGTATATATATATATTTTTTTTGTGATTCAGTTTATACATTTTTACATCAATACATATCCCTAAACAGTCAATTTCGAGACCTCTACAAATGGTCTCCAACTTAATTGTACAGGTCTTCCATAAAGGAATAGACCCCAAAACCTGTCATCATTTACTCACCCTCATGTCTTTCTAAACCTTCTTTCTTTGGAGCATGTTTTGAGAAATGTGTATTTTCACAGTTTATTTCCATACAATAGATGTCAGTGGTAACCAAAAGTGTATTGTCTTCTTTTGTGTTCTGCAGAAGAAAGCATGTCATACAAAGTCATGTGATCTATTCCATCCTTATAATATTACATCTAAAAACCCTTACAGCAATTAAACCATGCTAAGGGTTACTACTATGATGTAACAAGGAGAAATAACTGTATGACCAGCTACAGTTCTTCACTAGCTTGTTTTTCAGTGACATCAATTCAAAGCACGCATGCAATACTGTCTACAAAACGCCCCCTGTCTGATTATAAATAGCTCCTTATCTATGTACTCTTCTTGTGATTTGTATTCCAAGCTTAGCCTACACAATGCTTGACCTCGTTATGCTTCAGAAACTCAATTTGCGCTGAAAAATATAACTTAAGTGAAGAACATTCAGCATGCAAATTAGCCCTAAGAAGCATATTGATTGCCTGAGAACAGAATCTCTAAAGGGGATGGTTGTAGTTCATTTTTGTAAAAGAACGACTGCTGCTTATACATAGGATACTCTGTAGACCACCGATTTAATCAAATAACGCTTGATAGACCAGATACTTAAGATGAGCTATCAACTCTTCATCAGCCCTAATTAAATTATATTATGATTATTATCCTTAGAGTACACTGGATCTTTGGATTTACTTGAACAATGAACAATGAATACTTATTTGACAGTGATTAGAGGATTGTGTAATGTGTTAAGGAGATTTCAGCTAAAAATGTAAATTCTATCCACATGTTGTTCCGGACCATTGAGATTCTTCATAAGTTAGATAAAAGTACACCATTTGACATTGGTTCTTTCATCTTTTTGCGAAGAACAGACTGATATTTACTGAAAATCCCCTCCAGTATAGTTTTCATTTCTCATATACATTTCTGCTTATTCAAACATGCCATGTTGTAATCAGTAAGGTTTGGAACCACATCAGAGTGAGTAATTGATGACAGAATTTCATGTTATGGCCAATATTATGTTTATCATATGTTATGGCCGATATTAAAAACCTATACTATTTTATCAAAATAAATGAAAAATGAAACACTAAAATCCGTATTTTTAAATGGTACACATGAATTTAGGCATCACATATAACTTTTATGTAGCATTTATTTTGTTTTGGTGTTGACAGTTGCTCGTTACCTTTGGGGCCAATAAAACGCAAGGGCCCAGGCATTTTTTTATAAAGTTGAACTTATTTTAAGAACTTAGGTAAAACCATGTCATGAACAAAATACTTCAAAAGATCCAAGATGCGAGCGCGAAAGCATTGTTAGCATGTGTTAACATAGAAAAAAACAATAGAAAAGTGTTCTGTGTGAACTCCACCTTATGCTTTTATTGTACAGAAGAGAGCAGCGTGAACATTCTGCTAAACTTCTCCTTTTACATTTCACCAAATAACGAAAGTCATACGGGTTTGGAACAATGTGAGGGTGAATGAATAATGGGTGATATTTAAACTAACCCTTTGCTTACTACTTGGCCATTGTTTGACATTCATATGTGACTATAAAGAGAATCAGTCTGTTCAGCTGTCAGGCTTGATGTGACATAGCATTTAACACTTATAACTTTGTGCAGGTGGGCGATGTTGCTGCTTCTCTCCAGATGGGAAAGCTCTGGCTGTGGGCCTCAGCGATGGCAGCTTCCTTATCGTCAACGCAGACACTCTAGAAGACCTGGTGTCATTTCATCACCGCAAAGACATCATATCAGAAATCCGCTTCTCTCCTGGTTAGTTAATACACTAATTTCAGTACGACGGAAATACTTTGAGTACTGAAAACAAGAATACTGAGAAACAAGAATTCTTTCATCTGATCAATTCAGTATGATGTACCTTCACATATGCTAATTGAATCAACAAGTACTTGTAGGAATATATTAACATATTAATAAGAATGCGATAGCTGGGTCGTGGTAAGGCTCAAAACTGAAAAACTGATTTTCATTACAGTAACAGGCAAGTATTTGGCTGTGGCATCAGGTGACAGCTTTGTGGATATTTACAACGTGATGAGCAGCAAGAGGGTTGGTGTGTGCAAAGGCTCCATGAACTACATCACCCATCTGGACTGGGACAAGAGAGGTGAGACGGATACAAGACACAAACGCTGTATTTCAGAGAGCAAATGAGTCAAGGGAATTTCACACTGACAGCATTTTGCAGCAACAAAGCGACCAGAAGTTATTCATCTGTAGTGCGAGTTGGGGATTTCAGGCAACATGAGTGATAGGGATGGATGCAATGTGCCTGATTTACAGTGCCCTCCACTAATATTGGCACCTTTGATAAATATGAGCAGAGGCGGCTGTAAAAATAAATCTGCATTGATTATATTTTTGATTTTTCACTCATAAAAATCACAAAATTCTAACAAATCATTGAAGTAAAACAATTGAAAGTGGGGAGAAAATCTCATGATGAAATAAATGTTTTTCTCCAATGAATGTTGGCCACAATTATTAGCACCCCTTGAAAAGAGTAAAATATCTCTGAAGTATATTCCCATTCATATTTACATTTTTTTAGCACACCGGGGTGACTAGGAGCATGAAATTGTCCAGCCATGACTTCCTGTCCACAGGATTATAAATATGATGAACACAAAGGCCAAATTCCCTTAATCATCCATCACAAGGAGTAAAAACTAAGAATATAGTTCTGATGTGCAGCAAATGATAAGTGAGCTTCACAAATTAGTGAAGTGGCTTTACGAAAAGAGCTAGCTGTGAAAATTCCCATTTCCACCATCAGGGCAATAATTAAGAATTTCCAATCAACATAAAATGTTAAAACTGCTTGGAAGAGGACGTGTGTCTATATCGTCCTAATGCACAGTGAGAAGGAGAGTTTGAGAGGCTAAAGACTCTCCAAGGATCACAGCTGTAGAATTGTAGAGATTAGTTGAGTCTCGGGGTCAGAAAACCTTTAAAGAAAATGGTCAAACAGCACCTGCATCACCACATGTTGTTCGGGAGGGTTTCAAGGAAAATTCTCCTAGCTCATCCAAAAACAAACTCCAGCATATTCAGTTATCAGACACGACTGGAACTTCAAATGGGACTGGCTTCTATGGTCAGATGAAACTAAAACATTAGCTTTTTAGCATCAAACACTCAAGATGGGTTTGGTGAACACAGGGATAAAAAAGTACCCCATGTGTACAATGAAATATACTGCTATATTTTTGATGTTGTGGGCCTATATTTCTGCTGGAGGTCCTGGACATCTTGGCATCTTGAACTCTATCAAATACCAACAGATAAAAAATCAATAAGTGACTGACTTCTTATAATGGGCCATGTTTGGATCTTCCAACCGTACAATAATCCAAACACAAACCTCAAAATCAACACACAAATGGGTCACTGGGCACAAAACCAAGCTTCTGCTGGCCATTCCAATCCTCTGACCTGAACCCTGTAGAAATTGAGTGGGCTGAACTGAAGGAAAGAAGCACCAACATGGAGCTGTGAATCTGAAGGATCTGGATTCTGGATGAAGAAAATGGTCTCTGATCTCTTATCAGGTGTTCTCCAAACTCTTCAGGCATTATAGGAGAAAACTCAGAGCTGTTACCCTGGGAAAAGGACGTTGCAATAATTGGGTGCCAATAATTTTGGCCAACATGAACAAGAGAAAACAATGAGATTTTCCCCCCACTTTCAATTGTTTTACTTAAATGATAGGTTGGAATTTTGTGAATTTTTTTTAATGAAAGATAAAAAGGATAAACAATGCAGATTTATTTTCACAGTCGCTCATATTTACCAAGGGTGCCAATATTAGTGGAGGGCACTGTATATATAACTTTATACACTTATGCAATGTAGAGACTAGTTGAAGTAAAGACATCTCTTGTGGGTTCATGTTATCCATGTCCTGTTAATTACTGTGGTTTTGTGCAGGCAAGATGGAAAACGTGCCTGAAAATTATAGGATTTTTCAAGAGAGTTGGATTCATGCACTGATTTTCCATCATGTTTTTCATAAGTTGTATTGTGCACTGCTGCAGTTTATATACAAATGGTTTCCCCCTAAGAATGTAAATTTTTTAGCTGCAAGAAAACGTCTGGGTTACTTATGTAACCTCAGTTCCTCGAGGGAACGAGACGCTGTGTCAAACAACGCTTCGGGGGAACGCCTACAGCGTAACCGGCTCTGAATACCAATCAAATCTGTCCAGAAATGGGAAGGGACGTCACGGGCGAGGTGACGTAATGACCAGCTGGTACAAAAGCATCTGCGGTGAAATCGGCATCAGCTTCTAGAATGAAGCAAGCGCTGGCAGGGATGCCGGAAGTGTGGCCCTGTGACGCAGCGTCTCGTTCCCTCGAGGAACTGAGGTTACATAAGTAACCCAGACGTTCCTCTTCAGGAACTCGAGCTGCGTCAAACGACGCTTTGGGGAACGAGATACCAACGGCTCCAGACTTCCGCACCCCTGCCCTGTGTGTCCAAAAGAGGCGCACAGCTAGGGCAAGAGAACGGAAGAACCTGGAGTGGCTCGCATGTCCAGGCCAAGGCTCTGACGAAGGTCAGAGGCGTGGACCAACCCGCAGCGTTGCAGATGTCCTGAATAGGGACAACTGCGAGAAAGGCCTTGGAGGCCGCCACACTCCTAGTGGAATGAGCCCTGACTCCCATCGGCGAGGGGAGGTCAGAAGACTCATAAGCCATGTGAATGGCATCCACAATCCACCGACTGAGGGTCTGCTTGGAAGCAGGCAGACCCCTCTTAGAAGGACCGTAGCACACTAGCAACTGGTCCGTCCTTCTCCACATGGCAGCTCTGTGGACGTATGCGTCTAGTGCTCGCACTGGACACATACGGTTTAGCTTCAGCTGGTCAGGCTCCCGAAGGGAGGAGGACTAAGCCTCAGTGCACCACGGAGGAAACATGTAACTAGGGGTTGTGCGCCCACTGTCAATCCACCAAGAGGGGTGTGGTAAGCAGAAATTGCCGCCACATAGACCTTCAAGGTGGAGTGGGCTAACCCTGTGGAGAGTCGAGCCTGCAGGAACTCCAGCACTGTACCTACTGGGCAGTTAACTGGGTCGAGCTGGCGATCTCCGCACCATGAAGTGAAGAGTCTCCACTTCAGGGCATACAGTTTCCTCGTAGAGGGAGCTCTGGACTGGAGAATGGTCTCAACAACCTCGGTTAAGAGACCAGGAGCTATCAGCTGTGCCCCCTCAGGGGCCACACCTACAGCTTCTAACTCCAGGCAGGGGTGCACAAGGGTGCCTGCTGCCTGTGAGAGGAGATCCCTCCTGACTGGAATCTCCCATGGGGAGCCGTCGAGGAGGAAAATCAGGTCCGAGAACCATACTCGGCCCGGCCAGAACGGGGCTACCAATAGCAGCCGGTGTCCGTCCCGGCGCACTCTCTCCAGAACTCCGGGGAGCAGAGCAATCGGGGGAAAGGCATAAAGACGAAGCCTCGGCCACGTCTGTACCACGGCATCCAGCCCCTCGGAGCTGGATGACGTAGAGAGTACCAGAGGGGACATTGCGCTGCCTGAGTAGCGAAGAGGTCAACCTGAGCCTGGCCAAACATTCTCTAGATCTGCTTCACCACCTCGGTGTGAAGCATTCATTCCCCGGATAACAGCCCCTGCCTCGACAGGGTGTCTGCTCCCCATTGGGATACTAACTCAGATGCTCAGAAGGGAGCGGCATGCTCAAGGTGACCCTCTAAGTTGAGGGGAACAGTGCCAGCTCGACCAGCAGGAGAGCCGGGAGGAAGCAGCATGCTCGTAGGTGACCTCATAGTGAGGGTAGCAATGCTAGCTCTACCGCGTGACCTTGATCATGCAAAGCGGGTTTCCCCTCGGGGAGAACCCCTTGGTCTTGAGCCACCACTGTAGGGGTCTCATGTACAGCAGGCCAAAAGGTATCCCGTTGGACGCAGCTGCCACCAGACCCAGCAGTATCTGAAACTGCTTGACAGTGAGTGACTGGCCTTCTTTCACCCTCCTGACTTTCGTGAGGATTGACTCGATCCGAGCAGGAGACATACGTGCCTGCACCGTGGTCAAATCCCCACCACCCCCAGATAAGTGGTTCTCTGTAATGGAGAAAGCACACTTTCCTTGGAGTTCAGTCTTAACCCCAACACTTTTAAGTGAGCGAGAACAACACCTCAATGTTGAGCCGCCCTCCGCTCTGAGCGAGAATCAACCAAAGGTCGATGTAATTGAGTATGCGGGCGCCCCGTAGCTAACGCGGCGCCCACACACTCATAAAAGTGTGGGGTGAGAGCGCTAGGCCGAAGGGAAGTACCCGATATTGGTAAGCTTTTGCCCCCAAAAGCAAACCTCAGGAACTTCCTGTGAGTGGGAAGGACGGAGACATGGAAGTATGCGTCTTTTAGATCTACGTGTCAAACCAGTCCTCGGACTTGATCTGAGATACTTACCTGAGCATCTTGAACTTCAGTCTTGCAGACTGAGCGGTTCAATTGATGCAGATCTAAAAAAGGGACGCAAACCTCCATCCTCCTTGGAACTATGAAGTACCAGCTGTAGTACCCGGACTCTCTTCGGAAGGAAGACCCACCTCGATGGCATCTTTCCTTAAGAGAGTATCTACCTCTTGTTCCATTACCAGAGCCTGCTCGGGGCCCACAACGTGGAATTCACCCCATTGAATTGAGGTGGACGAGAATCAAACTGGATTCTGTAGCCTCTCTCTACAGTGCGCAGGACCCATCGAGACCCATTTGGCAGTAGTATCCACGCTGCGAAATAGTCTACTAAGGGAACCAGTCTCTCGAGACTGGCCTCTGGTGTAACCCGGAGCGGCTATTTCGGTGCCCTGAAGCGGAACCCTGGCAGGGAACGGACGAACTAGCTGCTCCAGAGACCCCCGAAGGGGTGGCGAGCATCTCAGCTCCGCTACGATACCGGGCGGAAGAGACTGAGATATGCGCTCGCTGGAGACCGCTGCGCCCTGAAGCACCATAGGTGGCAGGGTTGGCAGAACGATCTCCTGAGGGCGCTGGGGGGTCGTCGCTCTACCCCAGCGGGGGCTACCCTCATAAGCCCTGATCCCACTCACATCAGGGCTTCTTTGCCGACGACGTCTTCGCCTGCTTGGCTGGGAGGTCTTTGACCGCGCACCCTACTTACCGCCCCAACCCGCTCCCGCGGGGACACGCTATACGAGGACAGAGTGGGTGCAATATGCTCGACGCCTCCCATGTCAACCTCCTCGGAGGAAGACGCGAGAAGCGCCGATGCCGCTGCCCGAGGGGAAGAAACCGTCACGCGTGCTTCCGGACTCGGGGAGCGGTCGCGGGATCCGGCAGGTGCGGATGGAGAAAGAGACTCGCTCGTCTCCGATCCCTCTTCTAGATCCCATTGCGAACCCCACGAACGCCGTCTCCGCTCCGCCTCAGCGGAAGCGGGTCAGTGCCGCGGGGAACGCTAGTGAAAGAGCCCTCTCCGGAGAAAAGAGCCTTTCGGGAGCGAAGCACACGCAGAGGAAAACCCTCGCAGTGCGGACAGTCAGCCCCCTCGAGGGCTGCCTCCGCATGCCTCGCTCCCAAGCAAAGCACACACAGACTGTGTGTATCCTCCGCACACAAATAGCGTTTGCACGGAGGAACACACAGCCCGTATTGCTCCTCACTCCCCACTTCGCTTTGACATGTTTACAAACAGACAGACAACGGTAAATAGGACTCACCAGTCACAGAGCACTTCGCTGAATGACAAAAAGCTGATGCCGGTTTCACCGCACGTGCTTTTGTACCAGCTGGTCATTACGTCACCTCGCCCGTGACGTCCCTTCCCATTTCTGGACAGATTTGATTGGTATTCAAAGCCGGTTACGCTGTAGGCGTTCCCCCGAAGCGTCGTTTGACGCAGCTCGAGTTCCTGAAGAGGAACTCAGTGTCTAAATGTCAAAGAACATTTTTTTTTAACTAGCAGTACATTCCATTTGCTGTGAGATGTTCTACAGAGCACAAAAGTGCTCCTGAGGTTGTCTTGAATCACACCAACTCCTTTTACTATGCTTTACAACATTTCTTTCAAAGCAAATTTTTTTTGAAAATTTTAATTTTATTGTTTCTACAACTCTTTAAAAGCACTTTTTACACTTGCTTTTAACATTTTCTAGTTAATTAACTTCTAGTTAATTCTGTCATTTTCAGTTTTTTTTTTATGTAATAAACTCCCAACACAGTGTCATTTCCACTATACCTCAAATTATGAGTAATTACATTTACATAATTACATTACATTACATTTTCTAACTTTTTTGGAACAAAATGACCGACTTTGTTTTGATTAGGCTAATGCTATAGCTAACATTTTATATATCCAAAATGCACCCCATTAAATATCAATTTCATACTGACAATAATCCGATTTGTTTTTGCTTTTCTCACATATATATGTCCATATGTCATCTCTGGCTCTTCACTAACACTGTTGTCTCCTTGGTAAACTACACTGACTTTAGAAAAATCTTCCATTAGATGGACAGTTGTAATTTCTGAAATTGATGTAAGAATTTTTTAAACAACAAAAATTTAAATGGTTCATGCATGATTGAGTCTGATTGAAAGTCTAAGTTTAGGTCAAGGGCAATAAAACCTACTGTATGTATAAAAGTCCTTGAAAAGTAACAAAAATAAATCATGAAGACACAGGAAAAAGTTTTGTTACATCTCAGCATCTCTCTTCTGTTTTCTTGTATTAGGGAAGCTCTTGCAGGTCAACACATCGGCAAAGGAGCAGCTATTTTTCGAGGCCCCTCGTGGGAAGAAGCAAACAATTCCTGCTACAGAGGTATGGACCCTGAACATCTCACTGTGTGTCACCCTGGGAGGGGGAAGGGCACTCTTAAGGGCAAGAACATGGCCCACTTTTCATTAGCTTGTCTCTAAATTTGGAGGCAGGGAATTAGGCCGTGCTTAAGGCCACGGTACGTTGGGACAGACAGTGAACGCTTACGTTAATAACTTAAGATTTAGTAAGAGCTGGAAGCCCTTCAGTGTTTCTGATCTCCTGCCTTCTAAGTGCACAGCTTCTGTAGGAGGCATTTTGGCTACAGTCTTTGTTGGATTGAGTTGGATTTTAATATTGAAATTTATGCTGCCAATTCATTTTCATTAAAAGTGTTGCTCAATGCCAGTTTTTTTGTACAACGTACAGCTTTAAAATAAACTCTACATATTGTTCTGGTTAGGGGAAGACTTGGTGTTTATGAGAATTTAATTAGTCTGCGTCTTGATGAATTTTTTTTCACACTGTCTTTTCTTTCCTCAGGTGGACAAGATCGACTGGAACACATGGACATGTGTGCTTGGAAGTTCCTGTGAGGGAATTTGGCCTGTGGTCACTGAAGTTACAGAAGTTACTTCCGCATGTCTTAGCAATGACAGGAAGTTGCTAGCGACTGGGGATGACCTTGGATATGTCAAGCTCTTCAAATATCCAGTCAAGGTTAAGAAAATGTTATTTAATCACTAATTATTAAAATCACTCTTACTGAGGGATAGTTGACCAAAAATATAAATTTGTCATCATTTATCCAAAAAGAATTCATGTCTTTTTTAAAGCTGTGAATCACAAAAGAAGATATTTAGATATACAGTGCCCTCCACTAATATTGGCACCCTTGGTAAATATGAGGGAAGGCAGCTGTGAAAATAAATCTGCATTGTTTATCTATTTGATCTGTCATTCAAAAAATTCACAAAATTCTAACCTTTCATTGAAGTAAAAGAATTGAATGTGGGGGGAAGCTCACATTATGAAATATGTTTTTCTCCAATGCATATTGGCCACAATTATTGGCACCCCTAAAATTCTTATGAGTAAAATATCTCTGAAGTATATTCCCATTCATATTCATAATTTTTTAGCACACCAGGGTGACTAGGAGCATGAAATTGTCCAGCCGTGACTTCCTGTTCCACAGGATTAAAAATATGAGGAACACAAAGGCCAAATTCCCTTAATCATCCATCACAAGGAGTAAAAACTAAGAATATAGTTCTGATGTGTAGAACAAGATTGTTGAGCTTCACAAAATAGAAAGTGGCTGTAAAGAAATAGCTAAAGCATTTAAAATCCCCATTTCCTCCATCAGGGTAATAATTAAGAGGTTCCAATCAACTAAAGATGTTAAAAATCTGCCTGGAAGAGGATGTGTCTATATCGTCCTATTGCATGGTGAGGAGGAGAGTTGCACAGATTAGTTAAATCTTAGGGTAAGAAAGGCTAAAACAAATATCAAACCGCCCCTACATCACCACATGTTGTTTGGGAGGGTTTCAAGAAAAATCCTCCTCGCTTATCCAAAAACAAACTCCAGCATATTCAGCTGTCAGACACGACTGGAACTTCAAATGGCACTGGCTTCTATGGTGAGATGAAAAAATAGCTTTTTGGCAGCAAACCCACCAGATGGGGTTAGTACAAACAGGGATAAAATGTAACCCAATGCCCACGGTTAAATATACTGCTGGATCTTCAATGTTGTGGGCTTATTTTTCTGCCAGAGATCCTGGATATCTTGTTCAGATACATGGCATCATGGTTTCTATCAAATACCAACAGATAAAAAATCTAAACCTGACTGCTTCTGTTATAAATCTTATAATGGGCCATGGTTGGATCGTCCATCAGAACAATGATCCAAACACAAACATCAAAATCAACACAAAAATGGGTCACTGTGCACAAAATGAAGCTTCTAGCCTTCCAAGTTCCTTGACCTGAACCCTGTAGAAAATGAGTGGGGTGAACTAAAGAGAAGCACCACCAACATGGAGCTGTGAATCTGAAGGATTTGGAGATTCTGTGTGAAGGAATGGTCTCTGATCTCTTGTCAGGTGTTCTCCAAACTCATCAGGCATTACACGAGAAAACTCAGAGCTGTTATCTTGGGAAAAGAATGTAGCAATAATTGTGGCCAACATGAGCTAGAGAAAAACATTTATTTCATAATGAGATTTCCCCCCCACTTTCAATTGTTTTACTTCAATGAAAGGTTAGAAATTTGTGTATTTTTTAATGAAAAATCTAAAAGATAAACGATGCAGATTTATGTTCCCAGCCACCTTTGCTCATATATTAAGGTTGCCAATAGTGGATTGCACTGTATATTTATATTTTTCAGTTTAGTTATATAGATGTTATATATTGATTTTTTTTTAAATTAATTAATTAATTAATTTATTTATTTATTCCATTTTGGATCTGGATTCATTTGGTTATTAGATTAGGATATTGTTCCATTATATGTATACTCTGAACAAAATTATACTTTGAGAAAAACGAATATATTTGCCTATGACAAATATTTTTCCAAAGTATAATGTTTCAAAATATAAAAAATTATGATATTTTGAAAAATTATACTTTGGAAAAATATTTGTCATAGACAAATATATTAGTTTTTCTCAAATTTTATTCATGGTGTGGTCCAAACCTCACATTTTGATTTAATATTAATAAAAAAAAATTTAACAACATTTTGTTAGTCGGTGTTTAAAGGGGTCATATGATGCTATTTTAAAGATCATTATTTTGTGCATTTGGTGTAACAGAATATGTTGTTCAAAAAACACATTATTTTTTAAATACTGTACATTATTGTAGTTCCTCTGTGCCCCGCCTCTCTCAAACACGTCGTCTTTTTATAAATCCCCTCCTTCTGACAAGCACAGTCTGCTCTGATTGGCCAGCTGACACAGTGCATTGTGATTGGCTGAACACCACAATCGCGCGTCGGAAATGTAACCGCCCTTACCATAATCGCGAGCTTCAGCTTTCAAAGTAAATATAAAGACAGTTAATAATTGTTAGTTTTACCATCAGTTCAAGCCCGAAAGGGCTTTTGCATCTACTTTCGGAAAGGCCAAATAAAGTGCTTTTGCTTTCGCATAGAAGCACACAGCGTCTCCCTGACATGGCTGCATCAACACAACTGCGGTTACTGAAACCACGCCTTCTTTCTTTGCGTGAACATTTGGGTGGCATTACGCAAATATTTCCACATCGTGACGTAGACATGTGGGGGCGTGTTTTAATGAGGCGTTTTAGCCCGGTCTGGATCAGCCTTCTCTTTTAGATAGAATAAATCCTTTTGTGGGAGACTTTGAGATTTATAACTCTGCAGATCGTATACATGCACAAACAGCTACATAACACACTAAAGAAAAGGAAAACAAGAAATCGCATCATATGAGCCCTTTAATTTAGTTTAGTTACTATGAATAAAAGTTTATCCTGATGTCTTTTTAAAATATTTATTTACTAAAAGCACCAGAAAAATGAATTAAACCCACAATAGTTTCTGCAGTCAGTAAAGCTTGCCAGTATGTGTTCTGCACATCAACACAAATATGTATGGAGTATGGAGAACTGACAAGAATTGAAGTGGAAGAAACAAAATTGTTTCATGGGGAGAGTAAGTTGCTTTTAGAAAAACTGAACAAAACAGGTTTAAACCAGAAACAGATTTTTGGTTATACTCTATATAAAATGCACTTGACAGATGTTTAGCCTTTTTTGAGTGTAGGCGGCTCTAATTTCAGATATTTTCATTTATCTTTTACTTTCATACACTTTAACATTTTCTTGATCTTAATAGGGAAAATATGCTAAGTTTAAGCGGTACATGGCCCACAGTACCCATGTGACTAATGTGCGCTGGTCGCATGACGACTCTTTGCTGGCGTCGGTCGGTGGCTCTGACACCTGTCTGATGATCTGGAGCCATGAGACCGAGGGCTGCCGAGAGGCCAGACAGTGTGACAGCGAGGAGTCAGACATCGAGAGCGAAGATGATGGAGGTGAAAAAGATCATTTATAAAGAACAGTTATTACTGTCATCCGCTGTCATCTAGATTTAAAGAGGCTAGCCAACCATCATATGATAAAATGTTCATTTAAATGCCGTATGTCATGATATAAAAGTGAGGTGTCTCTCCGTCTGTGTAGGGTATGACAGCGATGTAACTCGGGAGAATGAGATCATCTATGTAATCAAGGCCTTATCCACAAACATGCGACCCATGACGGGGGTCAAACCCCACTTACAACAGAAGGAGCCAACGGTAGACGAAAGGTAAGTTAGGAATAGCAACGCTGTGTACAGTTCTGAAATGTATATCGTGACAGTAAGTAGGTACAGAATTATGGAAAAACCTCAGATGCAGCATGGATTGCTTCTCTTATCTTTCTTTGGCAGCTTAATGAATCTAACAGGGTTTAAATAAGTACAGTATTTATAGATATATTTTTTTTATTTTGAAGGATGTAATATATGTATTTACACCAAATTAGTTATTGGCTGTTGTTAATGATTTAATTTATTGGTACCAGTCAGGATTGGATATTTATATCCATTTCCCCATTTTTACATTGCAATTACTTTTGATCATCAAGCACCCACTTAAAGTTTATCTTTAATAACATTTATCAATGTAATAACAATAATAAATTCAATTATATTTACAGTTTTTCTCAGTGGCTTTGGTGCATTTCTCAGAACAGAATTGAAATTCTCAAAACTAACTTTTCATTTTTTTATAGTATTTTTTTATTTTAGACTTTTGCCTTAATGAACTCCTAATTTGCTGCTTATTAATAGTTAGTTAGGTAATTAAGTTTTGATATTGGGTAGGATTAGGGATGTAGAAGATGGTAATACAGAATATTTGCTTTATGAATACTAATGATCAGCCAATATGTTAATAATAGGCATGCTAATAAACAACTAGTTAATAGTGAAAATTGGTCCCTATACTAAAGTGCTACCATGTATTTTATATTTATTTTTTACTAGTACATACTTTTAATATCGGACATTTATCTGTTGCGTAAAATAGTTGTCTGCTTATGAGAACTTGGGTGCATTTCCCAAAAGTTCCGTCGTTACCAGTAGAGTTCAGTGGAACTTACCACCATAGCTAACCATGCTTTTAAGAAACGCACCCCTGGCTAGATTTTTTTATGTCAGTGCATCCCTAATTGTGTTCTTTTAAATATTAGCAAATATGCCTATTATTACTGTGTTGACACTTTGCATACATGCAGTGTTCTATGCCATAAATTAAATTAGTCTGCATTTCCAATAGCATCTTAAGACTAAATGATGATGAATAGATTTGCACTGAAATGCAGTAACCCTGTCAAAGATGTAACATGAAGTACTGAATGCTCTTATCCACTTTATTGCTTCTCTAAACTCTTGTATTTCAAATTCACTAATTCACTAATATACCATGTTGAATAAGCTCATGTTGGTGGCACACTCTCTAAAGCCAAACGATTTACTGCAACTGTTGGAATACCAAGCTATCTTTCCAAAGTGGAATATCAAACTGTCTTTCACAGGAAGGTTCCTGATGAAATAAAAGTATATTTTTTGAATCTCTATTCTTTACCATAGAAAGCACTTTTGAATTGCTTGTGGAATATTTCATTTACAATAAAGTACTTACAATGGAGGTCTATGGGCATAGACATTTCCCTGTAATTAGAATACATTCTGTTTCAAAGGTATAACCACAAGATTCGAATATTAAATGGGATATCATGAAAACAGTGACCTTACTTACCAAAAGTTCATCCACTTTGAACAGTATGGCAAACTTCCAGGGGCCCCCAATAAGTCTGAAATTATTTGTTTATATTAACATCATCTTAATTAAAATGCAAAGGAAACACTACAAATAAAGATGTACATCGTATTTTTGTTTTTATTTATTTATTTTTTATTACAACAAATGTTTTAATATTTTGCCTTTGGATATTTTCTTGGACAAAAAGTTTAAAATCCACTGATATAGGCTGTTTTACAGTTCAAATACTTTTGTACTAAATTGTATTGCAATACATTCTTCACATGTATTTAGAACACATTCTGTTTCAAAGGTATAGCCACAAGATTTGTACATTAAATGGGTTTTATGGCCCATAGATTTCCATTGTAATTGCATTACTGCATATCCATTTTTTGTTTTTAAGAACTCTGGCATTAATCAAAATTAAGATTCCGTTTTATTAACATTTTTAACTAAAACAGGGTATTATGATCTTTAAGAGTTGGTAAATACATTGAAAACAATGAGTCTGAATTCATGGAACACTTGGGCTTTGAGTGACATGCTACCCTCATGTCTGTCTTTTCCAATTTTCCTCACTCCTCTGTCTGTCTCTGCACTCCACTCCTCTCTCTCACCATGTGAAGGCAGGGCGTAGTCAGGTAAGAAGATTAATGAAAGTGTCATTTATTCAGAAACGTTTCATGTGCCGCCTCCCTTTCCTGCTCTTTGGATGTTTGCTATACCGCACGGCAACAGCCATCAGATCCATAAACCCACCTTTTTCCCTGTATTGAACCATAAAACCGCCTGTCGCTAAGTTTTGCTCTTATTTTAAGCTCAAGATGCTTTAAAAGCAGGTAATTTCAGTCTTAAATTAGAGTGGATGGCACAACATTATATTAAGTGCTTTGCTGGCAGATGTTTTGTCATTGCTTTGAAGTGACTTTATTACTGCTCTCCACCGCTAATTATTTAAAGAGTAATGCTGCTTCTTTGGCTGCTGGGAACTTTGCTCATGCTTTGCTCCCTGCACTCTCTCTCAGGACGATTAAAGGATTAGTTCACCCCAAAACAGAAATTCTCCCATCATTTACCCTCCATGCTGTTCCAAACCTTACTTTCTTCCTACTTTCTTGAACACACAGAGACATTTGAAATAATGTAATTGGTCACTTAGGCACCAGTATCCCTGTGACATAGGATAAGTGGCATGGATAGATGGATAGATGGAGGGTTTGTTCACTCTTTTTCATTAAAGTTTTTAAGCTTCAGAAAATCCTGCACTACATTGCAAAGTGTAAGGAACGAATCAAATTTAAGGAATTTTTTACAGTTAGGTCCGTATGAATTTGGACACAGGTACAATTTTTATTATTTTAGCTGCTGGCCAAAACATCGTCGAGTTACAGTTATATTATGAATATTGGCTTAAAGTGTACATTCTGAGTTTAATTTGAGGGTCTTCTCATCAAAATTGAAGTAAAGGTTAAGGAATTACAGCTCTTTAATATGTGCCTCTCCCCCTTTTCAAGGAACCATAGGTAATTGGACAGTTGACTCAAAAGCTGTTTCATGGACAGACATGGGCTATTCTTTAGTTATTTCTACATCAATTAAGCAGGTCAAAGGTCTGGAGTTGATTCTAAGTGTGCCATTTGGAAGCTGTTGCTCTGAACCCACATCATGCAGTCAAAGGAGCTCTTCATACTAGTGAAACAGACAATTGTTAGGCTTCAAAATCAAAACAAGTCCATCAGAGAGATAGCAGGAACATTAGGAGTAGCCAAATAAACAGTTTGGTACATTCTGAGAAAAAAAGAACACACTAGTGAGCTCAGCAACATAAAAAGGTCTGGACATCCACGGAGGACAACAGTGCTGGATGATCAGAGGATCCTCTCCATGGTAAAGGAAAACCCTTTCACAACATCCAGCCAAGAGAAGAACACTCTCCAGGAGGTAGACGTGTCACTGTGAAAGTCTACTATCAAGGGAAGACTTCAATAGAGCAAATACAGAAGGTTCACCACAAGGTGCAAACAAGGCCAGATTAGACTTTGCCAAAAAACATCTAAAAAAGCCAGACCACTTCTGGAAAAGCATTCTTTGGACGGCTGAAATTAAGATCAACCTGTATCAGAATGACGGTATGGAGTATGGAGAAGACTTGGAACAGCTCATGATCCAAAGCACACAAGATCATCTGTGAAACATGGTGGAGCAGTGTGATGGCATGAGCATGCATGGCTTCCAGTGGCACTGGGTTAATGGTGTTTAGTGATAATAAGACAGAAGAAGCCGGATGAATTCTGAAGTGTATATGGATATACTTTCTGCCCAGATTCAGTTAAATGGAGCAAAGTTGATTGGACGGCACTTCATGGTACAAATGGACGATGACCCAAAACATACAGCAAAAAAAACAGGAGTTTTTGAAGGAAAAAAAAAATTCTGCAATGGCCAAGTCATTCTCCTGATTTCAGCCTGATTGAGCATGCATTTCACTCGCTGAAGACTAAACTAAAGGCAGAAAGACCCACAAACAAACAACAACTGAAGTCAGCTTCAGTAAAGGCCTGGCAAAGCATCACAAAGGAGGAAACCCAGTTTTTGGTGATGTCCATGAGTTCCAGACTCAAGGCAGTCATTGCCTGCAAAGGATTCTCAACAAACTATTAAAAATGAACATTTTATTTATGATTATATTTATTTGTCCAATTACATTTGAGCCCCTGAAAATGGGGGGACTGTGTATAAAAATGTTTGTAATTCCTTTTGCAAAAAAGCATTTTCTGTTATTGTGTCAGTGTCCAAATATATATGGACCTAACTGTATTCATAATTTTCAACTGTTGTTGAAGGATCAGTCCTATTAATGTTTATTGAAATTATCTTACTTATTACCCATTTACATGCAAAACAATAGCCTGGCAATGCAAGTAACTGTGTTTACATCAGTTTATTCTCCGGCGGTGATGTCAAAACAGAAACATTTAATCTACTCTTGGTATTCCATTTTTTATGTGAGTTGTGATGTTCAATAAAGAATGTTCTTAAATGTCAGCAGGAAACTTGCAAAGACTCATTCTCCTTTCACTCGCTGTGGCTGGACGCACTTAAATCTGGCGTAAAGGATACTTTTCTGTCACATGTTACACATGCACACTTCAATAAGGCAACAGAACGCAGGTTAAATAGTTTAAATGCAGGGCAAAATCAGGGTAAATCTAGATGTTGATCAGTTTGTTTAAGCAGTTTATGACCTTATGCCGATAAAAGGGTTTAAGACATTTACATGACCACACACATTGTCGGCTTATTATGCATAATCGGTTGTGCACGTAAATGCACTCTTTGATTTAAAATTTACTTTAAAGGGGTGATGAACTGCCTTTGTTTTTTATTTTGTACTCTGAGGTCTACTTACAATATTATCAAGATTTTTACATCAAAAAAACAATTTAGAAGTAATAGGCTATTTTCCATCCTGTTTTTGACCCCCCTTATCGGAACGCTCTATTTGAACAGGCGTGCCAGATTGTAGACTCGGAATTAAGTGCTATGATTGGCTAATAGTTGTGTATGTTTGACAATGTACATTCCTCATAGATGGACGCTGCTGTGATTTAGGTCAAAAATGCATAAATAACTCTATACATATCAAACAATCTGTAAGAAGAGACAAAGCAATACTCATCACGCAATGAAAACAGTTACTCATGAGGATCCAATATAGTCGGCACAGCATCGTCTTTTAGTTTCAATCTTTTTGAAAATCCCGCGTCAAAACGTGCCTTGTTTGAAAAAAAAAAAATTCACAGTAAAATCAAGTGAACAAAGGACCAAGTTCTTACTTACGCAGTCTGAATCTACAATAAAAGTAAAGTTACTTCGCTCTATCCTAACATTGGGATCAGAAGGAAGGCAACACAAACACCATTTTTCAACAACTTGGCACTGCATAGCGTCGTCTTGTGTTCAGAGCCATCTTTATCGTTTGGTTTCTGTGTAGACCTGCATGTTCACCTCTCTCGTAAACACTGCATGCACAAATCTGTGGGCGGGGCTAAACAGGCAGTGATGTCAAAGCAGGCATTGATCTAAAGCTGCAAAGGTGGTGTTTAGCCACACTATTTCATCATAGAGTAGAACATTTCAAAAGCTGTCGTTTTGGCAGACTGCCTTCAATATGAGCTGTTTTTAGATTAATGACAAAGTTTTGAGTTCTGAAACTTACAGGATATTTTTATAGTGCAATGACCTCTTATATGTGAAAAGATCAAGGGAAATTAGTTTTCTCAGTTTATGATCTCTTTAAAGTAATTTGACAATGTACTTTTCAAAAGCGTGTTTAAGTGTATTAAGAAACAGCACACATTTTTACAAGGGGTTACTTCTCTCAAGAACTCACATGAATGTGTCGTGAAGAGTTAGACGAATAGCAACGTAATTGTATAGATATAGAAGAGTTAGAATATAGCACTTTATGACCCTTTAATGTTTTTTGTTTTTTTGTGATTCTGAAAGTCCTTCACTTTCATTATATTGAAGAGAGTGGGCCAAGATATTCTTCAGCAATTCACATCATTCACAAGTCATATAGTTTTGTGATGACACTGTGGTGAGAAGTTTGGGTGAACTACTTCTTTAAGTGTAAAGAAAATCAATTGAGCTAGTTTTATACACAACTGGTCTCTTGCTTCACCAGCTCTTTGAGTCATTTTGCATTTTGACATACTCTATGCTGTCAAGGGAACATTATCATGGACAACATTTATACATTTTTATTGTATTTTTTTGTTCTCAGTGTCCCTGTGTTGTGCTTCTTTGTTTTCTGGAGCACTTGAGGGAACTGCTCAACTGACACACTTCTAATATTTTCTCTCTCTGTTAATGCTGCTTTTAAAGGGGCTCAAGGTAAGACTAGACCGATCACTTACACCTCATTATACCTGATATGCTGAGTTTTTTTTTTTTTTACATAAACTTAATATTACAAAGATTTCAGCCAAATGTTTACTGTACATCACAAACTATCACTTATTGAACTTTGTATTTGTATTTGGTTACATGTTACAGTGAAAACCTGAAGTGAAACAGAATCATGCCAGATGGCTGGTGTCCTTTTCACCCGGTCACTGTCTGACCTTATTACTGCTGTAAGACTGATTAAGTGGCAGTGTTTTTTGTCTTTGGGTGCAGACCCCCAGTGAGCAGGGCACCACCAATGCCAGAGAAACTACAGACCAACAATGTCGGCAAGAAAAAGAGACCCATTGAGGTGAGTGATGGGCAGATCAGAACAAATATTACTCATTTATTTCTCCTTCCCTGTTTTGTCCTGTCACTATACTATCCTATCTTTCTGTACATAGTACAGTATACTTTAAATTACTTTATAAGTTACGTTTTTTGGTTTGTTGTTTGGATGTGGATAGCTTGTTTTATTAGCTTGCCTGTTCAATCTATTAAATGTTCATTACAGACTGCTCTGTCCCCTTAGTGGTTAGATGATCTTTCTTGCCTCTCTTGTTTGAACTGCAACACAGTTTCTCTGTGCATGTCCTTTCACATCCTGAGAGCCAGATACTCTGTGCTGTTGTCATGGATACGACCTCAGACACCCCTCTTTGACTCTCTCTGCAGGATCTGGTGCTCGAACTGGTGTTTGGTTACCGAGGCAACGACTGCCGTAACAATGTGCATTACCTTAATGAGGGGGCGGACATCATTTACCACACTGCCTCTGTAGGGGTCGTCCTAAACTTAACAACAGGTGGGAAAACCCTTTGGTACCTGCCATATGTAATGCATGTTTAATGCTTTTTAATGTGCCAGAGTGGGCGTAAGTAGCAAGAGTGGATTAGATATGGATTTTATTCATCGAATTCCTTCAAACAGACATGAAGATGTGACAAAAATGTTGTGGAGGATCATTATTGTTGAGATTTTTTCCTGTTTGTTTGCCTTCAGCCTGTCAGAGTTTCTATTTGGAACACAGTGATGACATTCTGTGCCTGACTATTAATCAGCACCCAAAGTTCCCAAACGTGGTGGCAACTGGCCAAGTAGGTATGTTTGTGAAAACATTCACCCTTTTCTTCTCACTTTGACAGCCCTGGTAACTTTGTCCCAGATGTTTCTCCTAAAATTCAACAGAAGAGACATACAGTTAGAGCTTAGAGAAGTTGGTCTTGGACAGTGTTGGGAAGGTTACTTTGGAAATGTAACAGTTTACAGATTACAAGTTACCCTATTTAAAAATGTAATAAGTAATGTAACTGATTACATTTGATTACTTTTCTTCATTTAAATTAATTTTTTTCCAAAATTTTTCTAAACTTAGGCCCCGTTTACACTAGTGCGTTTTCGTTATAAAACGCATAACTTTTGCTACAGTTACGCCTATCGTTTACACTACTCCGGCATTTTCGAGGTTGAAAACGGAGACCCCGTTTTAATTTGAAAACTCCGGAGTTGCGTTTCAGTGTAAACGGACCAAAACAGAGACTTTTGAAAACGATGGCATGGCTGCCCACATACTCTCTGCGTATCCTTGACAACCATGTAAACAATAACAACATTTTTGTACGCATAAATGTGTATAGGTAGATTCCCCATTTGACAGCTCCAAGCAGGCAGACGTGGCAGCGATCTAAATAATAGGGAATCTACCTATACAGTGGTGTGAAAAAGTGTTGGCCCCCTTTCTGATTTTTTGCATGTTTGTCACACTTTAATGTTTAAGATCATCAAACAAATTTAAATATTAATCAAAGATAACACAAGTAAACACAACATGCAGTTTTTGAATGAGGTTTTTTATTATGAAGGGAAAACAAAATCCAAACCCACATGGCCCTGTGTGAAAAAGTGCTTGCCCCCTAAACCTAATAACTGGTTGGGCCACCCTTGGCAGCAACAACTGCAATCAAGCGTTTGCGATAACTTGCAATGAGTCTGTTACAGCACTGTGGGGGAATTTTGGCCCACTCATCTTGGCAGAATGGTTGTACTTCAGCCACATTGGAGGGTTTTCGAGCATGAACAGCCTTTTTAAGGTCATGCCACAGCATCTCAATAGGATTCAGGTCAGGACTTTGACTAGGCCACTCCAAAGTCTTCATTTTGTTTTTCTTCAGCCATTCAGAGGTGGATTTGCTGGTGTGTTTTGGATCATTGTCCTGCTGCAGAACCCAAGTTCGCTTCAGCTTGAGGTCACGAACAGATGGCCGGACATTGTCCCTCAGGATTTTTTGGTAGACAGCTGAATTCATGGTTCTATTTATCACAGCAAGTCTTCCAGGTCCTGAAGCAGCAAAACCCCAGACCATCACACTACCACCACCATATTTTACTGCTGGTATGATGTTCTTTTTCTGAAATGCTGTGTTACTTTTAAGCCAGATGTAATGGGACACACACCTTCCAAAAAGTTCAACTTTTGTCTCGTCAGTCTACAGAGTATTTTCCCAAAAGTCTTGGGGATCATCAAGATGTTTTCTGGCAAAACTGAGACGAGTCTTTATGTTCTTTTTGCTCAGCAGCGGTTTTCGTCTTGGAACTCTGCCATGCAGGCCATTTTTGCCCAGTCTCTTTCTTATGGTGGAGTCATGAACACTGACCTTAACTGAGGCAAGTGAGGCCTGCAGTTCTTTAGATGTTGTTGTGGGGTCTTTTGTGGCCTCTTGGATGAGTCGTCGCTGCACTCTTGGGGTAATTTTGGTTGGCCGGCCACTCCTGGGAAGGTTCACCACTGTTCCATTTTTTCGCCATTTGTGGTATAACAAATTCCTAACTGCACAAGTTAAAAACACTGTTATAAATCTGAATTTTGTGAGGGGCCGAAAACTAACCATAAACATGAATAAATAGCTTATAATTCAATAGCAATAGTTCAATAGCTTGAACACAAAACACTAAAGCTTCATGGATGCTTCATATTTATGTATATATACACATACACACAAGTAATTGACAGCACAAAAGAAACCCACACTTGAATTAACAAATAAAGAAAACAAGCAAATACAAAGTCTTTGAAATGAAAATAAAAAAAACAATTCAAATAATAGAATTTAAATTGTATGCATGTAAAATTTAATGTAAGATAGTTACAAAAAACCTTGAAATTGTCCATTGATGAATGAAAGAGATCCTTGTAATCCTTGCATGCAGAGAAATATAAGAGAGAGAAAAACACTAATCCAAAATAGTCCATCCAAGATTCACACCAAAGTTTGTTCTTAATCCTTGCGCACCAAATCCAATAGGATCCACAAGCGATGCCAACAAAGTTCATGAATAGAAATCCATTTGATCTCCCATTTCACAAATAACCCAGAAAGCAGTGAATAATATGTATCAAGAAGTCCTTTTTTTCCGATTGAGCAGGAAACTAGAAGTTTCTCAATCAGGATAGCTTCACTTTGGAGATGCAGCAGGAAAGCCATGCTTTCCCCTGCCCAAACAAGTCTAACTTCCTCTACTACACAGCTCACTTATAAACCCAATGCATGAGCCCTCTTGTACCCCCTAGTGGTGGGTAGTATAGTACATGGTAACAGACCCAAGTCTGTTACAGTGGATAATGGCTCTCACTGTGGTTCGCTGGAGTCCCAAAGCATTAGAAATGGCTTTATAACCTTTTCCAGATTGATAGATCTCAGTTACTTTCTTTCTCATTTGTTCTTTGGATCTCAACATGTTGTGTAGCTTTTGAGGATCTTTTGGTCTACTTCACTTTGTCAGGCAGGTCCTATTTAAGTGATTTCTTGATTGCGAAATCAGGGGGGGGGGGGGGGCAAGCAATTTTTCACACAGGGCCATGTGGGTTTGGATTTTGTTTTCCCTTCATAAAAAAAACCCCTTAATTTAAAAACTGCATGTTGTGTTTACTTGCGTTATCTTTGATTAATATTTAAATTTGTTTGATGATCTGAAACATTAAAGTGTGACAAACATGAAAAAACATAAAAATATGGTTCTATGGTTGTACCTGCATGAATGGTTATGTGACATGCTTTTCGGTTGTGTAGTGTAAACTGAGATCGTTTCTGAAACGCACCGGAAACACCAGTGTAAACTGGGATTGTTTTCATTCTAAAATGCTGTTTTAAAACGAAAATGCACTAGTGTAAACGGGGCCTAAATCATTTTCAAACATTTAAAGCAGGCAGAGTTAACCTTACAGTAGAACTCAACACTGATGTCATATTTTCAAAATCCTTCATCACTTGAATTAAGATTATAATTACAACCCGAATTCTGTAAATGTTGGGACGTTTTTTTAAATTTGAATAAAATTCAACTAAAAGACTTTCAAATCACATGAGCCAATATTTTATTCACAATAGAACATAGATAACATAAATGTTTAAACTGAGAAATTTTATGCACAAAATGAGCTCATTTCAAATTTGATGCCTGCTACAGGTCTCAGATTAGTTGGGACGGGGGCATATTTACCATGGTGTAGCATCTCTTCTTCTTTTCAAAACAGTTTGAATAAATCTGGGCATCGAGGTTATGAGTTTCTGGAGTTGGAATTTGGTACCATTCTTGCCTGTTTCCAGCTGCTGAAGAGTTTGTGGTTGTCTTTGACGTATTTTTTGTTTAATGATGCACCAAATGTTCTCTATAGGTGAAAGATCTGGACTGCAGGCAGGCAAATTCAGCACCTGGACTCTTCTACTACGAAGCCATGCTGTTGTAATAGCTGCAGTATGTGGTTTTGCATGGTCCTGCTGAAATATGTCATCTGGAGGGGAGCATATGTTGCTCTAAAACCTTTATATACCTTTCAGCATTCATAGTGCCTTCCAAAACATGCAAGCTGCCCGTACTGTATGCACCCCCATACCATCAGAGATGCTGGTTTTTTAACTGAACGCTGATAACACGCTGGAAGGTCTCTCTCCTCTTTAGCCTGGAGGACATGGCGTCCGTGATTTCCAACAAAAATGTAAAATCTGGACTCGTCTGACCATAGAACACGTTTCCACTTTGAAACAGTCCATTTTAAATGAGCCTTGACCCACAGGACACGACGGCGCTTCTGGACCATATTCACATATGGCTTCCTTTTTTGCATGATAGAGCTTGAGTTGGTATCTGCAGATGGCACGGCGGATTGTGTTTACCAACAGTGGTTTCTGGAAGTATTCCTGGGCCCATTTAGTAATGTCAATGACAGAATCATGCCGATGAGTGATGCAGTGTCGTCTGAGGGCCCGAAGAACACAGGCATCCAACAAAGGTCTTCAGCCTTGTCCCTTACACACAGAGATTTCTCCAGTTTCTCTGAATCTTTTGATGATGTTATGCACTGTAGATGATGAGATTCAAAAAGCCTTTGCAATTTGACGTTGAGGAGCGTTGTTTTTAAAGTATTCCACAATCTTTTTACGCACTCTTTCACAGATTGGAAAGCCTCAGCCCACCTTTACTTCTGAGAGACTCTGCCTCTCTAAGACATCCCTTTTATGTTACAGACCTGGGCCCGTATTCACAAAACATCTTAATGCTAAAAGTAGCTCCTAACGCGCCGATTTAAGAGAAAATCTTAAAAATAGTGGATGTGTCAGTCCTAAAGTTAGGACTCCTAAATGTTTGCTCTAAGAGTATTTCACAAAGTGTTTTAGCACTAAAACTAGCTCCTCAATCTGTGAAATGTTAGGAGTACTGAAGAGGACTCCTAAGTCACTAAGACCAACTCACAACTATCCTAAAATGGCCGTTGTCAGCAATCTGCCTCAGAATATAAACATTTTAGAAACATTTGATTATAATGAACTTTTAAAAAGGTAAAAACTTTTAAAATCGCCTTTAGGGTTTGGAGGTTATCCCAACTCCAAATTTTCCTTTGATTATATCCTTTTCATAACAAGTTGGGCAAGAAGTTACAGCTGTTCTTGCGTCCAGTTTGGTTTTCTTTTACGTTGGCATGTCTTACTATCAGCCACGATTATTCTACTCTGTTAATTAAAAGGCGGTTTATATGCATCCACTACGAGAAGCATACATGTAAGAGACTGACAATTAGCCAAGGGCGGTTCTAGACCCTTTTTAAGTGGGCTTCAGCCCTCCTAAAACTATAATCAGCTATCTGAATGATCAGACCAGTGCTGCTTCCTCAAGAAAGTTTATCATTCTCGCTCATTTATCAATCTCAATGTGGTGATCACACACTGTGATAGATCGTTAATGTGCGCTCACACATTTGAAAGAAGTGCGCTCGCACAGACTGCACAGACAGCACACCAGCATGGTCTCATGAAAGTGCGTTTCAGTGGCACAAATTTCAGTTTCTATTTGGTGTGCTTATGATACTGACTTTGCCCACACCCCTATACCTAATCATTATGTCTCATATGCACACCAAAGTCAGTTTTTGCGTATAAATAGCAAAATTGTGCCATTGAAACGCACTTGCATGAGCAAGTCATTCACTTTCAAGCAAATAAGCAAATATACAAAATATTATGTCACAATGGCTGTCTTGATGAGTATCCAAGTAAGCGCAGTCAGATACATCTTAAACATAAACCGTTAAGAAAATATTGAATGTTTGTCTGTATGCATTTCTTATATTAGGCTAATAATGTTAATCAAACAACAATTGAAAAAACATGAGAATCACTCACTAAGTGACTTTTGTAAGTTTAATAGGTAATTGTAATTGTTTTCATAAGCACAGTAAAATACTGTTTATTTAGGTAATTTGTATCGTTGTGTCTAAAGGTCTCTCTGAGGTCTAAGCCCCCCTAAAGATGAAATCCTCGAACCTCCCCTGCAAATTAGCTGAACATATATTTGTTTAAATAGTGACATTTAGCCTGCATGTTAAAATCTTTATTTGAATGTGGCAATTAACTTTCTTTTTTTAAACCTTTATTTTGATATGGCAACTTAATATCGTGCTCTACAATATTTCTGTGAATAAATCTCTGTCAGAGACCCCTATCAGCCAATCACTGTGTGCCTAGTTAGTAAGCATGCTGATGTCATCCATAGCAACGAGGTCAAGAGACTTCTCTCTATTCCTTAGTAAAAGTTTGTCTCAGCAGCTGTGGGAATAGGTTTTAAGAGAAAACTCTTAGCTAAAAACTTTTACTGCTATTTAGGAGAACTCTTAGTGGTAAGATAAAATGTTTTGTGAATACGGGCCCTGATGTCAATGAACTTAATTGGTTGCTAGATGTTCTCCCAGCTGAAGCTTTTCACCATTTCTTGCTTTTTCAGCCCTTTGTTGCCCCCATGCCAACTTTTTTGAGACCTGTAACAGGCATCAAATTTGAAATGAGCTCATTTAGTGGATACAATTATCTATCCAGTTATTTATGTTCTATTGTGAATAAAATATTGGCTCATGTGATTTGAAAGTCTTTTAGTTTTCATTTTATTCAAATTTAAAAAACGTCCCAACATTTCCGGAATTCGGGTTGTATGTAATTTTAAAGCACAGCCACCACAACATCAGACTTTAGCACCTCTTTTTATGTTTAATAGCTTTGATACTGTTTTTGAAATCAAATGCCAGTGTTTTGAAAACACTAGCATCTAACAATGCCTTGAAAAAAAAAAAAAGGAATATACACAAACCCAAATTGGAAATAAAACAGTTAATAAATATGCATGTGCCCTATTCTGTGTCCTAAACCTCTGAAACACTGGTGTCTCATATTTTATAGGGGTCAATGCAATTTGGGAAAGAAATCAATCAAATCTGTTTGTGTGTGTGTGTGTGCATATATTCAGATGTATTCAACTGTTAATATTTTCATAAGTAACTGTAATTTAATTACATATTTTTTTCTCGGTAACTGTAACAGAGTACAGTTACATTTATTTTGTAATTAAATTACATAATTCTGTTACATGAAACTAGTTACTCCCCATCACTGGTCTTGGAAGAATTTTATGAGAAAATGGGTCACAATGAAATAGAGTTAGATTTTTGATCACAGAGTCTGTTTATGTGTTTTGCCAAATCTGGCTCTATGAAACTGAAAGGAAACGTGAATTTTTATTTTTATTTTTTTATTTTTTATTGTTGCTCCTGTGCTTTGCTGTACCTTATTGCCATTTGCACATGTTAATTGACACGTCGGTTCTATAAACATATATATTTTTTTGAGTATCTGCATAGTTTGGTGCTACAACATACATTTATGTGGTTTTAAAAATTATATAATTTAAAGTGTTTTTCCTACCATGTTTAACTGCTGTTTTTGTTCCCTTAGGTGATGCTGGTGACATGTCAGGTAAGAGACCCTCTCCATTTTTGAATGAAACTAATGAAAACAGAGTTGCCATGAAATATTGTCTCATGCTGACACTGGATTATCGAATCTTTGTTGATTGAATCTTCATTGAATTTTTGAATACAGCTTTATCACTTTATAATCCTAAACAACAGAGGAAAATAAAGTATTTTTGTATTTGCAGCCACATCTCCTTCAATCCATGTGTGGGAAGCCATGAACAAACAGACCCTCTCTGTGCTGCGCTGCCATCATTCTAGGGGCGTTTGCTCTGTAAGCTTCAGTGCCACCGGCAAACTGCTGCTTTCTGTGGGTCTGGACCCCCAGCACACCCTCACCATCTGGAAGTGGCAGGAAGGTACAGGTCAACACACACACACACACAGACACACACACAGAGCATTCACTCTGCACACTGCTTTTATATCAGGTTTGTGATCTGAATCTTTTTTCAAAGGTGCCAAAGTAGCAAGTCGGGCCGGTCACACCCAGAGGATCTTTGTGGCAGAGTTCCGGCCTGATTCAGACACTCAGTTTGTGTCAGTGGGGATAAAACACGTGCGGTTCTGGACGCTGGCCGGCAGGGCCCTGCTCAGTAAGAAAGGAGTGCTCAGCTCCATTGAGGATGCCCGTATGCAGACCATGCTCTCAGTGGCATTTGGAGCTGTAAGTATTCTTCTGTTTCTACATGATGTTCAGCTCATTTCGTATTTGTTGTTAGAGAGGGAGAAATGAAGGAAAAGTTCACCTAAAATTAAAAAAACAATGGTTTTCCAAACCATAGGGGGTTTGCAGAATTTTAAAGTGGCCCTTTTCCATAAAACGAAAGCAAATGGAGATGTGAAACTCTAAAATAAGCTCTTTATATACTACCATTCAAAAGTTTGGGGTCGGTAAGATTTTTTAAATGTTTGAAACATTCTTTTAATCTCTTATCAAAAATACAATAAAACAGTCATATTATTTAAAATTTTAATATTTCATAATTTTTTTAATGTAATTTATTTGTAATTCTGATTTTTAGCAGCTATTACTCCAATCTTCGATGTCACACAAATCTAATATGCTGATTTGTTGATCAAGAAACATTTTTTTATTATTAATAATAATAAATTAATAATTATCAATGTTAAAAATAGTTGTGCTTAATATTTTTCAAGAAACTTTTTTTTAAATTATTATTTGATACATAGAAAGTTCAAAAGAACAGCATTTATTTGAAATATATATATATTACATAATTTAAATAATTTTTTTGAACAGTTGTGTATTACATATTTTAATGTACACACACACACACACACAATGAGATTTGAGAGTTGCAAAATAACTATTTCTGTGCAAGGTCATTGTGTTTCACAATGCAAGAAAGTCATAAAGGTTAGAAATGAAATGAGGATGAGCAAGTGATGGCAGAATTTTTATTTTTGGGTGAACTGTCCCTTTAAATGAATGTGCAATGTGTGTGAGTAGATATTTATGTATACATGCATACGTGTGCATTTGTTTGTGCACTTGTGTGTCAGAGCTTAAATGGACAAGATGCTAAATCAGAAATTAATTCAAAAAATTGTTTATGATTGTAACTTCAAAAATGACATTTGACTTTTTTAAAGATTCGGTGTAAAAGTATCGGTTGAACGGATATGAAAATGCTGTGCTTTGCCATGTTTGTGCTGTTTTTCTCTTAGAGGTCACTAGATTAGTGCAGGTTTGTTTTCTTTTCAGAATAACTTGACATTTACAGGTACCATTAGTGGAGATGTGTGTGTATGGAAGGAACACATTCTAGTGAGAATCGTGGCTAAGGCTCACACTGGACCTGTGTTCACCATGTACACCACATTACGGGACGGACTCATTGTGACAGGAGGCAAAGAACGACCGTAAGTGGCTTGACCTTTCCCACTGAAATATTTTGTTCTCTGAATCTGCATGAACATTCTCAAAAGGTATTGTAGTAGATGAGAGGATTTGTGTGGGCTGCCCTCTGCAGGTCTAAGGAGGGTGGTGCGCTCAAACTGTGGGATCAGGAGTTGAAGCGATGCAGAGCCTTCAGACTGGAGACGGGCCAGATCATAGACTGTGTGCGCTCTGTCTGCAGGGGCAAGGTACAGCACTTACACAAAATCACTACATTGAAGAAGATAGGAAATACTGGACCTGAAAGATTATGTGTATCTTTAGTCAGATGCATTTACACTGTGACTGTGCCTCAGATGCAGTCAACAGAAAGTACGTAAAAGTGTGAACCAAATGGTCTCAGAGACAGAACTTCGGGAGAATCTAAGATTCTTGAAGGCTGACACCGCTGCTGAAGAACTGCTACACTACACCTTCAATAAATTCTTCTCCCCACAAGAACTTTAGCCAAGCTTACTTAATTTATGTTTTAGAGAATCTAATACATTTGCGAGCCACCCGAACCACTGCTCAGCCAAATACAGCAACCTCTAACAGACCTCTGGGAGTACATTCTGGTCAGGAGTCACTTGACATATCCTGTTTTTCTGAAATCAATGAATATTCCTCAGTAGAAATAAAAATTCTGTGGTAATAGTGTCAGCCCTGTTATTTATTATTTATTTACGAATGTGGTCCTATATGTTTTAATACGATTTACTCCTATGAGTTATGCCTTGTGTGGGTTGCTGGTGTGCTGTTTTGTCCCTAGCAGATTTCTTTTCCCTTTTTATTTTATTTTATGATGATTGTGATTTCTTTTTATTAGTATTTTTCTCCTTTTGTGCTTATGCAATTAATTATAAAACAACTCGCCCACACCATTTTTGCTATCTAATATATAAACAAGTTTTTGAAGTCATTTTTTTAAAATAAATTAATACTCAAAATACCATAATACCAAACTATAATACTATAATTACGGTGACCGAGAGAGCTCAACGCTCTGCAAATAGAACACAACACACAAAAAACAATTCTTTATTTGGTTGTGTTGTGAGCATTTGCAGCACCTGCTGTCAAACTGATGAAGATGTTTTATTGATTTGCTGGTGCTTTTTCTATTTGCATGTGTTTTCTGAAGTGGCAGCGCGTTGAGCTCTCTGGGCCACCGTATATAATACAGTACAGACATTTATAATGTCACTAATGCAACTCTTGCTATTTAAAAAAAAAAGGTTAACTGTTGTCAGCACTGAAAGTGAAAGTGACGTGACACGTGGCCAAGTATGGTGACCCATACTTGGAATTTGTGCTCTGCATTTAACCCATCCAACACACCCGGAGCAGTGGGCAGCCATTTATGCTGCGGCACCGGGGGAGCAGTTGGGGGTTCGGTGCCTTGCTCAAGGGCACCTCAGTCGTGGTATTGAAGGTGGAAGAGAGCGCTGGACATTCACTCCCCCCACCTACAATCCCTGCCGGCCCGAGACTCGAACCCGCAAACCAACTCTCTAACTATTAGGCCACGACTTCCCACAATAATAGGTAATGATTTCTAAGGAAACACTGGAGTAATGGCAACTAATTACATTTTCAAATATAATAAAAGTTATTTTAAATTGTTTTATTTTTCATAACGTTACTTTTTTACTGTAGTTTTGATTAAATAAATTCAGCCTTCTTTAAAAAAAAAAAATAACAAAAAAACATCTTACCAACCCCAAAGTTTTGAATGTTTGAAGTATAGATAGATAGATAGATAGATAGATAGATAGATCTTCAATATAGAAGTACTACTATAGAAATAATGTGAATTTATGAAATATATGAATTTGTGAAAAAAGAGGAATCAAATAAATAAATAAATACATAAATACATACATACATACATGATGTTTCTAAAGCCAGTAAGAACCAACTAGCCTTAGTCAGAAATATCAAGCTGGCTATTTTTGCTGATAAATAGTATGCCTCCCTGTGTCCTCCTCCTTGATTGTTTAGGGGAAGATTCTCGTTGGCACTCGGAATGCTGAGATCATTGAAGTCGGTGAGAAGAACGCAGCATGTAACATTCTGGTGAACGGCCACATGGATGGTCCTATCTGGGGACTGGGAGCTCACCCCACCCGAGACGTCTTCCTGTCTGCTGCTGAGGACGGCACTGTGCGCCTCTGGGACATTTCAGAGAGGGTAAATTATATAGTGCCTGTGTGTAGTGATTTTTTCGAGATACCAGATGATTCAAATGCTCTCTCGTATGGAAAAACAGAAGATGCTGAATAAAGTGAACCTCGGTCATCCTGCACGTGCGGTCAGCTACAACCCAGAGGGTGACATGGTGGCCATCGGCATGAAGAATGGAGAGTTCATCATCCTCCTTGTTACCTCACTAAAGATCTGGGGGAAGAAGAGAGATCGGCGCTCTGCCATACAAGATATCAGGTGAGACTGATGCTAATTATGCATTGTTTCATTTTATTAACATATCCATAATAATTTAAGCCACTAAATATTTTATTTAATTTTTGAGGGTGGGTTAGTCATGTTTCTACTGCAGAGTAAAAAATGGAATGAAGTTGCAATTATGAAATACTAAAGGCACTTCCATTTCCATTTCAGGCAGAATCAAGTTTCTGTGTTGTTGTTTCTAGGTGAATATTATTTAATTCTTACATTAACATGGTCTGTTGCAACAACTAAAGTTTCTTTTCCTCAGGTTCAGTCCAGACTCACGCTACCTGGCTGTGGGGTCCAGTGAGAATGCAGTAGATTTCTATGACCTGACGTTAGGACCGCAGCTCAACCGAATCAACTGCTGTAGGGACATCCCTAGCTTTGTCATGCAGATGGATTTTTCTGCTGACAGCTGCTATGTGCAGGTACAGCATGTTGACCTGTGTTTGTGTGTGTGTTTGCTCGTTTGTATGAGAGAACGTAGTACTTATCAAAGAGTACTTATCACAGCAATTATATGCTTTAAATTAGAATAAAATGAAAATGTACATTTATATTAAATGCCATTAGTTGAGAGCTCTAGAGGGCTTTTTGGACCGACTTAAGTAGGACTTAAGTACATTTTAATATATAATTTCATAATCACGTCTGTTAACTCTGAAATACGGTTAGAATGTAGTGCTGAATGTACTGACAAGCATTTATTAAAGCAATAAAGCCCACAAAGCTGTGGTTTACATGAATTTATAACAGCTAAGGGGTGTTATTAGCTTGATTTTGATTTGAAAAGAAAGGCTTGCTCACTCAACTGTTTGCGAGATGGAGAGGAATGTGGAAAATGAAGCATGCATAGGACTTAAGCCAGGAATTCACAAACTGGTTTAGGGAACTTTTATGAGCTGAAAAAAAATAAAAGTAAAGAATTTTAAAATAAAAAAGTTCATACAATACTAAACAAAAATATATTATTTGTTTTTATTTTAAAGATGTGTTTTTTTACTTGCATTTAATAAATTTAAGAGAACTGTGAACATGTGAATGTGTTGTTAAATTATTGAAATATTAACATAGAATCTCAGGTTGTATACTTGAAATAAAGATTTTACATCAAATGGGTTCAGCTAACAAAAAAGTTTAGGTGGAATGTGCCACTCTAGAGTGGCTAAGCTCCGTCTCCGCAGAAGAAGATCAACACCTGCTTCTATTGCTCTGCCTGTTTAGCCCCGCCCACCAATTTTTGCACGTAGTGTAAATAACTAGAGAGGCAAATGCAGGTCTACACAGAAACCATATGATAAACTGTATTGATGAACTTTATTTTTAACAAAGTGCCCGAACGCGTCAGTAAGAACTTATTATTAAGGGATTGAATTTATTAAGGGAAAGCCCCTTGAGATGCTTCATCTCATTTTCAAGGGGTACCCAATAGCGCATACATAAAACAAAACAAGATACAACACAAGTAATAAAAAAAAATAAAAAAATTAAAAAAGATCACTTAAACAGACAAACAACAGCTCACTCCCCTATTCACCCACCCACAGTCTACAACTATAAACAAAAGCATGTACGTACATACGAGAAAACATACATTTTAATACAAGCATGAAAAACCAAACACCCTGAGAAAAGAAAGTATTAAATATTATTAATAATAGTAGTAATAATAATAGATATAAATAATTTATCAAAAATAATATAAAATTATAAAAACAATTATAATAAGACAGAAGTTGATATAGCCTAAAGGCAATTCTCAACCCAAAATTAAAAACATAAGCAGGTTATTTTCAAATGAGATAGTAAATTAGTCCTGAAGAGATGGAAAGATGTAATTGATCTAAGGGAAGAATGGAGATTGAATGGAGACCTTCGACCGACTTCAATGAAAATTCTAGGAAGAAGAAAATGCGGATACTGCATATGTCGAAGGGAGAAAGTAGATGAAGATGGAACCAAAAACTGTTTTAAATAAGGACAATTAAAATAAATACATTTGAAGAGAAACTGAAACCAGTGATATTGCCTTCTAGATTTAGGTTGAAGCCAATCAAGAGCTTCATACAACATACAATGATGAGTTCTAGAAGGACATCTTAAAACAAACCTACATAAAGAATTATGAAGAATATTTAAAGGTTTTAAATTGGTATCAAAAGTATTTTGATAAATAATATCTGCGAAGTCAATATTAGGAAGAATTAGTTGGGAGATTAATCTTTTCCTTACTTGAAATGAAAAGCAATTAATTGAACGATAGAGAGAACTTAGACACCCATGTGATGCTTAAAAGTCAATTCGGGATCAAGCCAAAGACCAAGATATTTAAATAGGACCACTTTAGATAGGAGTGACCCATCTTCAAAACTAATATCTAAATCAAAAGAGTGAGGATGATGGCATCTTTTAAAGAACACCATACTACAGGACTTCTATTTGTTAAGGACGAGTTTGTTTTTGTAAAACCAATCCTTTAAGAAGTTAAAGTCTAATTCCAGAGAGCACTGAATATATGAAACATCAGAATGAGAAGAATAAATAACAGTATCATCTGCATAACGCTGGATAGAAGAGTGTAAACAAGTTTTAGGAAGGTCATTAATAAATAAACAAAAAAAAAACAAAGGACCAAGTGTTGATCCTTGGGGAACACCCTTATCAATAACCAGATAGTCCGATTTCGAGCCTTGAAAGGAAACATATTGTCATCTGTTATGAAGATAAGAATTAAACCAAAGAAGAGAGTTTTGATCGAAGCCTAAAGCCGTGTAACTTATCAAGCAGAAGATAATGGTCCACCATATCGAATGCTTTTGAAAGATCGATAAAGATAGCACCAGTAGGTTGACAATTATCAAAATCATTGGTGAATTTCATTAAAGCTGTGGTGGTGGTGAAGTTAGGTCTAAAACCTGAATGAAATGGAGACAAAAATTAGTTTACCAACAAGATACAATTCGACACAGGATTTTCAGAAAGATTGAAATTAAAAGATGATACTGTACCGATTATACTGGATACGATGTCGCACCACAGTTACAGTGAGTAACTGTTTTCATTACGTGGTCACTGCTTTGTCTGTAATTACAGATAGTTTGATATGAACTGAGTATTTATGCGTTTTTAACCCAAATCACAGCAGCGTCCATCTATGAGGAATGTACTCTGTCAAATATACACAACTATTAGCCAATCATAGCAGTGGGCGTTTACTTCTGAGTCTGCAATCCTCCATGCCTATTCAAACAGAGCGTTCTGATGAGGGGGTTAAAAACAGGACAGAAAATAGTCTATTACTTCTAAATATGTTTTTTGATGTAAAATCTTGATAACATTATAAGTGGACCTCAGAGAACAGTACAAAATAAAAAAACAAAGGCAGGTCATGACCACTTTAATGTCTTTCTCTGTGCTGTTTCGGTGCCAGAGAGCTCAGTTAGCTCAGTTCTATACAAAGTTACTCACTCTGTCTGCATGTTTTGCTCTCTGCAGTTGTCTACTGGTGCTTATCAACGTGTAGTCTATGAGGTGCCTTCTGGGAAGCAAGTCACTGAGCAAGCAGTGATAGACAGAATAACCTGGGCCACATGGACAAGGTAACGCACTGCAGAACACTCAGCTGAACAGATCTTAGATGCATGACATTACACTTAAATGATTTCATTATTCCCACTGATTGATCGTTCTATCAGATTTCAAGATCATAAGTATTACTTTGGTGTTCTTTCATTCAGTCCAAATTGAAAACATGTTTTTCTACACGACAAATTGTTTTCAGCTAACTCGGTTTTTCGGAGGAATCTAATTCTATCTGTGATTGCAGCATATTGTTTTTTCATAGCACTTCACCTGATTTATTTTCCTACTCAAGCTAAATTTCTTGTTTTGCTGCCTGGTGTACCTTTATTATAGAGCTTCTGGGTAACAGTTGGTGTTTACAACACTACTGGCATCCCGTAAAATAAAATGAAATCCAGTCGTGTCAGTAAAGTGACTGTTCTCAATGGCTGCTGTAGTACTGCAGTGTTGAAGTGTTCGGGTGTCTCTGTAGTGTCCTCGGGGATGAGGTGGTGGGGATCTGGTCCAGGAACACAGATAAGGCAGATGTAACCTGCGCTTGTGTGTCTCACTCCGGCCTCAACATCGTCACAGGCGATGACTTTGGAATGGTGAAGCTGCTCGACTTTCCGTGTCCAGAGAAATTTGTAAGTATTTTTCCTGAAATAAAGTGTTGTTTTGTGTGCACTTACACTTTTATGAATGGAAAAAGAAGATTCTTTCATCATTTACTTGCCTTCATATCGATCCGAACCAAGATTTTAAGTGTTTAATTTAGTTTTGATTTTTTTTTCAGTTACAAACGGTTTCGGTTATTTTGCCAAATCTGTTTTTTGTTCATTTTTAGCGTAGTTTTTCGGTTAAGTTTAGTTTTAATTTTAGTTTAGTTTATCAGTATATTTTAGTTTATATTTCGCTTAACATACATGAGTAAATTACTTGGCAGGGACAACTTTCGTAATGATGCTTAAATTATTCCTTATTCATTCCAGATTTAAAAAAGGTCTAGACTGACACAGCATGGTTAAAACAACAACTAAGAAATAATGTATTTTTGCAAATACTTAAGATTACTCACAAACCACAAGTCTGCCATTATTTACACACCGTCATATCATTCAAACCTGTACAACCTGCAAAATAAATAATCCAAATTATGATCTTCTGTGCTAATTTTCAAATGAATTGCTGTATCACATCTTTTAGTTAGACACATCTCAATGGTAAAAATGTTAATAAGCCTATTATCTGTATTTATCTTATGACTACAAATGTGTACAACTGTAGCCATGAACATTTTATGGATATTTAGACACACTGCCACTCCTCTGTCCTCTTCTCCTCTTCTCATTTTATATAATATCAGCATATAATCCTTTAAAATATAATAACAGTGCACTCAATAACAGAACACCTTTGTCCACATTTTATGGACTTGCGGACAAATGACATGTGTAACAATGAAGTTTGCTTCTGGTGATCGTATTAATATTTTTACAAATGAAGGTGGGATTCACTTGTTGGTGGTATTTCAATCACAATTTAACGATTTCTGATAAAGAGTGCAACTAAATTGACAAAAGTCCCATCTAGAGTTTATAAAGAAGATGTAAAAATGTTACACATTTAAAAAAAGTGTAATAATGTCAAATTAAAAGATTTAAAGTATATTTTAAATTATGGTTTTAATAATCTTGCGCTTTAAGTACACATTTTTGATGTTGCCTAACATACTAAAGCATGTGTAAAGTATTTAATTATCATTTTAACTGTAGTGCATTTGATTTTGCATTAAACTTTTATTTATATTTCAAATTTACAACTTTATTACAAATGTGTAATTACAAATATATTTAAATACATGAAATAAAAGTTTAATCAGAAATGATATTAGTTTACTACAAATGCTTGTCTGTACATTCACCAGTGCACTTTAATCATATGTGACCCTGGACCACAAAACCAGTCATAAGTGTCAAATCAAAAATCAATAATTTTGAGCTATACAATGTATTTTTGGCTATTGCTACAAATATACTCCAGCGACTTAAGACTGGTTTTGTGGTCCAGGGTCACATATTATTGTGAAATAATTGTCAAATCACATATAAAGTTGTACTTAAGTCCAACTTAAGTGGGTCGAAAAGCACTCTAAAGCTCAGCTAATTATATTACAGTTTTTCTCGATTGCTTAAACGCATTCCTTGAAACTATGCCTCGTATTCTCAAAACAGTAAACACGAATCCATAACTTCTAACTCGATTCCCCAAACTTCCTATATTCAGGTCAAAATGAAGCTCTCCACTCAAAACAGCTCAATCTTGCTGAAAAACCAAACTTTGCTCTCAGACATGACACACAAACAGTCAAAAACACACACTACAGAACAGTTTTACACACTGATGAGATCAATTCAAAGCAATACTACAAAAACCGGTTATAAGTGTGGTACTTCCCAAATGTTTTATTTCTCAATTTACAGTTTTTCTCAATTGCTTTGGCACATTTTTCGAAACGGTCTTAACTTTCTCTAAACTGTGAGTGCAAATGTCAACTGTTTGCTGGAACTTCAGAACTTTATTGCAGGTCTGCAAAATGTAGTTACTCACCCAAAACATTTCATTCATGCTTCAAAACCTAGTTATCGTATCGGTAATTTGGCCAAGGCCACCAGAATATAAAGTATTTTTGTCATCGTGTGAGCCACACTGGTCAAAATGTTTAGTTGTTTTTTCACCACGACTGTAGAAAACTATGTGTAGTATTACCGGAGGCAAACTATGGCAATCGTTTAGATGACAGTTACTGTAGTCCTACTGAAACGCAGAAGGCTGCAGGTTGAACAAGTATTTTTTTGAGAATTTCATTTCTGATCTGAGAAATGCACCAAAGCCACTGAGAGAAGCTGTAAGCTGACTTTGGCCCTTTTATCTATCCATCGAAGGTTCTGATTGGATACATTTAGACTCCTAGTGTTTCCACTTGGGTAATTGTGTGCTAATTGAGCTCAAACTGTGCAGACTTGAGTGAACTATATTGAATGTTAGTGCTTTCTAAATGATCACATGGTGTAAGCACTGAGAAATGTAGGGATTTGTGTGTAGAGTTTTGCAGTAACAGTTCACCAAACCTGACTCATGTGTTAAAGCAGGGAATAGTGCTTATAGTTCAGCAAAATGGGTGTGCTTTTTGAAAAATGGCGTTATGGTTGAAATTTTAGTTCAAAAGCCTGGTTACAATGTTTTAGCAATCGAGAAAAACTGTAAATATAAATTTAAACTAATACATTTTCATTTAATTGTAAATAACATCCAATGAAGTGTCTGAAAACATTACATTCATTATTTTGAATTATTTTATTTTTGTAATAAGTACTCTTTCTTTAAAGTATGCTGAAGTGTACTTCTTCACAATGGCCAATAGTGCTGTTCCTACAGATAAATAGAAACCACAGACTAATTTCCGCTGTCTCTGCATTTAGTATTTTACTAAATGCTGAGAAAATGCCATAACATGTGACAGTACATCACAAGACAGTAACTCAGTGACTCAGTTCTTGCTAACACAGATCAAAACATTCTCAGCCAAAGTTCAGCTGCTTTTTCAAGTATAAAATAGCAAATTGTCTGACTAGAATCTGTTTCCTCAGGCCAAACACAAACGTTTTCTGGGCCACTCTGCCCACCTGACCAACATCCGCTTCACCAACGGGGATCGCTTTGTCGTCAGCGCCGGAGGCGATGATAGAAGGTGCTTGTTCTGTTGTGGTTTCATTCTGTTCCTCACAGGCCCCATCTTGCTGTACTTTCTGTATTATTCTTCCTTTTTTGAATCAGCATATTGAGACAGTTTCTGTGGTTTGCTTCACTGTGTGACCAGTTATCAGTTTAGTTCGAACACTTTTAACAAAAACAATTTAGTTCTGTTCTTTCAATCCAGAACTATAAAATCTAGAAAGGATAGTGACATTTATCATAAGAAACATTTCTTATTATTATCAATGTTGAAAACAGTTGTGCTGCTTAATGTTTGCAATAGTTTTTTCAGGATTCTTTGATGAACACAAATTTCAAAACAGCAGGATTTATTTAAAATATATATATATTTTTTGTAGCAACGTAAATGTCTACTGTCACTTGGTCAATTTAATGCAGCATTGCTGAATAAAAGTATTAATTTCTTAAAATCTAAAATGAAAATCTTACTAACCCCACACTTTTGAATGGTATATTTTGGAATGACCCATGACCCAATTAGGATCCAAAATATCCCTTTTTGCCATATTACCAAGTGAAATTTGAATGAACAAATACATTCATAAAAACTGGACACCAAACTTTCTATGAAGTTCTATGAAGAAACAGATATGAAACCTCAATGGTTAATAATACAGTTGATTGCAGATTGCTGACATTAACCAATCAGAACCACGAATTACTGGGAGCTGCACTAAAATGAGTATTATTAATGTTTCTAAAAAGATGTTGTTACATTTGTGATGTTTTCTCTGTGTTTCAGCCTGTTTGTATGGCGGTGTGTTCATGCTCCTCACTGAGGGCATGCAGTCTCCTCTCCTCTGCCTCAAAACATCACAAGCCCAGCTGACAGCACGAGTGGACCGGCTTGTGGAGTGAGGAACATCACAGAGTCTTCACCACCCGTCTGCATGCGTCTTAGTGAGCCGTCACCCATACCTGAACTTAACCGTTTCTGAATGATAGTTGGGTCTTGGTGTCACATGACTCAACGTACAGTAAAAGATCTATCAGATGTTTGTGTTTACCCCCTCCCTTTTTTTTTTAAAAGAAGCAAATCCTGAGCTACAAGTTGCTGAACCTAATTTATTTTGGAGTCCATCTGTATCAATGTTTTTTTTTTTTTAGATTTTCTTCCAAATGAAAAAGAACTTGTAGCAAGCTATGTACGATTAGCCTTAAACTACCCATGTTTTTGTTAATTTAGGTGTGTTTTTCTATTGGTTTGATTTGGTGGTTCTTTTTCGAGGTTTATTAGATCTCCTGTGGCCTTCTCCCTGAATGTAACACTGGCGTTATATTCTAGGATGTCAGCATGCCAAAGCATTCTATGCACTGTATACTTGACCTGCTCACTGTGGTAGTCCAGTGGTCTGTTAATGTCGATCTTGAACGTGATCTCCCTAAACTGTAGATGACACTCCTAACCTCATATGTAGCAACTTTAGCTCGATTAGTGAACTTGAGATGTCCGTTTGTGCATCTGTGTGAGTAGGTATGAACCGTATGCTTTGTGTTTCATGTCAGATCGAAGTTTAAAAGAAAAAAATGGTAATGCAACCCCTCAGAAAGTGAATGAAAAGAGTTTGTTTCAATGCTGTCTTATCTGAAATCACTGTTCATCTCGCTGCTGAAGCCTTTACAACATCACATTCATTCTGATTAGGAATTTTTATTTTCATTTGATTTAACTCAGCTTGTCGAGACTCAGAGTGAACTTAAGAATCATTCTGATTGAAAGAGATGCGCTTAATTCATATTTTGATTTTCTGGTTATCAATGTAAATATCATTTGTAAAGACGTTCTTTTGTATATTTTTGTGAAATGTTTCTTAAAAGCCAAATTTAATAAAAAACATGTACATATATATGACACGTTCTTGTAAAACACTGTCAGTTATTGAATATTCTCAGTTTCTGATTTTTATTGAAATTACTCGCTCTAAATGATCTTTTGGGCTTAATCCAAATCTGTGTTAATTCCAACACTGTGATTAAAAATCACAGAATAATAGGCTGTGATAAATGACGCAAATGACCCTGAGAATATTCCCCCCAGAAAAACAATAATCTTAACAGGCAATGGAAAATCATATATTATAACTTTATTAGAAATATATATACAACCCACTAACAACTGCAGGGTCTGATTTGTGTTTTTCTTCAATTACGTCATCTGTGGTCATAATATATTTAACATATCAGAACCCCTAACATTAGCTTATTATCATGCTTTTGTCTGATCTTTCAATAAGCACATAGCTATGCATGCATTAACAACTTCATAAACTATAAAGCTGTGATGACAGAGAAGGACGAGCCGCATGAGCAGCCGTGTTCAGCCTGTGGGTTCTTCAACACCTGAAAGGAAGAACGGATGAGCTCCTGACCGAAGTCTATGGTGGATCCTTTCACAAACTCCAGACTGTCCTGATCAACTATTATCCCAACACCATTCTTTTCAAACACTCTGGGAAAAAACGAGACCAAAATAAAAGCAAAAGATCAACAAAAATGCATTATCACATCATTGATTACCAAGTATGTTTATTGGATTTCTGTGGTATGAACACTGACTTTTGATTTGGTAATAAAGGTGCAACCGATATGTGTTTTTCAAGGCCAATGCTGTAGACCGATAACCAATATTTTGAACCAATATATATGTCGGTTGTAAAACTGAAAATTAATAATGACAAGGGCTCTGACAAAAACTTTCTTTAAATGCTTTTGAATTATTTTATCGGCAAATCGGTTTTGAAAATGACCGATATTGATAACCATAAAAATGTTTCATATCTGCGCCGATAATCGGTGGACCCCAGTACAAACCTGATGTTCTTTGGACAGAGAACTATTAGAAATATTAGGTCAACTAGATTAACCATAGCAAGTTTAAAATCCGTACCCTCATCTTTTAAATGGTGATCTCACCTCCTTAAATTTATCCAAACAAACAAACAAAAACTAATGTAATATATGGTATAAAATATTTATATGAGTTATTTAACAATTAAAATGTTTTAATTATTTAGTAATTAAATGTTGTTAACACTAAACCCATAAAAAAGTTTCTGTACTAGAAAAAACAAACAAAAAACGTAACTGAAATATAACTCCAAAACAAAAAACGAAGAATTAATTTATTAACAAACATATTTTTTTTTCCTTCGCACCTAACAATGGCATACAGGTGAAAAATAAAATATGAAAAACAAACTTATTTCAGCAAGTCTCCAAGGCAACATCTCTCATTTTCATTTAGTTTAAACTAAATGTACTGCAATAATTAATCATTTAATGTACCAAAATAACTCAAACTGAAATAAAAGTGAATTAAAAAAAAAATTGAGAGAAATATATAAAAGCAAAAAAATAAAAACACATCAAAACTACTAAAATTCAAATGAACATGAAAGCAGAAAATACAAAATAAAATCTAATTCAAAATATTATCAAAAACCATAATAGTCTATCATCAATAACCTCTATAGCATGTTACAAAAGTTTTTGTATAAGACATTATAAAACAGCCGCTTTTATATTAACAAATAATTATTTACCAATACTATTGATTTATATTAAATATAAACAATACAATTCACTGGCTATTACTATTTTTTTTTTTTAGTTTATTAGAATTGATAAACAAGAATTGTGGATTATCTAATGTTTACTTAATAGAAAATAATATCATGGGTTTAAACAGTTGTCAGTCATGTCTTAACAATTACTAACAGCTGCAAAACTCATAAAAAATACATGTAAAATATAAAAGGATATTGACCTCCTGAGGTTGATGAAAAACATTAAGCTTCTTTGACTGACTATATGTTGGAAAAGAACTCAAAATGGACCTTTATGATTAATAATTAATTTTGACCTTTTAGTAATTACCTGTCGTCTTCGTTTTTTACAGAATCCACTGAGAATTTATACTGGAATCCTGAACATCCGCCTCCCTCCACTGCTATCCTCAGATACTCTCCCTTTGCCATAATCTCAGCGAGCCTCTGCAGGAATAATAGTCAACAGTTTTATTTGATTGTTTATAGATGTCCATGTCTAGACTATGACTGGGTTATCGGTTACTACCAAAAATGTGATGTACAGATGAGATGATCAAACCTTGACACAGGATTCACTGAGATGGATGTTCTCAGCTAACGTCAGACTGCTGGAGGGCCTCTGGTGCTCTTCTTTGGTGGAGGAGGCGCTGCTGTAGCGAGCAGTGGACGAGGTGACAGGAGCTGGACATGTTCTGACGCTCTGAACTCTGGACAACAACAAACACACACAATGCCCTTGAGCACAATACCGCACGGCTATAACAATAGCATTGCATTACATATAAAAACAAAACTATAAAACAGATTAAAAAGCTTTGGCATTATTTAACAGAACGGATAAGTTTGTAAGAAACTTAAAACAAACAAGCAATTTTACTAAATTTAAATATGTGACCCTGGACCACAAAACCAGTCTTAAGTGTCAATTTTTCGAAATTGAGATTTCTACATCATCTGAAAGCTAAATAAATAAGCTTTCCATTGATGTATGGTTTGTTATGATAGGACAATATTTAAAAAATCTGGAATCTGAGGGTGCAAAAAATCTAAATATTGAGAAAATCACCTTTAAAGTTGTTCAGATGAAGTTCTTAGCAATGCATATTACTTATCAAAAATGAAGTTTTGAAATATTTACGGTAGGAAATTCACTAAATATCTTCATGGAACATGATCTTTACTTAATATCCTAATGATTTTTGGCATAAAATAAAAATTTATAATTTTGACACATGCAATGCATTTTTGGCTATTGCTACAAATATACCCCAGAGACTTAAGACTGGTTTTGTGCTCCAGGGTCGCATATGTCAATAATTTGTCAACATGCATAAGTGCTATTTTAAGTTATCAAGTTTTAAGTTCACTATCGCGTCTGTTCTCAAGCTAGCTAGCTAGCTAAGCTATGTGCATTAGCTATTACTTGAAGATAAAGTACCAAACAAAGTCGTATCATATTAAACAATACATTCTGAATGTATTACTGCCATTTCGCTCAATTGTGCATACTTGAAAAGGTGAAACGACGCTGTTTTAGGGGCGCTTACGAGCAGTCTTCTGGCGAATGACATCTTCTATAAACCGGATAGTACTGCGCATGAGCAAGACGAAGATATCGAGAGTAGGGGTTGCCAGATTCAGTGGTTTAACCCTTTTTATTTTTAAAAATTTCTGTCTGTTCATTTCTGAAAATAAATTGGCTACTTATTAATTTTAGGTCAAAAAGAATATAAAAGGAACGTAAAAATAATGCTAATGGGCTACCTTTCCAATGGTGACTTTACTGACAATCAAGATTTTTCAGTTTTAAGTCACAAATGCATTTTAATTTTTAATGAAATCTGAGCAGGTTCAATGTACGATAACATTATTTCTACAAACGTGTAATTTTATTGGCAAAAAAAAAATACTACTGTAAAAAGTGTTTGCTGAGGAAAAATCTTATTTATTTAGAAAAAAAAGCTATTATTTATGACTCAAATATCAAATTTTGCCCAGTCAAGCCTCTCAAATGCCAGATTTTTGTAATGTACCCCAGATATATTTATATATTTATTTAAACTGCTGAAAGGTATAGGGACACACACAGTAAATCGTTTTACTTCTCTTTTCAATCTCTGAGCCAGTATAATAGCCTGACAGAGGGGTCTTGATATATCTGGCAACAGAATAGCCTCCTCGTTTCAGACAGTATTTGATTGGAGAGCAGTCACTCTGATCTTGTGGCAAAAGGAAATAAGCTGTGAAAACAGGGGGCTGGTAAGCAAGCACATTTAAATTAAGTTAGTTTTTGTAAACTTTTCCACTGTATTGCATTTCCTGTGTTTTGTGTGTAGTGATTATTAAAGGTGACGTCTTCACAAGGAAGTGACTGTCATGTGTTTGTTCTCTACAGGACTCATTTGAAGCATGGATTATTACCGTGTGCTCGGGGTTGTTTTACTTGCTCTTCTTGCTTCTGCTAATGCCGAGCAGGTGAAATTCGTCGACTGTGGTAAGTCCTTCGTTTATGAAGTTCGTATCCTCGTATAATTTGCATTGTCTTAGTTCCAAACTCTCTTTTTCTTCCAGGCTCAGTAGATGGAAAAGTTTCAGTGGTTGACATCCAGCCTTGTCCATCACAGCCATGCCAGCTTCACAAGGGACAGTCCTATACAGTCAATGTAACCTTCACCAGTAGTGAGTGGCTTTTCAGTCTTGTGACAGCTCAAATAAACCAGATCTAAAATGTAGGAAATCAACAACTTGTTTATATTTGCCCTAGGTGTTGCCAGTCAGACCAGTACAGCTGTGGTTCACGGAGTGGTGGCTGGCCTCCCCGTCCCCTTCCCTATTCCTCAATCAGATGGGTGCAAGTCTGGAATCCTGTGTCCTATTCAGCCACAAAAAACTTATAGCTACGTCAACCAGTTGCCTGTCAAGAATGAGTATCCAGCAGTAAGTATTAACTTCCTCGTCTACCTTTCAGTTCTAAACAATGCTGTGAAGTTACATTCATTCACTTCCTTATTTTTTAATGTGTTTATTAGATCAAACTGGTTGTGGAATGGGAATTAAGAGATGACTCCAGCAAAGATTTATTTTGCATCAAGTTCCCTGTTCAGATTGTCAACTGAAGGCCAACAGTGAAGCCAAAAAGCTTACAAAGGGATACAATTAAGAACCGAGGCATCTGGATGTGTGCCTAAACACTTTTTTCTATGGATCTTTTAGATCTAATATTGGTAGAAGCAGATTTTATGATTTATTCTACAATTTTTTTTCTAACCATAACACGTCATTTTAATGTATGATCTTTAACTATGCACACAGTGCCACTCTACAGAAGTTGCCTAATCCTAGTTTTTCTAAAATTGTATTAATGATTCACCAGAACGAGACGCTGACAAGCAAACAGTGGTCACTGCCGGTGATTAAATCAAGTGTGCACTAACTGCTTTGTGGCTAAACGGTGTTCTGATACGTCTGAGCAAAGTTTCTTTAAGCAATTGATTGAACTTTTTAACTTTTTTAAAATCTGCATATTTAATAAAGAATGCATCTTAAAATTAGCATTTTCTTAAAAGATCTATAAATGTGGCTGCAAGCAAAAGGCCACATTTGACATGCAACTATGTGAATTACTGTCTTAATGAAATAAACTACTTTTTTAAGGTGAACAATGATTTGTTATTCTTCTGTTGTTGTAAAATCAGAATTCAAATATTCCTACTGGTGTACTACAACTTTTAGAAAACAATTTGGGTTTAATTTCTATCTCTCTCTCTCTCCTTTTTTTTTTTTTTCTTTTTTTAAAGAAGTCTCTTATGCTCATCAAAATATTATAATTTTCTTTTTTAAATATACTTTAGAGTAAAAGCTGTATTTTCATCAGCCATTACTCCAGTCTTCAGTGTCACATGATCCTTCAGAAATTATTGTCAGTGCTAGAAACAGCTGCTTAACATTTTTTGGAAACCTGTGTTAAAAAGAACAGCATTTCTTTAAAAAATAAATCTTCTGTAACAATATACACTACTGTTAAGTTTGGACTCAGTTTTATTTTTTATAAAGGGATCGTAAAGACTTATACTGTTACAAATGATTTCTATTTTATCATTTAGCTTTGCCACCACAGAAATAAATCATATTTTATAATATATTAAAATAGAAAATGTTGAAATTGTAATCACAAATTGCTGTTTTTACTGTATTTTTAATCAAATAAATGCAGCCTTGATGAGACTTCTTAAAAAATAATTTTATTGATCCCAAACTTTTGAATGGTAGTGTATACATTTTTTAATCAACTAGAAAATTATTTAAATTCATTAGTTAATTATAAAAGTATATTCATTTTATAAATATGTAAAGCTACAAAGTTGTGTAATTACAAGAGAGTTTAGTTTTTTAATGTTGTCTATTAAAGGAAACGGCCCACTGTTTCTTCCTGCTTCAGTTTCAATTCAGTTCTGTTCTCTCGGGCAGCAACTTTTATATTCCTTTTGAGAGGTCACCTGTCATGTCTGAGGGCAGGTGGTTGCAGTTGTGTTTCACATGAATTTATGATCAAACTATAGCTGTAAGAAACGACGCCTTTGTCTTTAAATGATTTCTAAAGCTCCTACAAAATGACTATTGGCTACAAAACTGAATCATGAAACCAAAATAACATTTGAATGTGTGCTTTTTATTACAAGGAAACAAAAGCAAGCAACATTCCCTCAGGTACAGAAGTTATTTGTGTACATTTAAACACTCTCTTACTTGTTTTCCATCTTGGTTATCAAAGCAAACATTCTGTAAATGATTAGGTTTGTTTGGGACAGATATGAAGTGTATTGTGTTTCACCGGAGTTTGCGAAAACCAGAGGACCGATTCTGTTCATTGACCCTATTATCACCTGCCTTATCCCAAACCTGCTGGAAACACACATCAATTTCACTGGCATGCTGAAGAGATCAAAATAAAAACCCAACATGAGGTAGAAACCCATCATACCACTACTTCCTCTATGCATTTATTTAAATGAATATCTTCCTTCTGTTCTAAACCGAAATTAAATGGAACTTTGTAGCATATTTTTACGCAGCCCTTTCGAACAAAGTCAGAAAAAGGCTGCTTTATCTCATTTAGTGCAATTCTGTGCAAGATCAAGCATTTTGTTTTGACCAGTCAATCAAGGATTCTACATACAATCTTTCTTCCTGAAAAACAATACAAATCATTATTTAAAATCACCAATACTGGACAATACATATTACGTGATATGCCTGCTGTTGCCGAACATTAATTACCATAATAAATGTATTTTTCTTTACAACAAAAAAAATCGAGCATTGACATTCACACAAACATGCTGCTGTTATGTAATGTAGCTGCGGGGGAGAAGATTCTGCTCAACTCTTTCGTAAATAAAAATATAAAGCTTCTGTTTCAGTGCTAAAATGCACCGTTTTTGATCCTTGAGACAGGTTTAAGAAACTGACAAATGTTTCCATTTTCTTAAAAAAACAATTACTTTTTGGGGCTGGAAGTGGATATCACCACCATGTTTTGGCTTTTCAATCCTTTCTGCTGATTTTGACAGATGAAGCAACAGCTGTATTTTCACATTCAAAAAGGGGGTCTGATAAGAAATTATCTGTAGCAAACAAAAGGAAGAGAAGATACTGAATGTATCAGGATCTTGTGGACAGGTTAAACTGAAATTGGAACAAAAGAAAAATGAATTGTTAGAAATTTGAATGAAAGTAGTAAGGCATCTGATATGTTTTTAATGTTAATACTTTAAAGAGCCATGCTGTACAGTTGATGGAAGTACAGTATGGAGCTCTAAAACTCATAACAGGACCCAGTTCATCCAAAATCAGAGCACTAGTGTGTTAACACAAAAGCCTTTAGTTCAAACATTTTCCCATAGTCCCCAAAACAGCACTCTGCTATATCTGAGGCTGATTTCATTTACATAAACATTAAATTAAAAATTAAGTATGCATCTGGGCCCATTGTGTCACAGCAATGATACCTCTCCAAATAATAGTAAAATACTTTAAAATATCACAGGCAAGTCAGTTTGTCAAATCAACACCAAGAAGGTCTGTTAAAACATATCCCAGGCTAAAAACTGAAAAAGGTACCACTGATGCTTAAGTTGAGAGCGGCACAGGACTTTGGTGAACTGTTAGCGAGCAAAGATATTCTGAATGATACTGAAGCCCTCACTGTCCGTTTTGTTTGAGCCTCTCCAGTCTCTGTAGAAGAGCATTTCCAAACGCTTCTCTGTATCCGGGGCTGAGAGAGTCCAGCAGTGAGTAAACAGTCTCATGATACTGGGAGCTCAAGCCCTCATCCACCTGATCGAAGCCGTGTGCCACCACCTAAAAGATAACAAAAAACCTCAGAAACATTCCACAGATTCCTCTGGTATTCTTCAATTAGAGCTCACACTTGTGATCCTCGGCGGTCAAAACAGACCAAAGAAATGCATGTTTTTATTAATTAAATTAATGGCGTATGTGTTTCAATAATATTTAGTCTTTAATAGTGTATTTTACAGGGATTTCATGGTACTACACAATATTCACCTCTAAATTATGCACTACTTTCTTCTATCTGATTTACAACTGATAACTGATTCAAATCCAATGCATGGAAGACAGATTGGTGCCATCTGGTGGGAGAAATAAAGAAAACCAATGTACTACTACAATGATGCAACCACTAGATCTATCTCAATAATAGCCATAACAATATAACTATAAATATAGGGCTGTGTATTCTCTAGGTGCTTATTTTCAAACATAATTGTTTACTTTTTAGGTTTTCCATGTGGATATCAAAAATACTACTTTATGGGTGATTTGCAGATTTATTCATTTTTTAACGCCATCAAGGCCATTTTCACGGCGATCTCTGAATAATGGGTGATTTGTAGACGGTACTGCCAACAGTTGCTCTGTATTTTAGTATGTTTTGTATTTCCCATTCATTTCCTATGGCAATCCTTTTTGATCACAAGCTCTGTGATGATTTTTTTTAAAGACCCTTTTTTAATCAATTCAACTTTGCATGTTTGTTCATATAGCAAGTTCCACTAATTTCAAACAACTCTGATGAAGTAAATAAATAAAAAAAATATAATAAGAATAACATAAACATTCAATTATTTGGTCTAAAAGTAACAAAGAGAGTTAGAAAGACAATATTCAACATTGATTAATATATATTTAGCCAATACATTTGTATATATACACACATCACAGCTAGTTTGCAGACTGACAAAATTATACGGCATATTTCCCATTTATTATCTACGGTGGTCAATTATGACCATGAACTGTAACATTTTGTTAAAGACCATTTAGCTTTATAGACCATTTCCAGATAAAATGACCGAAGACCACCAGGGGGTGGTAAGGTGCGTAGATCCAAAGTGGACCCCATCCTCATCCTCATCCTCAGGCAACCATCATTCTTCACGTGTTTGGCTTCACTCACCCTTAACCCTGCCTCGGTGAGCTCTAAGCAGTATCGGTTTCTCTCTCTGGTCTCCACGTTTATGTAGGCCACATCCAGTCCGCTGGAGAGACTGTGAGAGACCTGCATGTCTGAGACCGCGAAGAGCACATCATTGACCACCGCCTCAGCCTCCAGCCTCATGTCCTTCACCTCCCCCAGCTCCACACAGCGCTCCTCATACGAACACTTCGACAGGTCCTCCGGCTGACAGTCCACCTCCATCCCCTGAAAACAGCAGCGAGCCCTCGGCTTATCGACCACCAGACAAACACACCGCGTGTACACAAACATCTGATCGAGCAAATTCCTTAACTGACAAAGTACATTCACTTAATTCTTCATTTTTGAGTAAGAACGACATCTTAGCGGGAAGAAACACATTTTAATGTGTAATGTATGAAGTTATTTACATAAAGGCAATCTGTAAAGTGTTAGCTAATGCTGCTAATCGACGCTCTCGTTCCATATAACGCAAGCTTCCGGTTATAGTAACAGAATAATTGCACGACTACATAAACAACAAAGTCATATGCTATATGATACAGTCTGGAGCGGCTAATATTTATTTATTATCATCATTTTATGAGTTACTAACCTCCTCTGGGGGTAGTTCGTCAGAACACTTCCGGCTCATGCCGGCTAGGACTCAAGTGTGTCAATTATGCGCTGTTGCTGCGCAGCGCAGCTTCTGCGTATCCGCCTCGACAACGTTACAGTCTCTAAGATTTTATTGGGGAAACATTTTTTTATAATATAATATGATAATAATAATATCTAAATCTGTAATTTAGCTGTATATGAGAATACAAAGCTAGCAGCTAAATGTCAAGATGCGTATTAAAATGAATTTACTGGGGATTTTTTTTTTTAAACGTATGGAAATCAACCATTATAAGCAGTGGAGAATAAATCGCAGCGCTTTGGCAGTTCAGCCCCTTTCAGGATAACATTATATTGTGCTGTTATCAGTTTATTGTATGTAAAAACAGGGTAACGAATTAGATCACAGACTTGAAGAAATAGACTAATATAAGACTTGACTTCAGATCATAAGCTAAATCAATCACACCATGTAATTTAAGCCTACTTACCATAAATAAAGCGGTTTTACTGTTCTTATAAAAAATCTTCCAGTCTGTAGTGAAAATAACACTCTTCTGTAGCAGCTGCGCAGAGCGGATGCTCGTGAACACAGCGCGCGTGGAGCGGCGCGCGCGCGCGAGAGAGAGTGCGCAGTCACGAGCGTGTTTGTAAACACTAGCCTTTTAAGCAGACAAACAGAGATGCTGCTTTCACACGAACCGACAGCCACTCATAATGCGCACGAGGACTCCCATCTTCAGTTTAATATAGCTGTTATTACCGAGCGATGCTTCAGTTGAACAGACAAACTAGAATGAAGGTGTAAATTATTGTCTTTAGCCAGCATGCTAGTTCACCCTAAGCCAAGGAGCAACGGTTAGTCAGCTATTTTGTAATACAGGTAAGTTATTTTCTTTTGTCATTCTGAATTTGAATGACCACAGCAGAGACGGTCGAATTGTAAGCCTTTTTGACTTGGTTTGGTATTGTTAGCAGCCAAACAAACTCACCAACCTTCAAGGGATTGCGCAAACACTGGTGGTCATCATTATACTGTATGTGTAGATATGAGCCAGACAGCAACGCCAGTCATGTCAGACAAATAAACGAGCTCATCATAACCAGGCTTTCTGATGCTGTACTAGAGTACACACATTGAATAGCTGAGCTGATGGGTTTTCCAAAGTAATCTCAGGCTTTAGAGGTGCTGTGCATCAGTGTATTGAATTGCTAGTTTTGCAGATGTGATTTGTTCAGGCAGCCACACCAGTTGGAGGTCTGCATTAGTCAGCTGGAGTCACAATGTATATTTATATTATAACCCTTCACTGAATAATTGTGTGGGTGTGTTTTCAGCAAAACAATGTCAGAGTCAAGTTCACTTTTTTTTTATCAGTTCCACAAGGATTTCTGGCTCTTGTGTGTATTATGTATTTTATATACTGTAAGTTTTTACTTAATGTTAAAGGGGAATCAGAGTTATTATCGTTAACTCTAAAACTAAAACCATAAAGAACTTGAAATTTTTTCTTAATTGCAAAAAAATTAAATAAAAATAAATTATATATATATTTAGCAAAGTGCTTTTGTCCAAAGTGACCCTCTAACACTCTCTATTTCTATTTTATATACTCGGTTTCTTTTTTTATTTAAAAAAACCTCTAACATTTGCACTCTGAGGACAATAGGTCATTTTTTATAATAAATAAAAAGAAAACAAGTAGTAGAATAGTAATAGAATAGAGAGTGCAAATGTTAGAGGTTTTTTTAAATAAGAAAAGAAACCGAGTATATAAAATAGAAATAGAGAGTGTTAGAGGGTCAGGATTTTTTTTTAAATAATAAGAAAACAAGCAGATAAAAAAGAAATAGAATAGAGAGTGCTAGTGAGAGGGTCAAGGAAGAGATGTGTTTTTAGCCATTTCTTGAAGATAGCTAAGGACTCAGCTGCTCAGATTGAGTAAAATAACTCTGATGGGAATATGTGGCATTTAATGCCTTGAATGTCCTCATTTGTTTCAGGACACACTGAATCCAGGAGACAGTCAAGATGCCATGGCCATTTTCTGAGTCTATTAAGAAGCGGGCCTGCAGGTACCTGCTGCATCGATATCTTGGTAATTTCCTCCAGGAGAAGCTCAGTTTGGACCAGCTTAGTCTGGACCTCTATCAAGGCACAGGCTCACTTTCTCAAGTGCCGCTGGACAAATGGGTAAGTTCTGTGAATTGAACCTTTTTTGATTCCAAAATTATACCATGATGCACCTGACCCAGCTGGACACATAATTAAACTGACATTTGATTAAAGATGTCTTATCGGATTCTTTCACTAATGGAATCTGACACTTCATTACCGGATATTACCGAGAGTGGTTTTCTTAATAGTATTTTCAACCCTTCCCCAAGTAATAATCAAAAAAAGATGTTTATCCACAGTTTAATGTCTGTGACTTTCATATTTCATTCTTCTCTAGTCCCTAAATGAGATCCTGGAGTCTGTGGATGCTCCATTTGAGGTGAGTGAGGGCTTCATCCAGGCCATTTCTCTCACTGTGCCATGGGCCTCACTGCTGCAGGACAACTGCGCACTGGAAGTGAGGGGCTTGGAGATGGTGTTCAGGCCAAGACCTCGAATGGGTAGGAAACATCTTCAGAATCATATTTTTGACATGCCATAATTTTGACAAATGTTTAATTGCAATGCTGTGCATTCTAAAATGTGCAGCGTGTGTGTATTATTCTCTTTTTTTTCTCTTTTTTTTTTTCGATTTACAATACAACAAAAACAAACAAACAAAAACAGGTATCATAGTGTACAAATATAAAAACATGCATCATCAAATCCAATTTGTGTTAGCAAATTAAAACTGATATAGAATGACAGAACATGAATGGTCAGTGTGATAACAATGGATGTCAAGTTGTATAGACACGAGTCAAAGGGTTCATAGGTTCACAAAAATATTCCAGGTCTCTAAGAAAATGTAGGTTTTGTTTTTTAAACTGTATGTTAAATATTCCATATGTAGTGTGTCGTTTATGATATTTTTAAGTAGTTCAAATGTTGGAGGGTGTTCCTTAATAGAATACATTTCTTAGATACGTAAGAAATCAACCCAACCCTTTTAATAAATAAACGGTCTGATATCTCATTTAAATCACCCCAAAAAGATATATTAAAGGAGTTTTGTGATATTTCTTCCGCAAGACAGTAACAGAGAATTCATGTACACTATCCCAAAACTCCTTTAGTTTTTCGCAGTTCCAAAAAATGTGCATAATGGTGCCATGTGTGTCTAATTTACAATATTTTTACTCTATAATATATTTGATCAGTTTAATGATCTATTTTTCTGATCTGATTTTAATAAATTATTTATAATACTATATTTTGTCTATATATTTTTCTCTGTTTATCTTTAAAGTTGAGATGTAAAAAGAAGCGACAGAATTTATTTTTGTATTGTGATGTACATCTGAGTGAAACAGAATAATAATAAAAAAAAATTTTTTGGCGGGGACTTGGTTCTATCCATCGTTTGATGATTCAGTAGAGGGATCTGAATGTGAGCTTGCAGTCGTTTGGATCTGATTATGACATTTTAATTATTTTAATATAAATATATATATATATATATATATATATATATATATACATACATTAGAGCTGTCAATCGATTAAAAATCTTTCTGAAATTAATCACGATTAATTCCGCCTAACATTAAAGTTTTAAATATACTTTTATATTGGAATAATTTCACATTCAATCTTCAAATTAATGTACAAACAACATCAATACAGTATATTTTTAATATTTGTTTAATGACATCTTTATTTTTATGACTGAAGGCCATGTGTCACTGATACTAATTAATACTGATTTCCCTATAAAAATGTTTCCCCCTAATATTTAACCATTGACTATAGCCATTCAACTTTACATTATAATTAAGAGCTATCAATTTTAATATTTATTAGACTTTAAAAATAACTTCTAATTTAAGTGAACTTAAAACAATCTTCACATAAACCATTATAATAAATGTCATTTACCTGTGCCCTTCAGCAGAAATATACAGAAATGGAATAAAGTTATCAAACACTAAATTCTAAACTAAATACAGATAAATCCTTAAAACGTTATTGATTTCCTCTTTTATTTTCTTTTGTTCTTGATGAACAGACATCACAGCAGCTGGTTATTAGGTTGTTATTATATGCACTCACAGTTTTATGGCAGCTTTAATCGCCCTTATTTGGTAACTTCATGACTTAACTGATCACGACATTGCATGCTTGTAGTTTCTTGTAGCAGGCGCTGCGAGCACTTTACAGTTTCCGCGCTTGTTTGACTCGCGCCTGACGCTGAAGTGAAGTTGAAGCACGTGTCTGAAACGTCTCCTATTTGATGTGCTCGTAAAGACGTTCTGCAACTGAATAAATGCACTTCTTGTCAAGAAAAAAATAGACAGAATTAGCAATTATGAGTGGGGTGGCCCCGCCCCTGTGTTAATGGTGTTAAATAATTTAAACGCGTTAAACTGAAAAAATTAATCGTCTGCGTTAACGCGCTAATTTTGACAGCACTAATATATATATATATATATATATATTAATTGTTCCCAATAGTATCATTAATATTTCTTTAGATAGAAAATACATAGGGTGATTTTTCCATTTGTTGTTGAACTTAATGTTGTTTATGTCCATTGTCAATCTTTTTTTAGCATCAGGCATGGAGCCCATGTGCTGGTCCAGCTTCATGACCAGCAGTATGCAGCTGGCCAAAGAGTGTCTAAGCCAAAGACTCACTGATGAGCAGGGGGAGAGCTTGCAACCTCTGGAGGGTCTGGAAAAGTTTGCAGAGACTATTGAGACAGGTATGCCTCTTCCTGTAGACCATAAAATCATTTTAATGTAAGATTTATTTATTGACTGACTGTTTGATTGATTGCCTGATTGTTAAATCAGATTTAGTTTTTTAGTGATTCCCTGTCAGTGACTGATCTTTTCCCTGTTCTCTCTGTTAGTATTGAGAAGAGTCAAGGTCACTTTTGTGGAGACTGTCCTGCGGATGGAACACGTTCCTGAAAATTCTAAAACTGGCATTGCCCTTGAACTCCGAATCAAAAAGTAAATTCTAGAGATGTAACTAAATATTTTTGACGCCACTATATATGTTTTCTTTTGAATCATCACCATGCTGTCTGTACGTTTTGTTATATTTAGGATGGTTTACTGTGATGAGAGTGTGGAGGAGGGCTCCAGTGTCAATATCCATCAGCCCACTACATTTGCACATAAAAACCTCACGCTGGAAGGTGCCTATGTGTTCTGGGATGAGTTTTCAGAATCAGCACGTGCCGGCCTCAAATCATCCCCCACTCAAACAGTGAGTATCTGTTCTGCTGTAATTAAAATTCATCATCTTGCACAAGTATAGTAAGTATAGTCATGCAACCTCAGCCTAACTTGACCCTATAGTAGTACAATAACTTAAAGTAAAACAAAACAAAACAATCGTTGCTGTTTAGCAGTACAATTGCAAAGCTCGCTAAGACATATGTTCTTTATACATTAAAGGAGACTGAACCCAAGCTTTCACCAAGTTGGAACCCAAAAATCATCTGTGAGCCTCACCCTCAGTTCCCAGAACCTGTGTCTTCCAGTACACCGTTTGAGCCAGTGCAGGTGGGCTGCCTTAGCGGTAAACTGGAGCTGTCTGTGGTTCTGAAGCAAAATGAAGCTATGCCCGGAGCTAAGGTGGGTACATATACAGTACCACACAGTTACAAATATACAGTAGCTTTAATTCTTTCTTTCTATAAAGGTATTGCACAGATAAGCCTGTCGGTTTTTGTTTCCTACATTGAAACGGTGCAAAGCTGGTTGAAAATCTAAATTTATCTTTTAATTGTCCAAGTATATTTTAGGATGACTGTATTTCTGAATGGATTTGTCACAACAAAAAAGGCATGATTTATTTATTTTTAAACAATAAAATGTAATGGCTGCTCTTTCCACAGTTGGATATTGATGGGCAGTTTGATTCTCTAATCATGCTGCTTTCACCACAACAAGTCCACCTCCTACTGGACATGTTTGGGGTTTTCTCTAGCTCAGGTGACAATTTGTTCTATATATGATTTTCCCTTAAGGTTTCCTCATTAAATAAAGTCGGCGATAAATGGTTTCCAGTGAATATGATGATTGCCTCTATTAAATTGCTTATATACAGCCGGACAGGAATGGTCTGCTATAGGAAAGGATAGGAAGAGTCGGCCCATGCAGCAGGAGGATGAGTATCGCCTCCACATGGAGCTCAACCGCTGCCTGAAGAAAGACACCATAACAGTTGCCAATGACCAGGACCTGTTTGAAAGCCAGACCACCAGAACGGTGTCCAGTAGAGGTTAGTTCAGCACAACATATCTTTTAATTCTACATTCTGTTTTTGAATCGCTGAATACATATTTAATTTGATTCTTGTTTGGATAGAGGATGTCTTTTTCTCCATGGCTGATATGGACATGTCACATAGCCTATCATCTCTGCCTCCTCTTGGGGATCCACCCACTGTGGATCTAGATTTGTCTGTAAATAGCAACTACTCTGCCTCCCTGGGGGAGTCACCATCTGGAAATGTAGCTGTAGGTCACCACCTCTCACTTTAACATTTAACTTCAACTCCGTGTTTCATAATTAATGTTAAATGATCGGTTATGTCACCATTCATTGTCTCATTATGACATTACAAGTGCAAAACTATTTTTGACACATTCTCTAGACGGTGTGGGACGAGTACATGGATGTTCCTAGACAGAGGGAGAAGCAGACAAATGAGATGCCACATCTTTCCAGAGATTCTCAGCTTACACACAAGTTGCTCCGGCAGACATGTATGTCTCAGCTTTGATTCATGGTAATTGTTGACTCTTATGACTATATTTAAGTAATAATAACTCTACCTTATTTGTGATCTCTAGCTCATCCAACTAAGGGACACTGTGATGAGTCCAGGCCTGAGCTGGTTCTCAGGCTCACAGTGGGCAGTCTTTGCCTGTCTGTCCTCCATATTGACCCCCTCCCACCTCCAGACTCCTCCCGCAGCCATCTTGCACCAATGGCTTCAGAGTTTTTCCGTATTCTGTCTGTAAATCAACTCCCTGCTGGGAGTTTCCTGCAGTCACGAACTGTCTTCGATGAAGCCTGTCCACATGATCATCTCAGGTAAGCTTTTACTTAGAATTAAACACAGAATAGTATAGAATGGTTGTTTAATGTTTTGTTATCAGCCTTCATTCAAATATCGATAATTACATTTTAAGTCTGAAGTCCTAAGACAGCGGTCTGGGAAACATTGGATGTCAGAGATGAGAGAGAGGTGGGACAGCAATAACTTTGTAATCAGTCTTTAATGCCCTTATTGCACTCCATTGACCGAGAAATCTGAATCTTTTAACTGGTCTAGAGGAAATTTAAACCTGTAGTTTAGTAGAATAACAATGAAAAGCAACATATAAAGTCACATATCCTAAGGAGAGCATGAACAAAAAAGGACTTAAGACAGAGCCTTGAGAACACCATACTTAACCTATGCTTATTTGAGTATGTTTTTTGTATTTTAAGGTGCCATTGAAGACAACAGAAAATGTAAAATACATTTTTCTTTATCTTTAGGTTCATCGGTCAGGGATTAAAGGTGACATACGAGCACTGTCAAGGCTCCAGTGTACGTATGTTAAACACGGATCTCTCTCTGAGCCAGGTGGAGCTTTTGGAATGCCTGTACTCTACTGATAGTCACACTACACAGAGTGGAGCCCAGTACACGGAGGTGGTTTTTTTTGTCTGTTAACAATTTTATGTGCGCAGAATAGTTCTCTTACATAATAAAGATGATCTTTGTCTCTTGTGTCAAACATTAGCTTCTTACGTTCGATGTCTCAGCCAGTAGTGATTCTCCTCCTCCTCCTGTATGCTTACATTTACTCTACAAATTAACAGAACGCAGAGGCCCGCAGGTAACTTCCTGAAATATTGTGTCTCTCATGGTGCTGATGAGAGTACTTTCTCATATTACAGTAAATTACCATTTGATTATGTCCTTGACTGGACGAACTATATGATGTTTTACTAGTTACATTAATCATTAGATTTTTTTTTTAACCTTTATTTATACTTCCAATGACAATTTTAGTCACTTGCAAACAGTAAACATGATCCAACTATTTTTTTTTCTCCAGGGCGGGCAGGTACGTCTAAGTACTATACCTCGTAAGGCAGAATTGCAGGTGGAGCTGGGTAAAGTGCGCTCAGAGTTTGACGTCAGCATTGTGGACAGGCTCAACTCCCTACTCCAGCCTCAGAAACTGGTTACCACAGAGATGATGGCATCTCACATGTACACCTCCTATAATAAACATGTCAGTCTGGTGAGAAACATTAGCGACTATGTCTCTGTACTTATTTAACTTAATTTTTATTTACTTTTATGTCACTTTGCATCTTATTGTGGTTGTGTGTTTTCCTCACAAGCACAAGGCCTTTGCGGAGGTCTTCCTGGATGATAGTCGTACCCCAGCACACTGCCATGTATCAATGTCAATAAATGCACCTCTATTGGTGCTAGTGGTGCGGTTCCCAATCCCAGACCTGCGCTCGGATCAGGAGAGGGGCCCCTGGTTTAAGAAGTCCCTGCAGAAAGAGCTGCTGCAGCTGGAGCTGGAAGATCTGGAGCTCAAGACCGAGTTCACTGGAGGAAACTCATCAGAGCAGACTAAGATGGAGCTCACTTTCAAAGAGCTCAACGGTACTCCTTTACAGACAGAGTCAGCCTCATCAAGGCATTAAAAATAAACTTTGCATTTTCAGTTATTTCTAAGAGACAAGAAACTGGCTGCTAGATTTTGAATGAGTTTTAAATGTTCCTCTGCAGTCATCCAAAATATACAAGATGCAGAGAAACGTTTATACTCTTTGTCTTACTACTTTTCTAAAAAGAGTAAACCATAATTTACAGTATAGTGGCACCAATGGATTATTTAGTAGATGCAAAAAAAGCAAAAGCAAATTCCATATGCAAAAAATTAAGACAGACTAATAATAGCAATTCAAATGTTATTTTTTAAAAACATGAATAAAAATATGTAAATATGATTTTTTTTATTATATATTGCAAGCGTATTTAATTAGATTTCTAAGCAAAGCTTTTGACTTTTTAACATTTGCATTTTAATACACAGTTAATCATACAACATGTTTTCTGTTACACTAGGATCATTCCAAGAAGACAAAGATCACCCCGCAGCCAGGTTCTTACGAGTAGCAAACACCATGGAGGAGGACATGACATCTTCCGACTGTGGAAAATTTGACTGGCCCAGGTATGATGTATTCTCTGTATCCTTTTTTGTTTATGGTCATCCGATGGATTTTTATTGATAAAATTCATCCAGATACAGAAACTAAAATATGTTTTGCTTGATACCCATTCAGAGTGGTTCTGAAGGTGAACCCCATGGCTGTACGCTCCATCTTAGAGCGTGTAACAGCTGAGGAAGAGGAGGAAGAAGCGGACGGTCACTCACAAGAGGAAGAGGAAGAAGGAGCCGCCCATTCCCTTAAGGATGTGTGTGATTTTGGCAAACCTGAGCCATCCCCCTTTTCCTCACGGCGTGTCATGTATGAGAATGAGGAGGTATAGAGGTTTTCTTTGTCTCGTAAGAGTGACCATTTTATTAATTATCAGTTATGATTAATTATGGGTAATAACTTTGCACCTCATGCAGATGGTCATCCCAGGAGACGTGGTGGAGATGACGGAATTCCAGGAGAAAACCATGAGCAACTCCCTCTATATCCTTGAGCTGTTTTTCCCAAATGTGCAGCTTTCTTTGCCCAATAAAGGCTTTTATGAAAAACTACACAACAGGTAATTAATGCATGAGGTTTATAAACTATATATACATCATGGACAATTCTTTTGAATTTCAGCTATAATGCGCTCTTTTTTTTTTTCAGGATTAATAATGATCTGCTACTATGGGAGCCCACTGCTCCATCTCCAGTAGAGACAGTGGAGAACATGCCATATGGAGTGGGTCTGTCTGTAGCCAGTCAACTCATTAACACCTACAGTAAAGACAGCTTCAGTCAGTTCAGATCTACTGGTCCTGAGGGTAAAGATCATTTCCCCTTCTGCTCACTTCAATATTTAATATCAGACTAGAAAAGCATGAACATACTTGTTGATACTACTGCCAGAACTCTGTTTTGGAAAGATGTTTTCAGGTATTAATTTCTTAATACCCAATTTCTTCTGACATCCTGTGTCTGTTGGTCTTTTGTTCTGGTTTCTTCACATTATGTGTGTGAAGAGGAGGAGAGTGGTTCCGAGGATGAAATCCTACAATATTACACTCCTGCTGAACTGGACTACAGGAATAGAAGGAAGAAAAGGAGTAAGATGCAGCCTAAGAATTCTCAGAGCCTCTTTTCCATCGTCCTGTCTGTTAACCACAGCCTGCTGGCTCTGCTCACACAGCGAAAGGTATTACATCAGTATTGCAAAGTGCTTCAATATTGAGTCAATATCTAGTAGGACTTACATAGTCTTATGTAATGAATGCCAATACTTCCAGCAGGATGATAATAGTGTATTACCAAAAAAACATGGTGAATTTTGGATGGAAGTAAAAAACGGGACGCTGTTTGGTGTGATGCAGCATGAAGGCTATAAAGACCAGCATTATGTCTGCTTCCACACGTCTCAGGCCTGCCTGTATCACTATGGTAAACAAAATAGTTTTTGTTGTTTTGCCTGTTAATTTTCAGTTTTGTTATATGATGGTCTGCACAGATTTCTGATTATATTATTGTTAATTGTGTAAACAGAAATCTATGGTCTAGTTTAGTGCATATGATTTTTTTTAAATATATATAAAATATTTATATATATCACTAAAGCTCATATTTAAGTTAATATGCATGTATGGTGTTTTTTTATTTTTGGTGTTTGTTTTTATCATGGTGTATTTAATTTCTCAGGCACAGTGGATGGAGATGCCCCAGAGTGGAGTGTTAATCTGCCCTGCAGGACGCGTCCTCATTGGCTGGAGCCTGTGATGTACGCGTCTGAATCTGCCCCAGAGAGGGCGTCTCCCTCTGAAGGGCTCAGTTTGGAGCCCCACAGCATGCTGTCTGTTGCTGTTAAAATTTCCTCCCACAACACAGAGCGCAATGTCAAGGTAAACCAAATCATTGTCATAGATAAATGCTGTTCAAAACAATATACTATTTAAAACTTTAAGTCAGTAAGATTTAAAATGTAAAGATTTAAAAAAATTTAAAGATTAAAAAATAAAATTAATACTTTTATAAGTTTTTTTTTTTTCCAAAATTGATAATAAGAAATGTTTCTTGAGCAGCAAATCAACCTGTTAGAATGATTTCCAAAGGACCATGTGACACTATAGACTGGAGTAATGGCTGCTGAACATTCAGCTTTGCCATCACTAGAATTAATTCCATTTTAAAATGTGTTAAAATAGAAAACAGTTATATGTAATATGTCATTTTCCACAGTATTACTGTTTTACTGTATTTTGGATCAAATAAATGCTGCCTTTGTGTGCACAAGAAACGTCTTTCAAAAACATTACAAATTGTCTGTCCTGTTTGTGTTATTAAACTTGCAACTGTATCTGTTACACATCTTCCTGTATTTTCAGGAGTTTCTCATAGCCATTGGCATGAGGGGTGTTACACTGGAGCACAGAGTGGTGCCTTCAAGTCTGGGATGGTATGACCAGGTAATAAAATATATATTTAAAAAAAAAAATAACTCATGCAAACCACATGAAATAAAAGCCCTTTTAAAATGGGCTTGTGGACATCCCAAAAATGTGTGATGATAAACGAGAGTTGTTGAATCAGCTGACTTGTAGTTCATTAATCTGTGCTAAACATTACTGGTTGTCTTTCCCCTGTAGATAGTCGACTTTCTAAATGTGTCAGATGAGCCGGTGCTTGGCTACACACCCCCATCATCTGTGTCCACCCTCCACCTGCATCTATGGAGCTGCTCCCTGGATTACAGGTGATACATTTAGCTAGATTCTAGCATAACCTTTACATCTATTCAGTATTTAAAGAGATAAATAGTGCCTCCAAAAATGGTTTGGTCTCTCACAATGGATACATTTCACTGCATTTCATTTAAGAGGTGTCTGAAAACAAATGAAGCTCAGAACTTCACCAAAAAGTGTCCAAATTCTTTTTGTCTAATTTTGAACAGCATACTTGTTTTTGTTTAGAACATAGCAAACTTAGCTGAAAAAGGTGTTTGTGAAGTCTTTGTTTAAAATAAATACAACTTGGTTTAATTATTAGATGTTAGTATTCAATCCTCAATCCCTATGCACAGAATGTATTTGTGCTAATAAGACCATTTGGATCTAAGAAGTACTTTTTTCTAGACCTTTGTATTTACCTGTGAGATCTCTGCTGACCGTGGAGACCTTCAGCATCTCTAGCAGTGTGTCTTTAGATCATTCTTCCTCCAGTCTGAGGTAAAAGTTTAAATTGAATAAGTTCTTGAGATTTTTTTGTTTCTGTAACTGAACATGTCCTAGTTACTTTTCTCTCATACTTTCTTCCCTTACAGAATCATTTTAGATGAAGCTGCATTGTTTCTGTCTGACAAGATCAATGCTGTGTCTGTTAATCTGGCACGAGGTGAGGAGCCATACACATCAGTGCAGTCTCAGAGTATGTCTACCAAGGATGCTGGTTTCATTTCTTATTCTTGTGTCTTCAGACTATGTCCAGGTGGTTGATATGGGGACTCTGGAATTGAGGATCACAGCAGTGAAACCAGGACAAGATGGCAAAATGGTACGAAAGTCTTCTTTCAAAAGGTTGTCTAGAATGTCCAGATTATTTATCTTGTGCCATTTGTCTCTTTAGACAGAGCCAAGGTTTGAGTTGCGTTGCTCAAGTGATGTTATTCACATTCGCACCTGTTCAGACTCCTGTGCTGCTCTCATGAACCTTATTCAGTACATAGCCAGCTATGGAGATCTACTGCCCCCTTCTGGACTGGAGGCTAAACGCAGAAGCACTAAACTAAGGGTGAAGGTCAGTTTGATTGAAGAACATTTTTCTGTGAGTTTCTTAATGACATTGACAAAGAGACTATTTAAAATCTAAAGACTATCAAAGTAATGATTATCAGACAACCGTGACCAATGTTTTGATAGTTCCTATGTTATTATTAGCACATTTGAGCTATTGTTTGTGGGTGAATCAAAACCAAGATTTTTAATGTTTGCCAGACTGAAGCAGTGAGTCACCCACCAGCTCAGGCACCTTTGCTTCCTGAAGCGGAGCAGCAGATTCTTCAGGATCTGATGAGTGATGCTATGGAAGAGACAGACAGCCTACAGAGTCATATGCTGCAACAGAACGGTCAGACTCTGCTCTGTTTTTATTCATTCATTTATCTTCCGAAACTTTTCAGTCTAGCACTTGTTTTAAAACCATACATTAAACGTGTGATTTGATTTTAAAATCTATTGTTTTGTTGCAGTGACTGTGTTATGGTTACAACCATCTATTTCTTTATCTCCGGTTTCGCTGTCTACATGATAACACTGCAACAGGAGTTTTTGAAAATCTTCACCCTGGCAGGAGTTTTCAAAAATGTTCAGTTTCAGTGACCTGGTGCTGCGTTTGCGTGAGGACGAATGGCCAAACCTAAATATTTAAATAAATCAGAGGTTAATGATTGTTCTAATTATTCCGTATTTTCGTTAGTTGTATCCCAATGCTATGGAGTAACAATTTGATGACTTCATGTAAATTAAATATTCAATTAGTATATGAATAATTGTCCTGATCTGACATATAGCCTATAGCCTTTATGCTAGGGGTTAAACAGATTGTAGTTCAGTGTTTCCCATAGACTTCACGCCATATCATAATAACCATAACTCAGAGCTGTTCACTTCCTTGGACTTGGATTTATGCTTTTCTATGGCAACGCCTAAACAGGGCCTGCGGTGGTCAGGTGGTATAGCGGTCATGTGGTACAAGTCGTAGCTCTCAGAAAACACGCAGTTCACAAGTTGTAATTACGAGTTCTACGAGAACGTGCACGCTTTTTACAAGTTGGAATCTCGTAATTACGGGTATTCCGATATGGCATGAACGCACATTTACATTCTATTTGTGGCGGCGTATATATGCAAATTCATTCTCTGCCAGCAGGAGGGCACTTAGATCGGGAGAAATGGAGGTTTTCCCAGTAACGCTGTACACAAAGCAGAGCTCCGCTCACAAACGCAGCTTTATCAGACATTACATGCGAGATGAAATAAAAATGACATCCAAAATTTTCTGAAGACAGACGGTTTTCTACAGAAATACAGTGATATAAAAACACCCGCACCGGGTTTCGATTTTGAAACGTGCTGCGCTCATGTTTATTCAACAAAGCCTTTTGGAAAATCTATTTGTGGCGGTCAGTTTTGATATGGGACGGTGGGCCGCCACAAATAAATCAATGTATGGGAAACACTGTAGTTGATCCGTGATATACGGACCAGGCACCACAGTTCAGCACGCATGTGATTCACAGATTAATTTGCCAATCTACACATTCAAGCAAGTTCATTCAAGAAAGTGAACTCAATTCTATAAGGTCCTTGCACACTGAGTCTGAAATTTCCGCACGTTAAAAAATAAATACGACCTCTTGTTGTGGTGTTGTTGAAAAAAATTTGGATCAGGTTCGATTTTCTGCGTTTTCGTATCTGTGGCATGCATTTCGATAGGAAAGGATGAGGAATACGAAAAGGAAAAAAATAAAATTATATATATATATATATATATATATATATATATATATATATTAGTGCTGTCAAACAATTGATCACGATTAATCGCATCCAAAATAAAAGTTTTTGTTTACATAATATATGTGTGTGCTGTGTATATTTATTATGTATATGTAAATACACACAGTATATAGTTTGGAAATATTTACATGCATATACATTTATATATTTATATTGTTATATTTTATATTATATATAAATATATTTGATATATGAAGACAACATATTTTTATTATATATATATATATATATATATATATATATATCAAAATCTTGATTAATCATTTGACAACACTAATATACATATATGTAAAAAAAAAATATATATATATATATTGAAAATATGAATAAAACTATAATAATATAAAAATAACACTTCTCACATTTGAATCTGCCTGTCTTGTATAGGTGTGAATGAAGACCATTCACATGATCATGAGCCGCCCCGTTCTGATCTCTTCCTTTTCCCCGATGAGAGTGGAAACCTGGGGCAGGAACCAAGTCCCACTTACCCAGTCCTGCACTCCCCACTCATCTCTCCTCCTGCCCCCTCTGTACTCCATGACACTGATGACTTCTGCATCCTGGACACGCCGGGCTGTAGAGTACTGGTGAGTCTTCACTTCATAAGTATTTCAGGCAGGGAACATTAATGTGAAGTAAAAACATTACAAATGTGCTGCTCTTATTCTTTTGAAGCCAACCAATACCTCTTGTGTAAGGAAATGACTGAATTTCAAGATATTATTTATGTTTTTGGATGAACTGTTCCTTAAAATAAAAACCGTTAGTGAATGCAACACTTGATGAAAGTGTTTTGTCTGTTAGGAAAAGGATGAGGAGCCTGTGGTAAAGAAGCTGATCTCTGAACCCATCCTTGTGAGGGAAGAACATTTCAGTGTCCCTCGGGAGGGCAGCAGCTCTAATAGGGGTCCGCTTCACTTCCCTGTGCCGGAAATCAGATACCTGGTCAAAGAGATCTCTGTAGTGTGGCACCTCTATGGAGGAAAAGACTTTGGTGGTGGTGCACTGTCCTCATCACCAGCTCGCAGTCGAGGGTACAGATTTGGACTTGGGCCACTCCTGATTCATGCTTCTTATAAAAACTGTATGTATAAGTGTGTATTAAGAGAGCATATTCGTGTTTGTGTGTGTAGGTGCACTCCTCACAGCTCTCCATCACAGACTCCTGTAAAACAGGTGAGAAGAAGCTCCCGTGCTGGAGGAGGATGGGGCAGAAACCCTGATGTTCTGATGGAGATTCAGCTCAGTAAGGTCAGAGAAACATTTTTATCATTTTAATCATCAGCCTGCATACACAATATATTAACTTTGTTATTTTTGTATCATTTATATACTACTATTGTAATTTTTTTATTAATATTTTGAAATATATATATATACACACACACATACATACAGTATATATATAAAATTTTGTTTGCTTAAATTCTTTTTTGTGCTTGTGTAATTTTTATTAGGTATAAATTTTCTAAATAGTGTAAATTTTTCTAAAATTCTAATAGTATAAATTTTTTATTTTTTTAGTTTAGTCATTTTAATAATTTGTCTACCTATAAAATATATGAATTTTGTTTAGTGCTATTTTGAATTATTTATATAATATTATAGTTTTCTTTAGTTATATTTTGAACTAGCTTTTTTGTACTTTCATTTTCAGTTTCAAATTAGTTATTTAATAGTTTTCATTTATTTCATTTTGTTTTCAGTTAAAATTTCTGTACTTATTTCAATTAGTTGCAAAGGCATCAATTCAAAATTTTCATTTAGTTAAAGTTTTTCATCTAATGTCTCTGTTTTATTTCAGCTTTATTTAAATGAACAAAGGTTTTTAATAGTTTTTTCTTTTTTTATTTGAATGATATTAACTAACATAAGATTATGATGAATGAATGATAGCAACTTTTTTTGTAAGATTTAGTAATAAACCATCTAATAATCCAATTTAGTAAACTCAAATACTCCTTCTTGTCTTGCATTAGGTGCGGTTCCAGCATGAGGTGTATCCTCAGGCTCCAGAGACAGGTGTTTTGACGGAGCAGCCGGTGTCCAGACAGGTGTTTTCAGTGCAGGATCTGGAGATACGAGACAGGCTGGCATCTTCCATGATGAACAAGTTCCTTTATCTATACTCCAGTAAAGAGATGCCCAGGAAAGCTCACTCCAACATGGTACAATCAAATACACAGACAGATAATAATGTACATAATCTACAGGTGGTCTGTATGGTTTCACAAAAGTACAAAATGATGTTGTCTGAAATGGGCATGTGCTGTCTGTGTATATCAGTTGACTGTCAGAGCCCTGCACGTGTGTCCAGAAGCTGGACAGGCGCCTCAGGAGTGTTGTCTACGTGTATCACTAATGCCCCTCCGGCTAAACATCGATCAGGTACAGTACAAAACTCTTCGACTCACCTTATTTTTAAAAGCATAGTTTAAACTGATGACTATATGTCAGGTGGCCCTCATTTTTATTTGAGTTATTTTGTAACTTTTTCTTTAAATTTTTTTTATAATGTATAGGATGCATTGTTCTTCCTGAAGGACTTCTTCTCCAGTCTGGCAGCAGAAGTTGAACTATTTTCCCCACCAGAGCAGGAAGGTAACAAATCAGTATGCAAAATATTCTGAAACATTGTTCCAAACTCTGAGTTTGCTGCCTACCTAAACATAATGAAGAGAAGTGCTCTTGACACAAAGACTGCTCCAAAATAAAATATGCTGCATTCTCTTCATGCCATAATTACCATAACTACTAGCTGTTCATGTCCATGGACTTGAATTTATATGTTTCTGTGGCAACACTATTAATTCCAAAATGAATCTGTAACCTGAGTAATCAACAGACAAAACCACAATACAAAAAGTCACAAATATAGTTATGCAGATCCCTTATTAATAATGATTTAAAATGATTTAAAGAAAAGTCAACTGTCAATATACTAAAATACTGATAAGCATAGATTAAAAAAATCTACTGAATTAAAATTGTTATATTTTACCCAACACTTGTGTCTGCTTTTAGTTATTAGGTTATGTTGTTAGTGAAGCATATGCTTACATAAAACTATGTTGAAATCAGTTGTTGAGTTGGCCAAGTTTTTTTCCTATGCACTTCTCACGAGGAGCGCTGTTTGTTTGATGCTCCTGTGTAGGCAGTAGACAGCAGACAGCAGTGCTGCTCACTAGATCTTGCAACACATATAGTTGTTTCATCTGCGTAACTATTTATCGATCTGTGTTGTAGCGTTCTGTGTGTCAGTGAAGAAGCCTCCTGTCCCTGAGGTTTCTTGCAATTTTTCCAAGTACAACGGTGCAGCGGGTCAAGACCCTGCACCCATCATCTCAGTGCCAACACAAAGCCGTGCCAGTCCAAGCCTCGTCCGCACCTGCAGCCAAGACAGCACTGCTGAGACAGAAACTGCCTCCACGTCTTTCACCGACCAGCCCATATTCTTCAGGTGTGTGAGAGGAAGTGAGAGTATTCTTAACCATCAGCATCCATCCACAACAGGGGTGTCCAGTCCTGCCACTTTCCTCCAGAGTTTAGCTCCTAAATACCTGCCTGATCCTAAAGACCTTATTTAGCTGGTTCAGATGGGTTTAATTAGGTATACAACTAAACTATGCTGCAATGTGGCCCTCTAGAATCAGGATTGGACACCCCTGATCTACAGCAATCTACATTTGAACATTTCAGATTCTTTAGGTATAAGTTAATCATAAACTGCAAACCAGAACTTATCTACATGTAATGTTTTCCAGAGAGTTCCGATTCACTTCAGAGGTGCCAATTCGATTAGACTACCATGGAAAACACATGGCCATGGAGCAGGTGAGTAATCCAGAGAATCCAAATGTCAAAAAGATCAATCTTTTTTTGATAAACATTTCATTCAGCGTTTATTCCTTATTAAAATAATCTGATGTAAAATACATTTGGCATAAGTGTTTTTACATATGTTGGATTTGTGAATTATGTAACAAGTACAGTGAAACAATATATTAGCAGATTAGTCAGAAAAACTATTGTTCTTTTTTTGCTACATGCAGAAATTAAAATACAGTAGTATGAATGATGGACTGAATCAACTTTTTTTTTTCTCTTGGCTCTGAAAACTGAACTGTATTTTAATCTAAATAAAAGGGTGAGGTAACAGATATTTTGCTACAAAACAAGCTTATAGATTTAACTTGCTCTTAGTAAAGGCTCAGTAAAAGCATTATTACCGGTATATGATATGTAGTTATAATGTTCGTGTCTTATTCCTCAGGGCACATTTGCTGGGATTGTGATTGGACTGACACAACTGAACTGCTCAGAGCTTAAATTACGGCGTCTGTGCTACAGACAAGGGTAGGAAAAATATAACATTTAAAAAACAGTGTTTATGTTCACCTCACAAATCTATATGAGCCAATTTATTCAAGATGATTTATTTCAGATTACTGGGTGTTGACAAGCTCTTTTCATTTGCCATTAATGAGTGGTTGAATGACATAAAGAAGAACCAGTTGCCAGGGCTTCTGGGAGGCGTGGGGCCCATTCATTCCCTGGTGCAGCTAGGTTAGCAAAACACATTCTTACACACATTCAGAGCTGGGTAGTAACTGATCTGTACTGTAATCAGATTCCATAAATTACTTGTAATGAGATTACATTTTAAAGTACTCGTAATCAGACTACAGTTACTTTTTATTTAATTGCATATTATTCACACTATAGCAATAAATTATTCATCTTTTAAATGTTGTCTTTTGCTTATATACATTCAGAAAATGATCACGTTTTGTGGACATTCACACAAAGACCAGTCATTAGTCTGTTGGCTACACAGCATTAGACCACTGGATTTACAAAAATCCTTTCAGCTTTAAGAAATGTTTGAACATAGCTTCAGCTACTGATAAACACATTCATTTTTATTTTAATTATCACTCAGTAGGTTATTTAACCATGTATTGCTATAGCTTTGTCTTTCAGACACATTAAAATGCACAAATTCACGTTATTTCGTATTTACATGTAATGCAGGCATTCTTAAAAAATGTTGTCATCTGAAAATTTTTCACCTTACATATTTACTTGAAGTAAGATTTGAAATTAAGTATCGCATTTGTATGTTCATGGTTCTCTGTTGGTTAATGGTCCCGTGACATGCAGGTAAACAAATAAATGATCAATTATAAATGATGTTATTTTAAAATGACTTATTTTAATATTACATTTTTATGATTTAATTAGTTATTAGCTTTTCATTAAACTCGCAAAGCCCCTGCAGTTAATTTGCGATCCTTGATCCTACACTTCATGTTGTTAATTACAATGGATGGAATATATTTTCTTACTCTTTGTATTTTCATGTCAATAAAGTACAAGATTATCCTTTTTTAAATCAATGTGATAAACAACTCAAAGGTAGTCTTGATTACATTACACAAAATGTGTAAACTACAGCTTTTGTCATGCAATTTGGAATCAGTAACAGACAATTTTTAAGTAATCTACCCAGCTAAAAAAGTACAGTACTTTGTTATAAAGTGCCATTGACCAAATATTGATATTGATGTCTCTGAGAAGTGCCAGCTTTATTTACATGTCAGTGTTTTCCTCTGTTGCTGCTTCAGTGCAGGGTTTTAGGGATCTAGTTTGGCTGCCCATTGAGCAGTACCGTAAAGATGGAAGAATAGTGCGTGGTTTTCAGCGGGGCACGGCCTCCTTTGGAACCTCCACTGCAATGGCAGCTCTGGAGCTCACCAATCGGATGGTGCGGACAATACAGGTAAAATGATTCCTCTGCTGATAAAACATAATTTCAGAAGTGTCTCAGAAACAGGTAGTTTGTAATACTTTTTAGTGTATTCATCATGTTGTCATCAACATAGATATAGCAATCATACTGATGATGTTAAAAATGAATTTGCTCTACTTATGTGTATAGATGACTTCTGATGTGTTCTGTGTGCTTTGTGCAGGCCGCTGCTGAAACGGCTTACGACATGGTTTCTCCAGTACCAGATGAGAAAGAATGCAAAAAGATTAAGCGCTACTCACACTACTGTCTGGCCCATCAGCCAGTGGACCTGAGAGAGGGGGTTGCCAAGGCATACAGCGTAGTGAAAGAGGTATGAGCACTTTGTGCCCTAGTCGTAATATATATTTGGGCCCTGTACGCTTAATCCTAGCAAGTTAACATGAAATTGATTTACTTTCTTAATGCTTCTTCCCAATTGCACAATCCATGAAGATTTTTAATAATACCACTCTGAAATGCTTCACATTACAGAATGGGATGCGAATGCCAGTTCATATTGCTAGTTCACCCAAAATTGAAAATTTGTTATTTACTCACTCTCATGTCTTCGAAACACAAACTTTTAGTGAAACCTGAGAGGTTTGAATGTTGAATGTTCATTCCACCACAACTTGTATGCTTCAAAGACGTTGTAATAAAAGTAATCCATGTAATTTGAACAGTTCGATCGCTTTATATGTTGAGAATATTTAATTCTGTGCTTTTATTCACATATAAGCATAAATCAATGCACATATATAGTGCACATGAAATATTGTAAACAACAGCTCAAACATGCTTGATTGATGTGTGAGAACCAATATGTCAATAAAAGGCCCATATTAAATTTGGTCATCATACTAAGCAATCATGTCAAGTTAAACTGCTTGATTCTAATGGATTACTTTTACAATGACTTTATGAACATTAAGGATGAACATTTTGGTGGAATGGACTTTCAATAGAAGGACAGAAATATCAAGTTTCATTAAAAATATCTTCATTTGTGTTTTAAAGATTCTTAAGGGTTTGGAACAACATGAGGGCGAGTAAATGATTCCAAAATTTTAATTTTTGAATGAACTAGCCCTTTAAGAGTGACTGACTTGGTAAATATTGGTATGTTTATATAAAGAGTTTCTATGCACTGTGTGTTTGTAGGGCATTACTGACACAGCCCAGACCATTTATGACACTGCGACACGCGAGCATGAGCAGAGGGGCATGACAGGCGCTGTGGGCGGAGTCCTGCGACAGCTTCCTCCAGCTGTTGTTAAACCTCTTATCGTTGCCACAGAAGCAACATCCAATGTGTTGGGCGGCATGAGGAACCAGATTCACCCAGATGCACGTCAAGAAGAGTCTCAGAAATGGCGCTTGGGGGAAGAGTGAACTATGTTCTCTGAAATTTACTCTGGTGGGCTGCATTACATCAGAATCGATATTCATACTGGCCTGTCAGCCTACAATATGTGTGCTGGCTTTGTTTTATTAGTGAGTAATGCCCGTCAAGATCGGTTTTGCTGCTTATGCTTTAAAAGCGGTCTTGGAGTCTCAGTGGCAGACAACTAGAGGCTGTGGTTGCAGAAGTCTAATCCCCAAATGAAGTATCAGAGGAAGACTGGAGCTTTTTTCTCCACAGAACTTGTGCTTGACATTTACTGTAACTGGAGTCGTGGAGTCTTGTATCTCAAAGCCGAAGAACTGGAGACGCACAGCTCCTGCTGGAGTAGATTTAACTCGATTTGTTTCTTCTCACCCCACTATCAAATGTCCTTGTAGTGCCTTCATGTCATAGTTTATTAATATCATATGATCATCTGTTTTATGAATGTGGGGAACATGGTAACTGCACCATGGGTTTTTCACTTGATGTGATTTGTGCTGGTTACGTCATGATGTCGTATTTTGGATGCAAGGGTGATTCTCATGAAGAAATGTCAGGGTCATATTTCACCCCAAAATCAGTAGGATTTTTTTTTTACAATGTGCATAAAGAAAATGAAATTTATTTGAGGACTGTTGCATTTTGTGTTATTTTCATACCCCCTCTACATTCTTAATACTGTAATTTAAGGAAAAAAAGGTATATTCTCTGTTATAATGTTGCATAAAGTTACAACAAATACAGCCGTGATGTATACTTCAAGGGATAGTTCACCCAAACATTAAAATGTTGTCATTTACTCACCTACATGTTGTTCCAAACCTGTATGAATTGTTATTCTTTTGAACACAAAGATATTTTCAAGAGTGTTGGTTACCAAACAGTTGCTGGTAGCCATTGACGTATTTATTTTTCATTCTATAGAAGTCATCGGCTTCCAGCAACTCTTTGGTTGCCAACATTCTTCAGGATATCTTCCTTTGTTCAACAAACTCATACAGGTTTGAGGTAGGCAAATGATGACAGAATTTTAATATTTTTGGCGAACTATCCCTTTGACAGCTGTACTTTATTCATTTAATATCACCACATACATTATTGCTAAGAATTGAGAATTAAAGAATTGCTTAATTTTATGAAAATATCAGTGGAAAAAAATTAATATACTAAATAGGTTTCATTTTCTTTGTGCAAAATATGTATATATTTTTTTTATTCTTTTGAATTCGGGGTGGCAGTCATTTCTTGGACGTTCTTGTGAGACAAATACTGCAGTTATTGTAAACACTTTCAAAAGTACAACAATGACTTATCTGGTAGCATTATTTTTTTTAATTTCTACTACAATAATCATCTCTTAGCTAACCACGCTATTAGCTGTTAAAATAAAAGACAGTGACTCTTATTTGCACCAAATCGATTTCTATGGCTTAAGCAACACAATGTTGTGTAGCGTTTCTCTTTCCAGATACTGTGTTAGAAACTAGTCTTCAAACATGTGGAATGTTTTGCGGTTATGATTACGACTTGTACTTAAGTGATCCCAGATATTAAACCTTTTATCTTTTTTCTTTTCATGTTATTAAGCAGTCTTGACAGCATCTGCTTGAGTGACATTCCGTAAGCATCTGCATTTCACAAGAAGTCTTACGAATGGTACATCTTTCTTTAGATAGACAAATTATCTCTATAGTTTTCATGTTGTTAACTTTCGAAAGACAAGCATTAATTCTCTGTTCTTCACAAATGTCACAATGTCTTAGTCTGATAGAAAATTGTTCTTTTTTTTGTCATCATTGCTGTTGTGGGAGTAAATGTTAGTTTGATATATTGGGAAATTGATAAATAACAGCTAATTTTAGCTTTACAGTCCAAAAACTTCCCTTTCTCATTTAAATGAAGCATTAATATTTATTGTATGTTTTCTTTCAGGTGGTAATAACATTGATTGTACATAGATGTACAGGTCATTTTCCCCAGTTTATACGAAAGCATGTATTATCAAGAAAGGGAAATAAATTATTTAATGTCCACCAGTTGTGGCCTTTTTGTGCTACCTGCCAGAAAATGGGACAACGGTTCAAATGTGTGTCAATCTCTGAGAACTGACATCAGTAGGTTTCTGGAATACATATTTTCTGGTGTTTTCCATTGGGTGGTGTTGCCTATTCTCATGATCTTCAGTTGCATTCTTATAATCTTCAATTATAACACACTGAGTTGATTCTGTGGTTCTATGAAGAACCTTTAACATCTGTGGAAGCTTTTTCATTCCACTTTTTATTCCTTCTGCCTGTGAGAGGTTGGCAATGGAGCACCACACGTTTAACCCTGTTGCTTCACATAGCAACAAGGAGTCAGCAAGTAGTTTGGTTGGTCACATCTTGATGTGAGGGACAATCAGAGGACAAGAGTGTTTCCGCGTTTTGAGGAATGATTCTAAAAAGAATGCACAGCTAAACCAAACTCTGGCCAATCAGCTGCATATCATGCTTCAGCCAATTGGAGACTGAGCTGCAATTCATTCTGGTGTTTTCTGAAATGTGTCTACATAAAGGATTCACAGTAGCAATATATTCTAATAAATATATTCTAAAGTGAACAGCCAACTAAGCCCTACACATGAAGATCTATTCATTACTATCCACACGGACTTGAAACTATAGATTCAGTGGGTATAATATTATTAACCTACCAACATAAAATAATAAATGTTATTGAGCAGACCCTCATACATTTTATGACACGGCAAGCTTGTTTGATGCTGTAAAATGTCACGTGGCGAGATTCCCCCAAAAATCAGTAATTCATAATTTGTATAAATAAATGTCTTTTTTTTTTTTTTTTGAATATATACACTCATGTATTCATACTTTAAAGAAAATAAGCACTTTTTACCAGTGTTGGGTAGAGTTCATTTTAAAAGTAATGCATTCTAATATTGTGTTACTCTACAAAAAGCTGGGCTTCCTTGTTTATTTTTATTTACAAAAAACAACCAAAAGGTATATTTTTGACAAATGTAAAAGCCCACCAGAATTAAAAAGGAAGTGCCTCTGCCTCTGTACCTGTTCTCTCAACACTAGGACAGGAGGGGTGTCAGCAGATAAAAAATTTGAAAAAGAGAGATATTTTCTTAAAAATGTAAAAGTATTGTGTTATAAAGTAATCTGATTACATAACTCATGTTACTTGTAATGCATTACCCCAAACACTACTTGATGGTTACACCACATGGCAGTTTTATAGTCATTCAATCTAAACCTTTCTTAAAAATAATATAAAGGTGTTTTTCTTTTCTTTCTTGTTAATAGACCATTTGAAACTAACATGGATATCAAGACTACTTGATACATGTGTTTTAAAAAAGATTTTCCATATAATTTCAAAAAAAATTTATATCGTGAAAAAGTAATTTTTTTTCTTGTAACTTATTTCAAAAAGTGAAACTTTCATATATTTTAGATTCATTGCATGTAAAGTAAAACATTTCAAAAGTTTTTTTGTTTTAATTTTGATGATTAGAGCTTACAGCTCATGAAAGTTAAAAATCAGTATCTCAAAATATTGGAATATTTACATTTGGGTTTCAATTAATGACCATCTCTACAATATAAATTCCGGGTATCTCTTGTTTTTTGAAACCACAATAATGGGGAAGACTGCTGACTTGGCAATGATCCAGAAGACAAACATTGACGCCTTCCATGAAGAAGTCACAGAAGTCATTACTGAAACGTGTGGCTGTTTACAGAGTGCTGTATCAAAGCATATTAAATGCAAAGTTGACTGGAAGGAAGAAATTGGGTAGGAAAAGGTGCACAAGCAACAGGGATGACCGCAAACTTGTGAATACTGTCAAGCAAAGCTCATTCAAACACTTGGGAGAGCTTCACAAGGAGTGGACTGAAGCTGGAGTCAGTGCATCAAGAGTCACCACACTCAGACGTCTTCAGGAAAAGGGCTACCAAGCCACTTCTGAACCAGAGACAACGTCAGAAGCGTCTTACCTGGGCTAAGGAGAAAAAGAACTGGACTGTTGCTCAGTGGTCCAAAGTCCTCTTTTCAGATGAAAGTAAATTTTGCATTTCATTTGGAAATCAAGGTCCCAGAGTCTGGAGGAAGACTGGAGAGGCACAGAATCCATGTTGCTTGAAGTCCAGTGTGAAGTTTCCACAGTCAGTGATGATTTGGGCTGCCATGTCATCTGCTGGTGTTGGTCCACTGTGTTTTCTGAAGTCCACAGTCAACGCAGCCATCTACCAGGAAATTTTAGAGCACTTCATGCTTCCGTCTGCTGACAAGCTTTATGGAGATGCTGATTTCATTTTCCAGCAGGACTTGGCACCTGCCCACCCTGCCAAAGGTACCAAAAGCTGGTTCAGTGACCATGGTGTTACTGTGCTTGATTGGCCAGCAAACTCGCCTGACCTGAACCCCATAGAGAATATATGGGGTATTGTCAAGAGGAAGATGAGAGACATCAGACCCAACAATGCAGATGACCTGAAGGCCGCTATCAAAGCAACCTGGGTTTCCATTACACCTGAGCAGTGCCACAGGCTGATTGCCTCCATGCCACGCCGCACTGATGCAGTAATTCATGCAAAAGGAGGCCCAACCAAGTATTGAGTGCATAGAAATGAACATACTTTTCAGAAACCTGACATTTGTTTAAAATACACATTTTGTATTGATCTTATGTAATATTTCACTCTATGTGTAATGAATCTATATAATATATGGGTTTCACTTTCTGAAATGAGTGAATATCATGAAAAAGGTCACTATTTTTTGTCAAAGTTTTTGAGATGTACCTGTAGATATACCAGTAATAAGCAAACACTATTCCAACACAAAACAAGTTTAAGAAAAAAAGTAGAAAGATTTATGTTAAATGTCTAGTTTGTTTAGCGATATCAGTTTTGATATTGTGTCTAACGCTAAGTTGCTTTCATGGGAAGTATGACAGCTGCGCTACAGAAAGCCCCAATTTAACTGACAGAAACACTTATGTAAAGAGTGGTTCTTTTGGTATGGAAATGATAGTGGCATTGGTTTAAATTGGTTAAATTACTAATGTCTATGGCAGACTTAAGACCCTTAATACCAAATGGTTTCCATCTGGTACCAAGCCCTTCATTTATCAAGAGGTATTTCCATCCCTTTTCTATCCCATATGCAAATGGTTAATAAAACATTAACACAACTTTTTATAGGTTATTGACTTGGGTGGGGAGCTCATTAAAGCCAGTGAGTACTATGGGCTTGCAAGAGTGACAGAATTCAAGCACGGTGCGAAACTGGGCACAGTGGTTCGTAAATGGGATAGACAGAAGCTAAGCTTTCTCAAGTATGTAGTAATAAGTAGATTATAGTAATATCATCAACATGTCACTTATTCTTACAATCATGCTCAGCAAAGTTTCCAAGAGTTAAAGAGTTAAGTTAGAAGAGTGTTTTGTCTCACGAACTGGCGAGAGGGCTGGAGTTTCATTCCTTCTGACAGAGCTGTGGTGTTTGTGGACAATCATGACAATCAGAAAGGGCTTCTGTTCTGACATTCTGCAGGCTTTATAAGGTCGCTACAGGGCTCGTGTTGGCTCATCCATACGTTGTGATCAGAGTCATGTCTAGCTACCGCTGGGATTGTAAGATTGTGAACGGAAAGGTAATAGTGCTCTCCAAATCTCCAAAAAACTTTTAGTATTTAAACATACACTTTATCTATCGCTACACCAATAAACAGGATTTTAACCCCTCATAAGATCCAATTTCTTTCATTATACATTGACAAATGGCACAGGATGAGAATGACTGGATGGGCCCTCCAGGTCTTTCTGATGAATCCACTAAGCCAGTACTCATCAACCCAGACTCCACCTGTGGGTCAACTGGGTATGTGAGTACAGATGGTGCCAGATCAGGTGTGAGTTTTAGTCCTTCTGAATTTAGTGTTAAAAGCAATTCTCCTAATGCTGTATTCCTCACCCCAGGAATATGGTGATTTTCCGTAATGTGGTCAATGGTCAGCCTCTCTCCAGCTGGTGGGATAACGGCAATAATCAGATCGCCTTCAGCCGTGGAAGAAAAGGATTCATTGTCATTAACAATGATGATTGGTGAGAGGCATTGCAATGAATAATGAAAATTCTAAATTGTTAATAATATAAGTTTAGCACATAACCGCTCCTGAAGTCCATTTGATGAATGTTTCAGGGCACTGAATGTGATGCTGAACACTGGTCTGCCCATGGGTATATACTGTGACATGATCTCTGGAGATAAGAGTGGGGACAGTTGCACAGGAAAAGAGGTGTCAGTGGGTTCTGATGGACGTGCCACCTTCAGCATCAGCAACACAGACGAGGATCCATTCATTGCCATCCATGCTGACTCCAAACTAGATTCAGTGAGGATATAATTATAATAAATCAGAATCATTGAACTGAAATTTTCTTCTTGTGGTTTGAAAACAGAGTACTAAAGTACATTTTTTTCTTGAGAAATGCTAACCCCATGCTTACAATTAAAACTAAACAAGGTAGACTTTTTGAATTAGCATTTTATTTAATTATGATCGAAACTGTTCTCCTTCTTCTGACAAATACCAAGTTGGATTTTCCAAGTCTAAAATTCCATTATATTCCCAAATTCCATTTTTTAAATATCCCTACAGAAATATTTAGAATCCAAGAGTTAAATAATAATTTTGTTTTATATAATATACCAGTGCAAATAGTTAAAGCAATAATAAACTGTTGCATCACTGAGCAATGCAGCCATGTCCAAATCCCAGGGCCGTCACTAGGAATTTGTGCAATGAATTTGCTATGGGGCCCCGAAGTCACGTTCAGGGGGGGATGGGGGAGGTGTTGTTGTGTCCGCGATCTCAAAATCATGTTCAGTGGGGGCCCCTGTTACTCTGTTCCACTATTACCCTGTCTCTGATGCCCCTAACAAAACCAATGCCAAAAGCCATTTTATTGTGTTCAAAACCAAGGCGGAGATCTTTGCACTCTCAATGATGAATCAATGCAGATCAAATGCACATTAGGTTATGGAGTCAAGCATTGAAATACCTTTAGTAAGGAAAAACACATATACTTGTGTTCATATAGAATTCAGAATGAGGAGAGAAAAAATAAAAGACTCTGAAAGTTGGCAAATTGTGCAAGAGTCAGCAGATGGGAGTGATATTGTAAGCCTACAAGACAAGAACCTGCACAAGACACGTATGATCACTCTTGATTATGGAGATCCAGACTTTTGAGATGCTGAAATAAATAAATTTGAAGCTCATAAAAGTGTTTCTGAAAGTAAGTATTCAGTGAGTCAACACAGTATGTCAAAGGCCGGAGACTTCTGTATAAAATAGTATAAACGCACTCTGTTTATGAAAAAGACAGCTTTAGTCAACAGGTGGCAGTCTGGAACAAACACAGAACAGTCAGCTGAATCAAAATGATTAATATTAAGCGTTGAATACAAGTTCTTATCTGTAGACAGCGTCTCTGGCATGCTGTCAAAAACAACTTGTTTTTTTTAAAAGAATGTGTTTCACCTCCAGATGGAGGTGGTTTCATTTCCTGCCAACATTTACTAATAACTGGCTTAAGATACTACATTTAAATGTGTAACAGAAATGCTTCTTGGTGCAAAGCTTAATCATAATCAACTATTTATATCTATCATAAGTAGTAAGATTAAAAATGGTCACATTTTAGAACCTAAATACATGAAGCTGTACTGAATGCGTTACTAAAATGGAAATGTATTGCATCATATTGAAGATTAGAACAAGGCTACTTTGTATATCATAATGAAACAACAGTAGACAACTTTCAGACAATTCTTCTGTACAATTAGGCTAAATAAAACAAAATTACTGCTTTGGAAGATTTTTTTTTTTTTTTTTTAAGTTGTTCAAACCCCTCAAAGTGAGGTGGGATTTATTCATTAGGTGTAATAGTAATATAAGTGATTGATTTGATTGATGAATAATATCATAAGGGAATTTGATTTGATTCACCATAATTCTGAGCATCACATATTTGTATTAGAATGTATTTATTATTAATAATCAGAGCTTGGAGTGATAATAGACATATTATATGTTCATGTGGTTTTGTTCATTACTGTTACAACCTGTGATGTCATATCCTGTTCAACAACAGCTAGAGTTTGGATCATTTCAAAGGTTGGGACTCACTGTACACCCCATCAAAACTCAACATGACCAGGGGTTTTATTGCATTGATTCTGTTACTGCACTGGAGCCAAGGTTTGTTAAACTCTTTAACATCTCATTAACTGAAACAATAACCTGACATCCTTATTCATTTAATTTTGTCCACAGGCACTGAGGCTGGAGATGACGTTATTCAAGAGCCTGCAATTCTTTGGGAACCAAAGAACGGTTCTGCTTCTTTGAGCTGCAAACACAATAAGGATATTTCATACCGCCAGATGTACTGGTACCGACAGCGTCCAGGAAAGACTATGAGACTCATTGTATTTACTGTGGCTGGTAGTCCACCAGACTTTGGAGACGTTGACAAGAATAAATTTGACCCTCAAAAAAGTGATGCTGAAAGTGGATCTTTGAAAGTGAACAGACTAGAGACAGATGATAGTGCCATATATTTCTGTGCAGTGAGTAACACAGTGTGTCAAAGACTGGAGAGTGCTGTACAAAAACACTGTGCATTAAAAGTCAATAACAGCTTTAGTCAACAGGTGGCAGTCTGGGACAACCAATGTGCCACATGGCAAAACAATTTAGTTGTGGAAGAATTCACATACAAACTTCATTCAAATTCTTCTGAAATCAGATGGATCCAAGTTTTGTTTAACCACCAGATAGCAGTCTGGTAATATGCTGATTTAGACGGATTCATATTTAGTAATAATATATATATATATATATATATATATATATATATAAATACAATTATTATATATAGACAGCATCTGTAGCATGCTGTCTATTAACACATAAAAAACTTCAACTTGTTATTTGAAAGAACATGTTTCACCTCATGTTGGTTTTATGTCCTGCCAACATTTACAAACAACTGATTTAAGATACTACATTTAAACATGTAACAGAAATGCTTCTTGGTGCACTGTTCATACACTATTAATATCTATCATAAGAATTCAAATGAAAACATCTGTCATATTTTATAAAACAAATACATGAAGCTATACTGAACAAAATGTTACTAAAACTTTTATTTACCATACTATTCTATTGTTTTAAGGTTATTTTATAATATATCACATCGAAGCACCAGTTTATGTTTCTGTACAACTAGGTACAGATAAAAAAAAATTTTTTTTAAATTAGGTAGCAATTTTGAGTGATGGCGTCCTTTTGATGTCACATCCTGTTACAACGACTGAACTTTCAGTCGCACAGGACACTGTCTGCACTGTTGGACTCAACATGATTAGAACAATAATAACATTAATTATGGCACTGTTTTGCTGGCAAGGTATCCAGATGCCTTCAAAGTTTCCTCTACAATTTACTCTTTACATTTATATTACTTTACTCATGTACTCTATTTTTGCACAGGTACAACAGTAGGAGACGATGTTTTGCAAAAAACCTGCTGTTCTTTATGAACTAAAGGGGAAATCTGCCCAAATCAACTGCACACACAACAACAGACTACAAACTGATGTTCTGGTACAGACAGCTCCAAGGACAAACTATGAGACTTGTAGCATTCACAACCTCTTACAGCGATCCAGAATATGGAGATTCTGAGCTGAATAAATTTGTGGCCAATAAAACGGTTCCTGAGAGAGGATCTCTGACTGTGACCAATTTGCAGCCGAATGATAGTGCCACATATTTCTGTTCAGAGAGTGAATACACAGTATATCAAACTCAGGGGAGAGCAGTACAAAAAACAGGCCTCTTTAAATTAGAGATAATTATTGATCAACAGGGGGCAGTGTGATTCAACAAATATTCATTTTATCTGTGAAGCAAACCAAAAGCATGCACAGTAGCTGCACATCAGTCCTGATATTCATACCTGTGTAGAAAGGAATCTTATTTTTTAATGTTTCATTCATTTTTTCCCCCCCAGGCTTCACCACTTGAGAACTTGTAAAGCTGCCTGTATCACCATCCTCCCGGTTGTTTCTTTAATTCATAACAGAAGGACTGAGCATGATGAACACTCTCCATAACATTTTTATATATCTAATGATGTTAACGGGTACGTGCAGACAAAGATGGACTAGTAAAATATTTACTTTACATACATTATACACATTATTTCAGTCAAACATTAATTATAAACTCCTGTTATGTTTTCTCCACAGCTGTCTGTCTTGGTAAATCTGTTCTCCAGACGCCTGATGATCTACTGAAGAATCAAGATGAATCTGCTGTGATCACTTGTACTCACAACATACAGAGCTATGACCGAATACTATGGTACCAACAAAGTCAGGACATGTTTGGCCTAAAGTTGATGGGAAACCTTTTTTATGAGGACGAGACTAAAGAGCCTGAATTTGAAAACAAGATCGAATTGGAGGGAGATGGAAGAAATAAAGGCACTCTGACTATCAACAGCCTCAAGCTGAATGACAGCGCAGTGTATTTCTGTGCAGCATATTACACAGTGCTCAGAATCACCTCTGTCTAATACAAAAACACTTTTAAACAGCTTAATTTAAAAGCGTATTTGTTGCTGTTCCTCTCCACACCTGTGGGTTTTGGTTCAGTGCCAACACTACAACACCTGTGGGTCTGTAAGTCTTGCTTAAAGTGTTGATTAATATCTTGTAGCATGTGGTCAATTCGATTCACATCTCAAACTTCTTTCTTAAATCCTGAATTTTGCTCCACCCTGAAATCATCATGATGTCATGATGTCACATCCTGTATTAGCATGCAACTAAAATTTGAATCATAGAAGATTATAATATAATCCAGCCAGCCTCTACATGCCATGATGAGGAGTATTATTCTGCTGATTCTGACGCTACACTGCAGCCAAGGTATTTAAACTATCTTCATTAAACCATAATAGAATAACCTCTTAAAGTTGCTTATATATTTTTTATGCTCAATTTTCAGGTATCAGTGATGTTTCACAAGCTCCAAGTGTTTTAATGGCAGTAAAAGGGAGTTCTGTTCAGTTGAACTGCACACATAAAAAGGATTCATCGTTTGTCCAGATGTACTGGTATCGACAGCGCCCAGGACAAACTATGACTCTGATCGTGTTCACAAGCACTTTTATGAGCAGTCCTGACTATGGTGATTCTGATCCAAACAAATTTCCAGTCATTAAAACTGTTGCAGAGAGTGGATCTCTGACTGTGAACAATGTGGAGTCAGATGATAGTGCCGTCTACTTCTGCTCAGTCAGACAGCACACAGTGCAGTGAAGTCTGACAAGAGTTAAACAAAAACAGCTGCCATTAATCATTACAGTAACAGTGATCAACAGGGGGCAATGTGATTCAACAAATGTGTCCAAATTTCAGATCATTTATACTGACAGGTAGAATTTGAATCATCTCTCAAAACCATTGCACCATTGCCACCCAGTGCACTCCCAGCCATCATTTAACATGAGCTGTGTTCTACTAGTCCTGTCACTTTGTTGGAGTCAATGTATGATTATTTATCCAGAGCATTACCATGATGAAATAATGCAATAGTATAACTTTGCTGTGTTGATACTGGAATGTTTATTAATAATGATCATTTCTCTGCAGGTGCTTCAAGTGGAGATGGTGTTTGGCATTCTCTGGTCACTCCGGGGGGATTCTGTGCAAATAAACTGCACACACAATAAGGGTGTTGACTACAATCAGATGTACTGGTACCAGCAGAGAAAAGGAGAGAGTTTGAGCCTCATTGTGTTCACAAAAAGCTACGGGCCTCCAGAATTTAGAGAGTCTAATCAAAGTCAATTTGAAGCACATAAACTTGTTCCTGAGAGTGGATCACTTACTGTGAAGAATGCACAGCCAGATGATAGTGCCATGTATTTCTGTTCAGTGAGCAAACACAGTGTGTCAAAAACTGGAGGCAGATGCACAAAAACAATTCATATCTTGTCAAAAATAAATAATATACTGCACCATCCAAAAGGGGGCACTCTGGTAAAAGTAAACAGCAGTCTTCCATCCATACAACGTCTTGTGGAATGAAAGCCAGTGTTTTCCAATCAAAGAGATGCATTTAAGAGAGAACACTAAACTTCCACCCTAGATGACATCACTTCCTTCATGGCCTGTATCGATTCATAGTGGAATCATTCAGCAGAGAGAGAGAAAACATGAGTAATGCTCGCTGTCTCTGTGTTTCTGTCTTTTTTATGTGTCTTGCAGGTAATTGTTTTTAGTTTTTATTCTCGCAAGTACATTGTGTCATTGAGATATATAAGATATCATTATATAGTTTAACCATTTATATTTCTCTTTACAGTCATCGTTCTTGGTAAAAGTGCTGTCCAGACTCCTTCTGATCTCCTGAAGAAAGAAAATGAATTTGCTAAGATCAAATGTACAAACAATGTACAAAACTATAATGTTATACAGTGGTACAAACAAAGCTAGAGAAACATGGGCCTTCAGTTTATGGGATACCTTAATATTAAACAAGAGGTCAAAGAGACTACATTTAATGACAAGATCAAACTGGATGGAGATGGAAGAAATAATGTCTGACTATCAACACCCTCAAGCTGAATGACAGAGCAGTGTATTTCTGTGCAGCATCTTACACAGTGCTCAGAGTCAACTCTGTCTAATACAAAAACCCTACTGTGATATGAAGCTCACTGGAGCTCCCTCCCAAAAAATGTATTTTCCACAAACTTACACATTAAAAGTTTAGAGATATGTTTTGTGCATATTTTGTGATATGTTATGCAGGCTGTGAAAGTAATATAAACATAAGGTTCCAGTGGCTTCAGAGAGTAATAATGACATTAATAATAGCATATTGTTAAACATTAAAGAACACCTTTGTGCATATTTCACATATCAAAACAGAAAAAATACTACAGGCATTCTGGTACAAAATCATGATTAAATTACCCACTGAATTATTTACTGAGGTCAGGGTCTGTCTGCATCAGCATAAATATGTGTTTGAAACATTTATTATGATTTCAGTTTATTTGTTTTGTATATAAAGTGATTCAAGCATTGATTAACAAACATGGAGACAAACATTTTAAGATTTTCGTTTCTTCACAGCCTAAATGCATGCCAGGAAATTGCAGCAATTGCAAAACCTGTGGATAGATGGAGCCAAGGGTCCATAATATAATTTGTTAAGAAATACTTAGGGGTGGTTATGTTGCAACACTCATAGAGAGATCAAACTGAATCCAGTCTAAATCAACATGTTCAACATTCTCCTTGTCTCACTGCTTTGGCTTACAGGTAACTATTTTATATTAAATGATCCAAGTAATTTAATTACACATTTACTTATAATTAAATATAATGCACTTTTTGTTTTTTTTACAGGTTCTGTTGTTAATGGCAGTGTAAATCAAAGCCCCTCAAATCTAATTAAATCTGAGAGAGACATTGCAGAACTTGTATGTGAACACAGCATACCATCTTACAATAGGATCTTCTGGTACAAACAAACACTTGGCCATGACTTCATATTCCTTGGATATACATGGAATACAAATTCTGTCACAGAGGATAATTTTGATAAAAAAATAAAATTGGATGGAGATGGAACCAAGAGCGGTTCCTTAAAATTCATCCAACTGGAAGCCAGTGACAGTGCAATGTACTACTGTGCAGCTAGTTTACACAGTGTGATGAGCAGTCATGCCACAATACAAAAAGCTCTGAAAGCAGCAGTGCTGCACAATTAACCACAGCAGCTCTTTTGCACCTGCTCAAGGTTTTGGTTGAATTTCCTGATAATATTTGCATCTTTATGATTTGAGATGCACACTGTGCTGGTAGCAGTCATGTGGTCTAAATATGAGAACTGGAAAACAGGAATGTAAACAACATTCATTTCATAATAAGCCTATATATTTACAGTTATCTACAATGATATAGTGCAGTCATAATGTATCTTAGTATATGAGCCACAAAAGTCAGATGTATCTAATATGATACTCAAAACAAAACGAAACAAACAAACAAAAACCCATTAGGCAACAAGTTAAACATATTTTGTCTAAAAGTTCAATAAACTCTTACATTTAAGAAGAAAACCGATTTTTTTCAGTTAATACGTTCTTAGTGCATAGTGTCAGTCTGGTATAACCAATATACTGTACTGTATAACAGAACAGTTGATACAGGTGTCAGTCGAACCAATAAGGAATATTCCCAGGTGGAATTTATGTCAGTCTATAGACAGTTGACTTTGACCTCAGTTTGTAAAGTAATTAAGTTAGGATTTAATTAAAAGGTTCTTCTGAAATTAGATGCAACCAAGATCTGTATCACATCCAGATCCAGGTTTTACTTCCTGCCAACATTTATCAACAACTGATTTAAGATACAGAAATGTTTCTTGGTGTATACTTTAAAAAAATTACAATAACATAAATTCACTTAAGCTGAGATACATGTGACATCACTTCCTCTCACTCATGTCATTAATGAGCAGCAGAAGCACTTGGTGAAAGAAATCATGATGAACTCATTCCTTAGTGTATCTGTATGCATAATGATATTTACAGGTAATAACAACAAACAAACCTGCACTCTATACATGAATATATCCTGTTTTTCACTATTATACACTGTTTTTTTCCTCTACAGATGCCTGTCTCGGTAAATCTGTTCTCCAGACGCCTGACATCCTCATCAAGAATCAAGATGAATCTGCTGTGATCATGTGCTCTCACAAGATATCAGGCTACTACCAAATATTATGGTACAAACAAAGTCCAGACATGTTGGGTTTTAAATTGATGGGATATCTTAATTATGATGTTGAGAATAAAGAGCCTGAATTTGAAAACAAGATCACATTGGAGGGAGATGGACAGAAAAACGGCACTCTGACTATCAGCAGCCTCACACTGAACGACAGTGCAGTGTATTTCTGTGCAGCATATTACACAGTGCTCAGAATCACCTCTGTCTAATACAAAAAACACTTTTAACCGACTTACTTCTGTGAAAGGCATATTTACAGTTCTCTCCACACCTGTGAGTTTTGATTCAAGGCCAACTCTGAACACAATAGGTCTAACAAATATAGCTATTAAGCAAAAAAGAAAAAAAACATGGATAAATAAATAAATAAATAAACAAAAGAAATGGTTTCATAATCTTCATATTAGGTATGTAAAAGTGTAAAATAGTTACAAATGAGTTTATTATTTAAATTAAAACTAAAATACTTATGTACTTGTTTTGTTCTAAAAGTAATAACTGTTGGGTTGTATTAATTATTCTACTATTGTATGTCTGTGTTCATTTTTTTATATTTACAATACAGCAAATTCCTCACCCTGTCCTTCTAATTTAAATTCCATTTTAATATTCTGTCACTTGCAGTCAGTTCTTAGATCAGACATTTTGCTCAAGCATGATAATGATGTCACATCCTGTACTGCCAACTCAAATGTTTATCATCACAGATCATGATTTAACCCATCCAGCCTCAACGTGACACGATGAGGAGCATTATTCTGTTCATCCTGTTGCTACACTGGAGCCAAGGTATTCAAACTCAATCTCCATGACAGACAATATAAATTAAACTATATTAGAAATCAAAAATTAAGATTATTACAGAAATATTTTAGTTTTCTTCTCTATTTTTAAATTTGCAGGTAACAGTGATGTTTCACAAATTCCAAGTGTTTTAATGGCAGTAAAAGGGAGTTCTGTTCAGTTGAACTGCACACATAAAAAGGATTCAACGTTCAACTAGATGTACCGGTATCGACAGCGCCCATGACTCTAATCGTGTTCACAAGCACTTACGACAAACCTGACTATGGTGATTCTGATCAAATCAAAATTTCAGCCGTTAAAACTGATGCAGAGAGTGGATCTCTGACTGTGAACAATGTGGAGTCAGATGATAGTGCCGTCTACTTCTGCTCAGTCAGTAAGCACACAGTGCAGTGAAGTCTGACAAGAGTTAAAAAAAAACAGCTGCCATAAACAATTACAATAACAGCGATCAACAGGGGGCAATGTGATTCAACAAATGTGCAACCTGTTCATCTAGCCTTGCTGCATTATATAACTGACTCACATGAATTGATCCTTCAGCCATGAATCATTTTACAGTATGAGGCTGGATGGTTAAGACTACAACCCATTTTATGCAGAATCATTTAGCTAAACATTGATGTTCAAACAGTTTGGTAAGATTTGCTGGTGGTTTTACTTTCAAAAAAAACACCTGATACATGCTGAATGCATAGCACACAAACATTTTTAATGAACATCTGAGGAGAAGGATCTCTTATTCTGTTGAACAGAACCTATTGACCGCCATATTTGAAATAGCAGCTAAACACAAACACATTGAATTCGCCGTGTTTGGATGCCAACGTAGGTTAGCAAAGCCATGAACATCAATAGCAACGCAACGTCCGCCATTGTTGATAGTGTGTTTAGGCTTGTTCGGGATGCATCAGCGCTGCGGGGACCGGTCGGTGCGTGGCATTGGGGTGCTGCGGGAGTGACTGGAAAGTAGATGGCTCTTTATGCTTTTGGATCGCTCTCGCGGTGCTTTGGTGTGTTGCGTGCCGATCGATCAATCAGTCTGTGTGTTCAGTGACGCAAGGCCTGGCTCTGTGGTGGCTCTCTAGCCCGTGGAAAAGCAAACTGGTTCTTAAAGGGCTTGCCAGTTGAACCAACTAAGAACCGGCAATAGCACATATCACCCTTGTCGGCAGGCATATCACCCTGCAGCCCAAGACTGGTTGCCCACTGAAGCTAAGCAGGTTTGAGCCTGGTCAGTACCTGGATGGGAGACCTCCTGGGAAAACTAGGTTGCTGTTGGAAGTGTTAGTGAGGCCAGCAGGGGGTGCTCACCCTGTGGTCTCTGTGGGTCCTAATTCCCCAGTATAGTGGCGGGGACACTATACTGTAAAAAAGCAACGCCCTTCAGATGAGATGTTAAACCAAGGCCCTGACTCTCTGTGGTCATTAAGAGTAGGGGTGTAACCCCGGTGTCCTGGCCAAATTCCCACCACTGGCCCTTGTCAATCATGGTCTCCTAATAATCCCCATCCACTGAATTGGCTTTATCTCTCTGGATTTAGCAGAGGGGTGTGAGATGGGCTTTGCCTTTTCTCAGCCCTCACCTGCTAGATCCAGTGCTCAGACTCGGGGATTGGAAGCATGCTCTGCGGTTTCTACCCCCAGAGTGAGAGCCAGATGCTTTATCTCTCTTCCTCTGAGGAGGTTGATGTAGTGAGCGTCGATCCTTCCTTCAGGACTGGTGGAGGTGGTGATGAGGGCAGAAGCCAAACTAAAAATCGACTGGCCAGCAGAGAAGCAGGACATTCGTCCCAAGAGCACAGTGGTCTCCAGCGAGTGCAGCTCTCAGTGTCCACCCGGAAACATAGCATCTCTGGGAGGCTCGCATCCTCCAAGGTTATCAGAGCTGTCAGAGCAGTTGGTCTCTACTGGTCATCTGCTTCCGGGCGCCGAACTGACTCGGCACAACATGACTTCCTTACATGAACTGACAGGGGTGGTCTGTCGTCACATCCACTTTGCAAACTGGCACACCAGGTCCTCCTGTGGGCCCAGGGAAAGCTGCTCTCCCAGAGGGCAGTCTATATTCCTAGGCACTTCATTCAGGCAGCAGACCTGTTGAGGCAGGGGCCGAGGCCTGGGAATGGAGCCTCCACCCCAAGGTGGTGCAGCAGATCTGGAGGGTGTTCGGCCAGGCTCAAGCGAACTTGTTTGTGTCTCGAAATCCTCGCATTGTCCACTCTGGTTTTCCCTTACACATCCAGCTCCTCTGGGACTGCATGCTGTGGTACAATCATAGCCAAGGAGTCCGCCGGGAGAGTTCTGGAGAGAGTCCACCGGAATAGGGTCAGTCTACTGTTAGTAGCCCTATTCAGCCTGAGCTCTCGGACTTGTGTCCCTTCTTGATGGCTCATCATGGTAGATTCCCATAAAAAGGGACCTTCTGACTCAGGCAGGTGGCATGATTGTGCACCCTCGCTCTGAGTTATGGAAACTATGGGTGTGGCCTCTGAGGGGGCACAACTTATAGATTCTGGTCTCAGCTGAGGTTGTTGAGACCATTCTCCATTCCAGAGCTTCCTCCATGAGGAAACTGCACTCCCTGAAGTGGAAACTTTTCACTTCATGGTGCATAGACCGTCAACTGGACCCAGTTAATTGCCCGGTTGGTTCAGTGCTGGAGTTCCTGCAAGAATGATTTGTTAAGCTTTGGCAAAGCAAGTAAGCAAACTCATACGAAGAAAAGTCACCAACTTGCTCACCTCAGCACTGAAATTCCCGCCACTGAAGAGACAAAAAAATCTGTTGTACTGATGTCACAAAGGGGGTGGCCTTTTCTTAAAGGGGCGGATTCCCCAATATGACAAGGGTGGACAACCATTCAAGGGACATGGAGAAACTCTTCTTTTTTATTAAATAAAAATATAGTTTTTATTACCAAATGATTAATACACTCAAATTGAGCAATCTCGTATTTAACAAAATATTAATAGGAGACTTTTTTTTTTATTTTATTTTATGATTTGACTATATTCTACTCTCAATCAAATTTAATGTGCAGTGCATGGGACATAGCAAAATAACACGCATCCTCTTACACAAACAAATCTAGAAAATGTATGTAAAGATCCAAGTAATGCTTTTGTTATGAATATAAAAACTTGGCCTAATATAACACACCCTTTTATAGTCATTTTTAGTTATTTATGTACAGGGCAACAAAAGGCACCCTACAGTGATAATGACCCATTTATTATGTATTTTCTCTCATTATAGCTGCCTGTTTTGGTAAAACATGAAGAGTTTATTTGCAAAAACAGATAACAACATTTTTTAAAATGTTCATTTTTTATTGTTATGTGTTTTGTGCTAGTTGCATTTTTGAAGTTATTATTATTTAATCAAATTTGGTTTTGCAAATAAACTCTTCACAATTTCCAAGGATAAACTATGAGACTCATAGCATTCACAACCTCTTACAACAAACCAGAATATGGAGATTCTGAGCTGAATAAATTGGTGGCCAATAAAACGGTTCCTGAGAGAGGATCTCTGACTGTGACCAATTTGCAGCCGAATGATAGTGCCACATATTTCTGTTCAGTGAGTGAATACACAGTATATCAAACTCAGGGGAGAGCAGTACAAAAAACAGGTGCCTTGAAGTTAGAGATAATTATTGATCAGCAGGGGGCAGTGTGATTCAACACATTTTCTGCCTACTCACAATGCCAAACAAATGGAGCTGTTTGCATGAGAGATTATTATGAATGATAATTAATCATTATCACTGTCCACCTTCTGTATATCAAAAGCATGCACAGTGAATTGCATATCAGTTCTGATATTTATACACAATTCATGTGCAGTTTAAATCTTCCCCATTTTATTCCTCTTTTCTCCCAGGTTTTACCAGTTAGGGCCCAATATAGCTGACATCACTTCCTCCCACTGGTGCTTTTCATAGCAGAAGCACTTGGTGAAAGAAACCATGATGAACATGTTCAACAGAGTATCTGTGTCACTAATGATGTTTACAGGTAATATTAAACAAATATGCACTAATAATAGCATCATACAGATTGTTTTATTCTAAATGTCACTACACAAATGTTTTTTTTTTCTTCCACAGCTGTCTGTCTTGGTAAATCTGTTCTCCAGACGCCTGATGATCTACTGAAGAATCAAGATGAATCTGCTGTGATCACTTGTACTCACAACATACAGAGCTATGACCGAATACTATGGTACCAACGAAGTCAGGACATGCTGGGCCTAAAGTTGATGGGAAACATTTATTATAAGGTTGAGACTAAAGAGTCTGAATTTTTACACAAGATCAAATTGGAGGGAGATGGAAGAAATGACGGTACTCTGACTATCAGCAACCTCACACTGAACGACAGTGCAGTGTATTTCTGTGCAGCATATCACACAGTGCTCAGAATCACCTCTGTCTAATACAAAAACCACTTTTAACAGCTTAATTCGGTAAAAAGCATATTTATGTTCCTCCTCACACCTGTGGGTTTTGATTCAGTGCCAATGCTAAAAATAAAACTACAGTGAAGTGCAACAATGTTAGACTTGCTACATTTTGCCCAAGGTATTCAAACAGTCTCCATAAAAATAAAAAAACTCCTGAAACTGTTTTATTTTTATGTCCCTGTCAGTATTTCAGTTTGAGTAATCAGATGTATTTCATAAATTCAGAGTGTTTTAAAGGCAATAAAGAGGGAGTTATTTTCAAATTAATTGCACACACAATTTTTTTTATAAGATATTGACAAGACAAGTGCAAATTATCTTGACTCTTTTTGTGTTAACAACCAATTTCAAATGTGCCATGTGCAAACCCAATTCTGCACATAGAAAGAGCTTGTTATGCTGCAAAACTACACATCGAACACTTTAGTTTGCATATCAAATGTATAATCAATGTTTAGGACTGATTTTTCACTGTCTGTGTACCCTGTGGATGACATCACTTCCTCCCTCTTGTGCTTGTACTTCATAGTAGAAATACTCACTTTATTACAAAGAGCTGACATGATGAACGCTTTCCTGATCAGATCTGCATGTCTGTTGTGGCTAACAGGTAAAATATGTTGTGCAAATGATAATTAACTGTGATGTAAATGTTACTTCCATGTTATAATGATAATTTTATTTCAGACATTATTTATCACTAATGTTATCTTTCTCCATGGACAGTGGCAAATCATGCAAAAACTGTTCTCCAGAGTCCTGATGACCTCATAAAGAGCCAAAATGAATCGGCTGTTATCGTCTGTTCTCACAATATACAGTACTATGACCGAATGCTGTGGTACAAACAGACTCCGGACATGCCTGGACTCAAGTTCATGGGATACTTATTTAGTAATGAGAATATAGAGCCTGAATTTAAAGACAAGATCAAATTGGAGGGAGATGCAAAGAGAAATGGGACTCTAGCTATCAACAACCTCAGACCAGAAGACAGTGCAGTGTATTTCTGTGCAGCATATTACACAGTGATATAGTCAAAGAAACCTTAATACAAAAAGCTCTCTAGTGTGTGCTTCTGCATCAGCTCTGCCTCACCTGCGAAGGGCTCAGGGTTTGATTTGCTGCCAACATTGAGGTGAGATCATGTTTCCCTGTATAGTCTTGTTAAATGAACATAAATGATGATTTTATAGATACATATAAGGCAGTATCTAAGAATGTCTGAGGAATCTCACATGAGAACAGAATTATCCTGCCACATTCTGACCTCATACAGTCAATCAAATGAACTCGATTGGACTCGCGAATGTCCAATCCTTGGAAAATAAGTTGGACGATCTTAGAGCCAGGATTAGTTTCCAACGGGACATAAGGGACTGCAACATCCTTTGTTTGTCAGAAACGTGGCTTTCGTCCATGGTCCCGGACACTGCTGTAATGCCGAGTGATAACTTCTCTGTTTTTTGGACAGACAGAACAGCAGAGGCCAGTAAATCCAGGGCGGAGGAGTGTGTTTCATGATCAACAAGAAATGGTGTGATCCCAGGAATATCTCCATTCTGTCGCGTTCCTGCTCGCCTCATCTGGAACATCTTTCCATTATTTGCCGCCCATTTGCCGGGAGTTTTCATCGATCATTGTTACTGCTGTGTACATTCCACCACAGGCGGACACCAGCTTGGCTTTGTCTAAACTTCACGATGTGCTCAGCGGCTACATTAACAAACATCCTGACGCTGCCTTCATCATCGCGGGGGACTTTAACAAAGCCAACCTCAAACAGGTCATGCCGAACTTTTATGAACACGTATCCTGTCCAACTAGAGGACCAAACACACTGGATCATTGCTACACTCAGTTCAAGAATGCCTACAAAGCCCGCTCACTACCGGCTTTTGGCAAATCGGACCATGCCGCCATTTTTCTCACACCGGAATACACACAAAGGCTCGTTCAGGAACCTCCGGTGCAGAGAGTAGTGACGCGCTGGTCCTCCCACTCAGAGGCTATGCTGCAGGCGGCTCTTGATGACATCGACTGGGACATGTTCCGGGCGAGTTCATCTGATGTCAGCGAGTTCACGGATGTAGCATTGAGCTTTGTAAACACGCTAACCGAGCAAGCTACAGAAACAATAACGATAAAGACATTCTCCAACCAGAAACCGTGGGTGGACAGATCAATCCGTGCTGCGGTTAACACACGCACTGCCGCTTACAATGAGGCTCTTCTGATGGGGAATATGAGCGAGACAAAGCATCGTGCTATGCTCTCCGACGCGCAGTAAGAGCCGCCAAACAGATACAGAGAGATAATTGAGTCTCATTTCCAGCTCAATGACTCTCGACGGATGTGGCAGGGACTGAGGACCATCTGTGCCTTTGGAAACAAATCCTCCGCGGAGGTGAGAGCAGATCCGTTGCTGGCCGACGAGTTAAACACCTACTACGATTGCAACGGCGGTGGCGCGTCTCTGCTGTCCAGCGCGTCAGTAAGCAGCAGGCAGAGCAGCGATGATCCTGTAATCACCGTGCCGGAGGATGAGGTTCGGAGGGCGCTAAAGAAAGTGAACGTCAGGAAAGCAGCCGGACCTGATGGGATAACCGGCCATGTTCTGAGGTCCTGCGCCGATCAGCTCGCTGGTTTGTTCACTTCCATCTTTAATGAGTCCCTTGCTACCTCCGTGGTTCCCACCTCATTCAAAAAATCTGTCATTATCCCTGTGCCTAAGACCAATAAACCCTCTTGCCTGAATGACTATCGCCCAGTTGCCCTCACATCTATAAGCATGAAGGTTTTTGAGAGACTTGTAAAGAGCCACATCTGCTCCTCCATACCTGATACTTTGGACTAGAGGGCTGCATTGGGATTGGGACCCGCCGGGTCCCGCGGGACCCAACGCAAATCTCGCGGGAGCGGGCGGTTTGAACTTTTCTGCGGGCGGGAATGGGCGGCTAAAAAAAACACTGCGGGATCGGGAGGTAGCCTAGCGACATGATGTCATTGTCAACAAAATCAAAGTACTTGAAGTCTAAAGAAACGCGCGGTAGCCTAAGCGTTTTAGATGTCCCCGATAGCCCAGGCTATATTCATCTTCCCTACCAGTGCGTCAGAATACATGCAGGTCAGGGAAAGAAACAAACATGAATCTCTTTAATAATAGCAATACAATACGTTTTTTTTTTTCCTGCGTGTATTTGCTTTCATTACAGCTTCATGTTTTGGTTTCCAGTCACCTGGTTACCTCATAAAGAACAAAGATGAATCTGCTGTGATCATATGTACTCACAATATACCAAACTATGACCGTATTCTACAAGAAAGACATCATGGGCTTCAAGTTCATGGGGTTTCTTAATCTCATATATGACAACCCTGAGTTGGAATTTATAAACAAGATCAAACTGGATGGAGATGGCAGAAATGATGGCACTTGGACTATTAACACCTTCGTGCTGAATGACAGTGCAGTGTATTTCTGCAGCATATGCTCAGAATCACCTCTGTCTGATACAAAAACCCTACTGTGATATGAAGCTCACTGGACCCAAAATCATTCATTTTCCACAAACTTACACATTACTAACAAGAGATATGTTTCAGAGATATGTTTTGTGCACATATGCTGTGAAAATAATATAAATATAAGGTTCCAGTACCATCAAAGAGAAATAATGACATTGGTACAAGTATATCACCACATTGTTAATAGGAAATTCTTAAATGCTAAAGAACACCTTTGTGCATATTTCACATATCACATTTGAGCAAATACTACCAAAAACAAGGAATTTTTCTAAAAATATGGATAATTTACCTGCTGAATTACTTTAGGTCTACTTAGTTTACTAAGGTCTACATGCATAAATGCAATACAATACAACACACACACACACACACACACACACACACATATATATATATATATATATATATATATATATATATATATATAATAATTATGAGTTAATTTGTTTTGTATTTAAAATGATTCAAGCATCGATTAACAAACATGGAGACAAACTTTCTTCACAGCGTGGTGTGCATGGCAGGAAATCGCAGCAGTTAACACACAAACCTGTGTGTAGGAGGCGCCAAGGATCCATAATAGAATTTGTTAAGTAGGGGTGGTCAGGTGTCATCACACATAGAGATGAGAAATTATATCAAACCAAACATTTTTTTCCCCACAAAGTATTACTCCAGTCTAAATCAACATGTTCAGAGTTCTCCTTGTCTTGCTGCTTTGGCTTACAGGTAACTATTTTATATTAAATGATGCTAGTAATTTAATATCACAGTTACTTATAATTAAGTATAATGCACTTTTTGTTTTTTTTACAGGTTCTGTTGTTAATGGCAGTGTAAATCAAAGCCCCTCAAATCTAATTAAATCTGAGCGAGACATTGCAGAACTTGTATGTGAACACAGCATACCATCTTACTCTATGATCTTCTGGTACAAACAAACACTCGGCCATGACTTAACATTACTGGGATATACATGGGAAAAGAATTCTGTCACAGAGGATAATCTCAGTAAAAAAATCGAGTTGGATGGAGATGGAACCAAGAGCAGTTCCTTAAAAATCCTTCAACTTAAAGCCAGTGACAGTGCAATGTACTACTGTGCAGCTAGTTTACACAGTGTGATGAGCAGTCATGCCACAATACAAAAAGCTCTGAAAGCAGCAGTGCTGCACAATTAACCACAGCAGCTCTTCTGCACCTGCTCAAGGACCTGCTTGAATTTCATACTAATATTTGCATCCTTCTGTGATGGTAGCAGTCATGTGGTCTAAGTATCAATACCAGAAAACATAAACTGGGATTTAAACAACTGCAGTTATATAAAAATATATATTTACAGTTATTTACAGTGATATAGTGCAATCATTATGTATCTTATTTAGAAAAGCATGGCTGTGAATGTACTGTATATGTTTCTCTAAAACACATTTAATATATTAAATATCATCTTACTATAGAGTAACATCTGCATTTAGTTTCTGCTGTGCTGTTATAAAGATCTCACTGAATTTCATTACTCTTTGGTCATATAAATATCAGCAGCTGCACCAAGTTGCATATTCATGCTCAGTTTGTGCCTTTGAATAAAACTGAGATGCATTAGTCAACAGGTGGCAGTCTGGTATAACCAATATACTGTACTGTATAACAGAACAGTTGATACAGGTGTCAGCCGAACCAATAAGGAATATTCCCAGGTGGAATTTATGTCAGTCTATAGACAGCTGATAGTTGATAGCCACAGAAAAAGAATGTTGACTTTGACCTCAGTTTGTAAAAGATTTGTATTATAATTAAATTCAGGGGTTAAATTGGGATTTGTTATGTGTGTGTGTGTGGGGGGCTCTATGGTATCGAGCTTATATATATATATATATATATATATATATATATATATATATATATATATATATACACATTTACATTTAGTAATTTAGCAGACACTTTTATCCAAAGTGACTTACAAATGAGGACTATGGAAATATTTATGTGTGTGTGTGTGTTTTTTTTTAACCTTTATAGAGGGCATTTTCCCACTAATCTCATTAAGTTTCATTTTTTTAATTCTTACATTTGAACTATAATTTCAATTATAACAATGTGACTGTTATTATCTATACATTATCAAAATAAATAATTTACACTGGAAAATACAACTACATTATATTATGAGATATGAAATTATGAATATACAAACAAGAAATGATGGTGGAAATGATACATTTTAACGAAATTAAAACGCCAGTAGGAGCCAGTAATGAGCGTTTAATGAGTGAGTCATTGAGTTGTTCATTCAAACGATTCGTTTGATTCGCAGAATCATCAGATGTTTATGCATGGGCCAATGAAACTTTGACTCAACCGATTCGTTCAAAACACTGAATCATTCAGAAATGAATCGGATGGTTGCTTTGAGATGCGCTGTGGTTCCGCCAAAACATGTAAGTGACCTAATATTATTGTATTTGCTCATTGAACTGTTTATAGAAATATTAAAGAGTCGTGATGGTGAAAACGTTGAGTGATGTTGCCTAACTAACTGTATTTTAAATATAAAAACTTTCCATTTTTAATTTTTACCTCAGTATGCTGAGTTTCTTAGTGTTGTGTGTTTTGATTTCTCCTGGAGAGCCTTGCCTCAGCAGCGCAACATATACGGTCAATACATGCATTATATACAGCCGCTTACTCTAAATGTAATAAAATCAGAATAATACTCAGCCCCGGCCCAATTTAAACCCTGATTAAATTAGAATTGAATTAAAAGGTTCTTCTGAAAGATGCAGCCAAGATCTGTATCACATCCAGATGGAGGTGGTTTTATTTCCTGCCGATATTTACCAACAACTGATTTAAAATACTTAAAAAAAAATGTCTTGGTGCATATAATTCAATTATTTATTATTATTAATTATTATTATAATTATTATTTATTTATATCTACCATTGGAGGGGAAAAAGTACACCCCCCTCCCCCTCCCATAACCCCCAAGTTGAGAAAAGCTGAGATACATGTGACATCACTTCCTCATGTCATTAATGAGCAGCAGAAGCACTTGGTGAACGAAATCATGATGAACTCATTCCTTAGTGTATCTGTATGCATAATGATATTTACAGGTAATAACAACAAACAAACCTGCACTCTATACATGAGTATATCCTGTTTTCACTATTATACACTGTTTTTTTCCTCTACAGATGCCTGTCTCGGTAAAACTGTTCTCCAGACGCCTGACATCCTCATCAAGAATCAAGATGAATCTGCTGTGATCATGTGCTCTCACAAGATATCAAGCTATGAACGAATACTGTGGTACAAACAAAGTCAGGACTCGTTGGGCTTAAAGTTGATGGGATTCCTTAATTATGATGTTGAGAATAAAGAGCCTGAATTTGAAAACAAGATCACATTGGAGGGAGATGGAAGAAATGATGGTACTCTGACTATCAGCAGCCTCACACTGAACGACAGTGCAGTGTATTTCTGTGCAGCATATCACACAGTGCTCAGAATCACCTCTGTCTAATACAAAAACCACTTTTAAACAGCTTAATTCGGTAAAAAGCATATTTATGTTCCTCCTCACACCTGTGGGTTTTGATTCAGTGCCAATGCTAAAAATAAAACTACAGTGAAGTGCAACAATGTTAGACTTGCTACATTTTGGCCAAGGTATTCAAAGTCTCCATAAAAATAATAAAAAAACTCCTGAAACTGTTTTATTTTTATGTCCCTGTCAGTATTTCAGTTTGAGTAATCAGATGTATTTCATAAATTCCAAGTGTTTTAAAGGCAATAAAGAGGGAGTTATTTTCAAGTTAATTGCACACACAATTTTTTTTTATAAGATATTGACAAGACAAGTGCAAATTATGACTCTTTTTGTGTTAACAACCAATTACAAATGTGCCATGTGCAAACCCAATTCTGCACAGAAAGAGCTTGTTATGCTGCAAAACTACACATCGAACACTTTAGTTTGAGTATCAAATGTATAATCAATGTGTAGGACTGATTTTTCACTGTCTGTGTACCCTGTGGATGACATCACTTCCTCCCTCTTGTGCTTGTACTTCATAGCAGAAATACTCACTTTATTACAAAGAGCTGACATGATGAACGCTTTCCTGATCAGATCTGCATGTCTGTTGTGGCTAACAGGTAATAGTAAAAAATATGTGGTGCAAATGATAATTAACTGTGATGTAAATGTTACTTCCATGTTATAATAATTTTATTTCAGACATTATTTATCACTAATGTTATCTTTCTCCATGGACAGTGGCAAATCATGCAAAAACTGTTCTCCAGAGTCCTGATGACCTCATAAAGAGCCAAAATGAATCGGCTGTTATCGTCTGTTCTCACAATATACAGTACTATGACCGAATGCTGTGGTACAAACAGAGTCAGGACATGCCTGGACTCAAGTTCATGGGATACCTATATTTGAATGAGAATAAAGAGCCTGGATTTACAAACAAGATCAAATTGGAGGGAGATGCAAAGAGAAATGGGACTCTAGCTATCAACAACCTCAGACCAGAAGACAGTGCAGTGTATTTCTGTGCAGCATATTACACAGTGATATAGTCAAAGAAACCTTAATACAAAAAGCTCTCTAGTGTGTGCTTCTGCATCAGCTCTGCCTCACCTGCGAAGGGCTCAGGGTTTGATTTGCTGCCAACATTGAGGTGAGATCATGTTTCCCTGTATAGTCTTGTTAAATGAATATAAATGATGATTTTATAGATACTTGTAGAGCAGTTTGTAAGAGTGTCTGAGGAATCTCATGTGAGAACAGAACTATCCTGCCACATCCTGACCTCATACAGTCAATCAAATGAACACAAGTTTTATACTCAGCATCCCAGAACAGTAGAGGGAGCCCTTTCTCCAGTAATGCTAAATCTGAACAGCACTGCTATTTCTATAACACACTACTTTGTTGTCAGTGCCCCCAGAGATGACCTTCCTGCATTGAATTCACAGCGCTGTCACTAAAAGTAAAGTGTTTGTGTTTCTCTAGTATGCCTCACAGGTAACCATATGTAATAGAATTTCGTTTTTTATTATTTGTAATGTTTCTTATATGTATTTGCTTTATGCTGATTGTCACTGAATGTGTATTTTCTTTCATTACAGCTTCATGTTTTGGTTTCCAGTCACCTGGTGACCTCACAAAGAACAAAGATGAATCTGCTGTGATCATATATACTCACAATATACCAAACTATGACCGTATTCTTTGGTACAAGAAAGACATCATGGGCTTCAAGTTCATGGGATACCTTAATCTTAGCAATAAATACCCAGAGTCTGAATTTGAAAACAATATTTAACTGAATGGAGAAATAATAGCACTCTTACTATCAGAAACCTCGTGCTGAACGACAGTGCAGTGTATTTCTGTGCAGCATATTACACAGTGCTCAGAATCACCTCTGTCTAATACAAAAACCCTCCTCATTACAAACTTACGAGTGAAATTCAGTGCTTTTCAGCAAATTCCCTCCCACTCTGCACCTGGACCTGTGGAGTTTGATTTAGTACCAGTAATGAGAATAAAGTGTTAGCATCGCACAAATAAAGTGTTCCATCATTCCTATAAACCTGATTAGTTTCTAATAGTCATTTAATGATTAATTCCTGTTATGCAGTACCCTTTTGAATTTCAAAATGTGACAAAAACAAAAATGTGACTTTCTGTAGGATGGTACCAGTAAAAAACAGGGATATTAGAAAAAGTAAAAGGATGGAAAGTGAAAGGACAAAGAAAAATTATTACTCAAGTAAAACAATATTTTTAAGCTAACATGTTTTTTTTAATGTTTTGATTTGACAAAGGACAAATTAAGAAAGATTTGCAATATTTCTGTGCTGCATATACTGTAAATAACCCTGATATCATTCAGCAGCTTAATTTTGCTATTGATATGTCTTCAATATGTTTCAATAATTAAAATAAGTAAATAAATAAATAAATAATGCTCATAAACAAGAATACACAGCCAGATGTATCAAACACTGGAGTCAAGAGTACAACAAGGTCCTGCACATATTTCTTATAAAAAATCAAATCAGTATATTTCTAAGCAGACCTTTACAGTACATCATAATGCTGGTTGTATGGTAGTATTTGGTGCTCTTTTTAATAATGATGCTTTTCAGCATTGTCATAATCTTAAAATCTGCAGATCGTTCTGTATGAGAAATTAAATGCCTTTTGGTTTCATTGTAACTAAAACAATATCACTTTTTCTTCTGGATTTAATTCATATGTAGCAGACTCACTCACTACATAAACGCAATTTTCTCAATATTCTATTATTTGTTTAATAATATTTATAAATTAATATTTATTTGCTTCTATTTCTATTACAATGCAAATTTTAGGTCAATGTACTGCAAATTAAATATTTTCAGAAATATCTCAAATTTCAGTTGTATGGCAATTATCTCTTTGAATCTCTTTGTGCATGGCAGGAAATTGCTGTCATTACAAAACCTGTGTGTAGGAGGCGCTAAGGGTCCATAATAGAATCTATAAACAAATTCTATGGGCGTGGCAGTGTTGCAACACTCATAGAAATGAGGAATTAAATCGAACTGAACATTTTTTCCCCCAGAATATTTTTCCAGTCGAAATCAACATGATCAGAATTCTCCTTGTCTTACTTTTTTGGCATACAGGTAAATACTGTATATTATAAAAGACAACATTGGACTGTTAATAATAGCCTAGTTATGAAATAATAGTGCTTTTATAACATGTACCCTTTTGTTTCCTTTTACAGGTTCTGTTGGCAGTGTTCAGCAAAGTCCCTCAAATCTAATAAAATCAGAGAAAGATACTGCAGAACTTGTGTGTGAACACAGCATAGCATCCTACACTGTAATTCTCTGGTACAAGCAAACACAAATAAACCATGGATTTACATTACTGGGATATATCTGGAATACAAATTATTTTCCAGAGGATAATTTTAGTAAAAAAATCAAGTTGGATGGAGATGGAACCAAGAGCGGTTCCTTAAAAATCCTTCAACTGGAAGCCAGTGACAGTGCAATGTACTACTGTGCAGCTAGTTTACACAGTGTGATGAGCAGTCATGCCACAATACAAAAAGCTCTGAAAGCAGCAGTGCTGCACAATTAACCACAGCAGCTCTTCTGCACCTGCTCAAGGGCCTGCTTGAATTTCATACTAATATTTGCATCCTTCTGTGATGTAGCAGTCATGTGGTCTAAGTATCAATACTGGAAAACAAGTCATACTAAATTCTTGTCTGATGGGGCCAAACAACCAGTCATGCCAAACATTTTCAAAAAGTAAATATATTTAAACTGAATGAATGAATGATTGATTTATTGAATTAATTAATTAATGAGTAAATAAATAAAACAGTGTGCAACACTGATAAAAACAATACGTTTCTTCTTGGGTTCATTTTCCCCTATTAACTGTTTGGAAAAATAAAGAAGTAGGCATAGCGATCATTCACAATGACATCACTTCCTCCATTCCCTTAAATGAAGTCATAGTGGAGTCAATCAGCAGAGAGAGACAACATGAGTAATGCTCCATATGTCTGTGTTTCTGTCTTTGTTCTTTGTCTTGCAGGTAATAATTGGTAATCTAATATTGTTTTGATTTGACTTATTACTAAGTTTATTCATCAATATTTTTATCTACAGTTAGCATTCTTGGTAAAAGAGTTCTCCAGACTCCTTCTGATCTCCTGAAGAAAGAAGATGAGTTTCTTGAGATCAAATGTTCTCACAGTATACAAAACTACTATGTCGTACAGTGGTATAAACAAAGCCAGAGAACAACGGACCTTCAACTCATGGGATACATTAATGTTCAACAAGCTATAACAGAGCCTGGGTTTAATGGCAAGATCAAGCTGGATGGAGATGGAAGAAATAATGTCACCCTGACTATCAACACCCTCAAGCTGAACGACAGTGCAGTGTATTTCTGTGCAGCATATTACACAGTGCTCAGAATCACCTCTGTCTAATACAAAAACCCTTCTTGTGATGTACAGGTTTATCAGTAACAGCAAATTCCCTTTCACTTTACACCTGGATCTGTGGTTAATTAAATAGAACACACATCAAGATCTTAGCAAAACATAGGGATTAATCATTATCATATAATAATAACAAATTAATAATTTATCTAATAATTCATAGCAATCAATTGTTATTATTAAATGTATTTGGCCAAAAATATACATGAATTTAGCAAACTTACATGCATATTGCATATTACAAAAAACATATTGTGGGTAATATGGCAAGTGTGCATGCAGTCAAGATGTAGCAGTTATTATAATCACCTGGAGGAGCTCTTGATTAAATTATGTGCAAAATATGCTGCACTAACCACGTTGAAATGTTCATAATTATGCAGGTTTGGAACGTACATGTTCAAATTTAAAGTTTGTGGTAAACTATCCCTTTAACTGCTTCCAGCCATCCCAATTTTTTATTGATTTCCTCTTTACAAATATTATTTGATAAAGGATTTATCCACCTAACCTGTTTAAATCCTCACACCTAAATTTGCTCTATTCTGGGTGTGTTTATAACCTACAACTACAGGAGCACTCTACACCCCTTTTGATGTAACGAAAACCTAGATTCACTGGTAACACCTTTCCGGTTAGTGACAGCACGTAAGACTTATTGTGTTGGAAAATCAGAAAAAAATCATACAGTATATCCCTGCTTTTGGCATTATTTTGAAACCAACAGCCAAGATGAATCCAGCTTTGGTTTTTCTGATCATATCACTTCAGTGGATCAAAGGTATTTGACCATCTCAATGAAAAAGCATTGAAATCAAATCTAAATTGTATTCATCTTAACTGTTGAGTATTCTGATCTATATATTCCATGTGTCTTTTTGTCAGGTTTTGCTGATGTAAATGATATTACACAGTCTCCAAACATTAGGTTACCTGTTAAGGAAAATGCCACTCTCACCTGCAGTCACACAAAAGGTGATACTTATAACAGAATGTACTGGTTTCGTCAGCATCAAGGAAAAACTATGGAGCTCATAGTGTACACAACAAGTTATGACACAGTGGAATTTGGAAAGCTGGAAAAAACTAAATATTCAGTCAAGCATGAATCTCCTGCGAAGGGTGTTCTTACTGTGAAGGATCTGGAGTCTGATGACAACGCGCTGTATTTGTGTGCAGTGAGTGAACACAGTGAAGCAGAATCATTTCACAGATGTACAAAAACCCCCTTTGTTGATCTGTCATGACAAATGATATGGAAGATCACAGACAGGTGGCACTCATGTTCAACACATGCAGTCTGTGACTTGATCTTTATTTTGTATGACATCTCACAGCTCACTTGGCACATTCTTATTGACACGTTCTGTTTAAAAACCTGACTACATTTTCTTTACAACATGCCTTACATGTGACTGGTTATGTTTTCTGACTAAATATTGCAATAGATTATCCATTCATTTCATAATTGATCACAATATGCCTTGTGTTGCAAGTCTTTACACATTAAGCTCAAATATGCTCGAGTGCAAACAAGATTTGAGCATTATATGATGGAGAGGACATTTTTTAGTCAACTTAAGTTTCTAGTAAGCTCCAGTTTCTTCTATCTTTTCCTCTTCTTCAGAAATCCTGTTTTTTAAGGTAGGTTTCAAAACTGAAATTTGACACATGAACAGCAGGAGGTGGTGTTAACCCTGACAGGAAATTTCTCTGGAAACCTATCTTACCATTACACTCAGAGCAAACTTTACTTTTATTGCTGATCATACTATGGTAATGAGAGGAAGGTGATGGTGAAGGTTGGTCCGTGCACACGTCTTCTCTGAACATTCAAGTAAACATGATCAGGACTCTCCTTAGTGTTTCTTTTCTCCTCTCTCTCTCAGGTAGAACATATTTGACTATATATACACATCCTTCACATTTTTTGTGAAGTTGTGTTTTTTTAACCACTATTCAATTATTATTATTATTATTATTATTATAAATTAAAATGAATAAATAAACATGAATGTATGAAATTATTTACATATTTTTACCACTTTTTTAACAGATATTTCAAATAGTCAAGACATTCATCAGACGCCAAAGGATCTGATCAAAGATCCCGCACAATCTGAAGAACTCCACTGTTCTCATAGCTCATCTTACAATGTCATGCTCTGGTACAAACAAAAACGTGGCGAAAGTTTGGAGTTGCTTGGATATCTTGTGGGTTCTAGTGATACAATTGAGGATAAATTCAAGAATAAAATAACTCTGGGTGGCAATGCAAATAAAAACAGCGTTTTAAAACTGGAGAGACTTTCACCTGATGACAGTGCGGTGTACTTTTGCGCTGCTAGTATACACAGTGGCTTCCCTTCCTTCTCAGCAAAAACCCTGGTGTATTTCTTCATCACAGTGTGTAAACTGAGCATCACCTCCTGTAAGAGAAACACATGGCATGAATACATTTACAGCCAATATCAAGTCCGACTCTAATAAATGTTAATAATTTCAGCTTAACAATGTTATATTGCTTCATGTTTGTCTAAAGAAATATACCATTCTAAATAAATAAATAACAGTAATAATAATAATAATAATAATAATATATTAAACCAAAATGACTTTCTCCTTTGGGGAAAAAAGGTGTACACATTAGTGTGTCTAAGTCTTTATGGTAACCTTTTCCCCATTCAGTTACAATGAGAGGAAACAGAGCTTTCAAGCTTTAAAAACTGCGCAGAAGCATCATAAAACTGTCTTTGAAGAAGTCTGTATGATTATTTTCCAAGACATCTGAAGCCATTCTGTAGCTTTGCGTATAACAACTTGATATGTAACTGTTTTTTTGTCATTTGGGAGCTTCGCAGCCTCAGACCCCCACTGAAAAAATAAAGTCATACAGGTTTGAACATCAGTAATATTACATAATTTTCATTTTTAATAAAGTTATTTTAAATTAAATTTCTAAAAAAGAAGAAGAAGAAGAAGAAGAAGAAAAAAAGAAACCCTGGTCATTCATTTTATATTTTGAAATGTGAACAACAGATGGCAGTGTTGTAATTGCAAATACATTAGATTTTAACCAAAAATGACGTCCTTTGTAAAATATGGAAATATTTCTTATATCTCATATGAATCTCATTCACTTGGCATTGGCATGTAATAGCCCACATCACTCTGTTCTTAAGGAAGATTAACTTGCCTCAACATGAGTCAACTTCTAATTAAATTAATTTTTGCAACTTCTATTTGTTCTCCATTCTGGATTCAGGGTATGTATTGTTATTATTATTATTATTAAATATATTATTTTCATTCACTTATATGATATTAGCTAAATTTCAATATATTACAAACCCAATCTGTAGAGATCCTCAATGGCCTCAATCATTTCATCTTTTGTTTTTTGTAGGTTCCACTCTCAGTGACAAAGTAGTTCAGGAGCCTCGTGACATGATAGTGAATGTTACAGATTCTCCAGTGCTCCAGTGTTCCCATAGCATCTCAAGCTATGACCGTATCCTGTGGTATAAACAAACCCAAGATGGACAGCTTGTTTTTTTGGGATACCTCCTTGGCTCAGTAGCCAAGGAGGTTAGAGCCTGAAGTCCAAAGCAAATTCAGTTTAGGCGGAAATGGGAATAAAAATGGCAAATTAACCATAAAATCCCTGGAGTTGAATGATACTGCCACATATTTCTGTGCAGCATCTACACAGTGGCACACATGTGGTGTATCAACTCTACAAAAACCTGTTGACAGGCTGCATTTGGCCACAAAATGCTTATCAACTCAAATTTGAATTGCAGTTTTAATGTTTTATGATTTAATCTGACATAATGTGGATTTCCTTTCTCACATCCTGTGTCTCTTACCTCAAACGACTTCAGCTCAGACTCTAACTCAACATGTTCATTCAACATGATCAGAGTTTTGGTTGTGGTTGATGCTTCTGTGTTCCGGCAAACAGGTAATTCTTTGGCTAACAGCAGCATAAATATCCTAAAATTTAACATAATTTGACATAATTCATAATGATGACATTGCTTCTTTTTGTCCAGGACCTGTTAGAAGCAATAAAGTTCATCAAGTACCTCCAGATCTACTGTTAAATCTTCCCGACACATTGGATCTCAAGTGCAGCCACAACGTTACTGACTATGTCACTATTCTGTGATATCAGCAGCTGATTGGTGCTCCAGACCTTAAACTCATCGGATATGTGTATTATAAAAAAATAACTATTGAGAATAAATATACAGAGTTCTTTGATGTGAGTGGAGATGGAGAGAAAGAATAACATCTTCGCTCTCTAAAATTAAGACAAACTCAAGACAATGGCATGTACTTCTGTGCTGCACGTGCACAGTACTAAAAATGTGTATTTTACCTCACAAAAACCCTCAGAGAGCTCACCTGTTACACACAACATCCTTGCAAAGATCACAATCTATCAATTGTATTCCAACAGCCTTGATGTTATGCATCAGTTACAATGCAACAGCGTCATTTCCTGTCAGTTGGGGGCAGTGTGTCTTCATGCATCACTTATTTTCTTTATGATATTCTGGTAGTTTATATACTCAGTGAATGCATATCAGACCTGTCACTACTGCTAAGCACCCACTCAGAATGTTCCTGAATCTGTTCATATACATAAGTTTGGCATCATTAGTCTCAGGTAATGTTAATAGACTTTGCATGTCATAATATTCTTCATGATAATACAACTTTAGGTTTGTAATTGTGATTTCTGTTATTTCCACAGGTGAAAAGGGCGACATGACCGTTCACCAGAAACCTCAAAATCTGATAATAAATCACGGAGAATCTCCTGAAATTAAGTGCTTCCACAAAATCCCAGACTATAACCGCCTGTTGTGGTACAAGCAATCCCAGAGTAAAGAGTTAACATTCATGGGAAATCTAATTGGTGGCTCTGGATACCCAGAAAAAGCTTTCCAGAACAAAATTACTATACGTGGGGATTCAAATAAGTTTCATAGCTCTTTAACTCTGATCAATTCTACATCAGAAAACAGTGCTGTTTATTTCTGTGCAGCCTATTACACAGTAACACTAAATTTGTTCCTCCCATACAAAAACCCACTGCTAAGAATTATTGTGTATAGTCCTGCACCTGTGATAAACCACTGCTAGGTACTATAAAGCTCTTTTCCAAAACCTAGTGAGTTGCCTTGCTACTTACACAGGCAGCTGCCATCTGTAGCATTCTGATACAAACTGAACTTAAATCTAACAGATTTTTTATCAATACTTTAAGTTTCTCTTAATTGATTCATTTGGTTTTGGCTTATCTGAAGGACTTCACTGGACCCCCTGCAGTTTGCCTACAGAGCAAACAGGTCTGTGGATGATGCCGTCAACATGGTACTGCACTTCATCCTGCAGCATCTGGACAGACCAGGGACTTATGTGAGGATCCTGTTTGTGGATTTCAGCTCCGCTTTTAACACCATTATCCCGGAAACCCTTCAAAATAAACTAACTCAGCTCTCCGTCCCCACCTCCGTCTGCCAGTGGATCAACAGCTTCCTGACAGACAGACAGCAGTTATTAAAGCTTGGTAAATTCACATCCAGCACTCGAACCATCAGCACTGGAGCTCCTCAGGGCTGCGTTCTCTCCCCACTGCTCTTCTCCCTCTACACCAATGACTGCACCTCTAATGACCCCTCTGTCAAGCTCCTGAAGTTTGCAGATGACACCACACTGATCGGCCTCATCCAGGACAGTGACGAGTCTGCTTACAGACAGGAGGTTAAGGAGCTGGCTGTCTAGTGCAGTCTTAACAACCTGGATCTTAACACGCTTAAAACTGTGGAGATGATAGTGACTTCAGGAGAAACCCCCCTGCTCTCCCCCCACTCACCATCATGAACAGCACTGTGACTGCAGTGGAGTCATTCAGATTCCTGGGCATCACCATCTCTCAGGACCTGAAGTGGGATATTCACATTGACTCTATTGTCAGGAAGGCCCAGCAGAGGCTGTACTTTCTTCGCCAGCTGAGGAAGTTCAACCTGCCACAGGAGCTGCTGAAACTACTCTGCCATCATTGAATCCATCCTCTGCACTTCTGTAACTGTCTGGTTCAGCTCAGCTACCAAATCTGACCTCAGAAGACTACGGAGGGTAGTCCGGACTGCTGAGCGAATCATTGGTACAACCCTCCCCACTCTCCAAGAACTGTACTTATCCAGAGGGAGCAAAAGGACTGGTAAAATCACTCTGGACCCCTCACATCCAGCACACAACCTCTTTGAACTGTTACCGTCTTTTTTTTTTTGCTGCTTTGTACATTGGTTATTGGTTATTTGTTGTTATTTTTTTATTATCTGTGTCCTGTCCTGTTGCTGTCTTTCTGTTGCACTGTGGAGCTTCTGTCACTACAACGAATTCCTTGTATGTGTAAACATATTTGGCCAATAAAGCTCATTCTCATTCTCAATTGCCACCTTGGATGCTAATTTGAACGAAATAAGATATGTTAGAAGACAAGGCAGCATAGACGATTGCTCAGTATGGTGATGACGACTCATGGTGCATCAAATGATGCTTAATATGGCAACAGATGGAGGACAATTTCTTAAACTCTGTTCCAGTGTATGACACTTATTTTATGTAGTAGCCTGTAATGGCCTAAAATAGTTTGAATTACTCAAATGTGAAAACAAAGTGAACTTGAAGTGCTCTTCTTAGAGTGTGTTCACATGCAAGTCAAAATTCTGCTCCAAATCTATTCAAATATTGACCAAAGCCTAAAAAAAAGCATGGGTGAAGGTAGATGACTGTTTTTGTACTGTTTAGGGCATACATGTGTTAATTTCTCCCTTTCTTTTAGAGTGGAATTCCATACAGCATCTGGATTTCATCAATATGAACAAAACGTTTTTTGACGGAGGGACTAATCTGTTCCAGCCTTATAGGTCCATTCCACTAGATGTCCTCACATGCATCTATAGCTGCTGAGTTTCTTTACATCACTCATTACAAACAAAAATGTTTGGTTTGCTGATTTTACTCTTGCTTCTTCCATTAGGTAAACAAAAATAACTTATTTAAATGGATCTAATTATTTTTTTATTAAAATTCCTTCCTTCTTTTCTCTCCTTGTCTTACAGATTTGGGATTAAAGCAATCACCTCATCTCTTTGTAACTGAGGATCTCAATGTGATCCTAAAGTGTTCCCAGATTGGAACATCACATAACAGCATGTACTGGTTCAGAAAAACACCCACTGAGCCACTGGAGCAGATTGTGTATTTCTACATTAAAAACAGAAAGCTGGGAGAAGGATTTTAAGCAGAGAGCATCAGCTGTGAGGAACGGGGCATCTTTAGACCTGACTCTTGCCAAAGTACAGAGCTCTGACAGTGGTGTTTATTACTGTGCAAAGCGGGATGCACATCAGTGTAACCCAATTTATAACCTCAACAAAAACATGTCACTGAATGAACTATGGGATGAATGCATAAAGTATTTCTACACATTTGTTTAGTAGACCTATTATTATTTTCATTTACACACAGAATTTAAACTTTTCCACATTTAAAAAGATTTATACATACAAAATGCATAAAAATATAGTTTTAAAAATAGTAATTGGCTTAAAAACACATTTACCAACTCATAATTTAATAACTGCACATAATGTAATAAGTATTATTACTATAATGAAATTTGGAAAAAACTAATAAAAGTTTCCAAAGTATAATGTAGTCTGGGATAGATCTTGTTATCTGCCTCAGGCAACAGCAGCACAAATTTCTTCACTTTAATAGAGTTAAATAATAAAGTTAAAACATGAATGTACATCAGAGGATATTTTGAAAAATGAAGTACAACTTACAATCACGCATCATTCAAACGCTCACTGATGCTCCAGAAGGAAACACAATGCATTAAGAGCCAGGGGTGAAAACTTTTGAACAGAATGAAGATGTGTAAAGTTTTCTTATTTTGCCTAAATATCATATATATATATTTCCTTTAGTACTGCCCTTCAGAAGCTACAGAAAATACATGTTTCCCAGAAGACAAAATAAGTCAAATTTACCCCAATCTTCAAATTCAAAAAGTTTTCACCCCCCGGCTCTTAATGCATTATGTTTCCTTCTGGAGCATCATTGAGCGTTTTAACCTTCTGTAAAAGCTGCTTATGAGTCCCTCAGTTGTCCTCAATGTGAAAAGATGGACCTCAAAATCATACACTCATTGTTGGAGAGGGTTCAAATACACACAAATCCTGAAAAATCAAAGAATCTGTGGGACCTGAAGGATTTTTCTGAAGAACAGCGGACAGTTTAACTGTTCAGGACAAACAAGGGACTCATGTGTAAAAAAAAATAGCTTTTATATATACAATCTCACATTTCTCAGTTGTAAGTAGTAAGACAGAGGTTAACAAATCAAAGCATGTTTTAACCCAATAACCTATATTAGCTTAGATTAGCTCAGTTTAGAGTTGTTTAGCGTCAGTTTGTTGAAATTATTATAACCAGCAGGGGTCTCCTTTGAGCCTAAATAAAGTTACTGATCATGTGGAGTGAAACAGACTTTATAAAACACAAGGCACTAAGAGTTTGCATTTGTTTTTAGTGGTTCATTCTACACATCCTGTTCAGACCTCACACACACTGCTGTTCATTCATGTCATTCCTCCAGCACTGAAGCATCAATATGATATTTATAGTGTGCTTGATTTATTTAGCAGCACCTCCATTCTGGGTCTCAGGTGAAGTATTTCATCTTTTATTGTTTTTATTTGTTCCTCCAGTTTATTCATTTCTACTAACTTCTACTGGTTCTGTCTGTTTTTAACAGGAGAATCACTAAGTGACCGAGTTCATCAGAATCCACCTCATCTGATAACAAATGCAGAGAAAACAGTTCAGCTCAGCTGTTCTCACACTATTAAAGACTATAACATGATATTATGGTATCAGCAGCCGAAGGGTGATAGTGCTCTAAATCTTATTGGAAATGTGTATTACACAAATCCAACCACTGAAGACCAATATAAAAATCAGTTCAGCATTGGAGGAAATGGTAAAGAATCCTCTGCTCTTAATATTACATTAAAAAGGGATCATGTTGGGAGTACTGCAGTATATTACTGTGCTGCCAGCAAAGCACAGTGTTGAAGATCCTTTAATCAGTCCTACAAAAACCTTCTGTTAAACCCCGTCACCACAACATTATTAGCACCTGAATGCACCCATACACCTCCAAAAATGATCTCAGTGCACCCATATTAAGTTGTACTATTAATATTATAAGCTATTATGTCTCTAAGCATTTAATTATACATATACAAATATAATTTGTAACATTTATAACAAATATAATAATGTTTTTAAAACCATAAGGGAGGCCCACTGTCTTTTGACTTTGAAAACCCCTGCTTTGGAAAATAATCATACTCACATTTTAAATTACTCAAATGTGCAAACACAGTGAACATGGCATGCTCTTCCTCGAGTGTGTTCACATACGTGTCACACTTCTGCCCTGAATCTGTTCAATGTTAACCAAAGTCTGAAAGGAAATATAATGAAATGGGAAATGACTGTTTTTGCTTTGTTCAGGACTATTCAATCTGATAATGGAAACACACATACATTCATTTCTCCTTTTCTTTTTACAAAGCAACTTCATACAGCATCTAGATTTCAACAATATGAACAACTCTTCAATCATAAGGTTTTTTTTAGTTTTTTGAAGGAGGGACTTATCTGTTCCAGCATTATATGTCCATTCCACTAGATGTCCTCACAGAAAACTATAGCTACTGAGTTTCTTTATATCGCTCATAAAAACTAAAATGTTTGGTTTGCTGATTTTGCTCTTGCTTCTTCCATTAGGTAAACAAAAATAACTTAAATTTAAATTAATCTTTTTCAAAATCATTGAGACTAATTGTTTTTAATTACAATTCCTTCTTTTCTCTCCTTGTTTTACAGGTTTTGGATTAAAGCAATCACCTCATCTCTTTGTAACTGAGGATCTCAATGTGACCCTAAAGTGTTCCCAGATTGGAACATCACATAACAACATACTAGGGATTTTCTCGATCTGACGTGTCTTACACACTTCCCTGACCTCTCGCTCTGTGTTTTTTACATCACCAACCTGAGCGAGCAGTGTAAGGCACGCCTATCAGCGAACGGTCCCAAGGAGAATTTCGCCGCTTGTGTGGAGTGGGTGCTGGAGAATAATGGACTGTTTTTCTCCATCGGCCCTGCTGAGGACAGCTCCAGCCCCACTCCCGATCCAGAGCCCTCACCATCTCGCTGCACGGAGTGTTCGCCAGAGCCCACCGCAGCCGCAGAGCCCGAGCCGGCCACGAGTGTAGAGCCAACACCACTTAAAGTGACAGAGCCACTCATCGCCCCGGAACCTGAACTCAACGTGACTGACCAGGTGTATGAGCCAGCAACATCATGCGTTGTGGGAGTTATAATGGAGATCGAGGGAATGGAGGAAATCCCTGCCCACACTCCCACCACTGAGGGTGAGCTGTTACTGGACTCTGAGCTGTTGGACTGCTTGAGTGAGGAGGATTTCTGGCTTCTCCCTTTCCCGTTGCTCCCACCCACCTCCCCATGCTCTCCAGTACCCCTGCTGGTTCCGTCCTGTACTCTTTCCTTAGCCAGCTCCTCGAAGAATGTCTTGAGGTTCCCTCCCAGCCTCCCTCTCCCTTCTCCCTCCTCCTCTGTACCAGTCCATCAGTCCTCCCTCAGCTGGCTCAGGAAGGCCCCTCAGCTCACCCTCAGCACGCCATGTCTGGTGGGTCGGTTGCGCTTCGGGACTTCCTGCGACCAGCTACCTTGGGGTCGGAGGATCCCCAGTCTTCGCCTCCAGCCTTCGAGACGCAGACTCCACCTCGGCCCTCCGACCCATCGGATCCACCTTGGCTCTTGGCTCCCTCGTCTCCACCGTGGCCCCTCATTCCACCAGCTCCGCCGGTTCCCTCGTCCCTCCGGCTCCGCCTTGGTCAGTCGTCCCCCTGCCTACTCCACTCTTCAAGCTTCGCTTCATCCCTCCGTTCGTCTGGCTCCGTCGGGTTCCTCCCTCCCTCCCTCCGGCTCCACCTTCATCCTCTGTCACTCCGGCTCCACAGTGTCACTCAGGATCCCTGCCTCCGCCTCACTCATCTGAGTCGCCGGCTCCGCCTTGGCCCTCCGGACCCTCGGTGTCACCCTGGCTCTGCGGCTGCTCAGCTCCATCCTGGGCTCCTACTCCACCGGCGTCATCACCGTCAGTCGGCCCCCTGGTGTCGGTGGTCCCATCCCCACCATGGCTCCTCCCGCCGTTGACTCCGCCGTGGGCTGCCATCCTGGCTGGCCTCTGGACTGCCATCTGGCTCCTCCGGCTCCAGGCTCCTCCGGCTCCGGGCTCCTCCCTGGCTCCTCCCACCCTCCACTCCCCCTTTTGTTTCTTCCTCTTGTCCATTGCCCGGCTCCCTCTTACACCATGCCCGCCTCCTGAACCCCCACCCTCCCTCCTCTGTTGGTTTATGTTTTTTCCAGGAGGGGGCGAACTGTCACAGTTATGATCTGTTTTTGTTTAGTTATGTCTCTGTCTACCGTCCTAGTTTATCCCCAAGATTATTAGTTAATTAGCTCCACACCTGTTTCTGTTCTTCCTTGATTACGTTCAGTCTTTAAAGCCTGTGTTCTCCCCGGTTTGCTTTGTCTGCTATTATATGTGTTACACCAGCCTGAGGCCCCGGCCACACGAAGACGCGTTTCTCTGTATACGCATACATTTTTTACTGTATAGGCGTTTCGTCCACACAAAACCGGCGTTTTCGAAGAGTGAAACCGATCATTTTTGAAACCGGGTCCCAGGGTGGATAAATTTGAAAACCGTTTTCATGTTTTCGTGTGGACGGCGAATCCGTATATTTTCTGAAACGATGACGTCATCAGCCCATGTCTCGCCCCTAATCAGACACCGCTGCGTCACATAACAGCGACAACAACAACAACAATGTCAGACTACGTGCCTGTGTTCGTGCTGCAGAACCTACTGAGCTCATTAGTTTTATTAAAGCAAAATCTTCTGCTTTGTGTGTTAGTTTGTATTCAGCGCGCAAGGTTTACGCACATGGTCCAAGTCTTCTTCTCTGTTTTTTTGTGTATCTCTGTGGCAGAATTACAGCGCCACATATTGGTCTGGCATGTGTACTACATCGTTTTCAGTCGTTTTCAGTGATTCCGTGTGGACACAGATATTTCCTGAGACGACTCCGTGTTTACGGAATTTGAGGCAAAAAAAAAGATCGGATAGGGAGAAATCTGGCTTCGTGTGAACGTAGCCTGAATCGTCGTGAGTAAAGATTATTTTTTTTGATATACCTGCCTGCCATGTCTTGTTTACCTCTTGGGAGTACATACGTAACAGTGATAGTGCTCTAAATCTTACCGAATATGTGTTTTACAAAAATCCAACCACTGAAGACCAATATAAAAATCAGTTCAGTGTTAAAGGAAATGGTGCATAATCCTCTACTCTTAATGTTATGTTAAAAAGGGAAAATGTTGGGAGTACTGCAGTATATTACTGTGCTGCCAGCAAAACAGTGTTGAAGATCCTCTAATCAGTCCTACAAAAACCTTCTGTTAAACCCCATCACCACAACATTGTTAGCACCTGAATGCACCCGTACACCTTCAAAAATTATCACTCAGTGCACCCATATTAAGTTGTATAATTAATATGCTATATATGTTACATTATATGTCTAAAAGCATCTATGAAAAAGTATAATTTTATTGTTTTTAAAATGATTTTATACATTACTAATATCGCTTAAAGTCATCAAAAACTGAAGTGAGGTCAAGCACCTTATGTTTCACCATTAAGATGCACCATTGCCTTATCCGTCTCTTTTCTCCATATTTAAATTTTGGCTAAAATGTCTCTTAGTGAAATTGATTACACGGTTAATTATTTTCAAGCATCTTTAAAGCAGAAATTAAGGACATTTTACTTGATGCCTTCACGTATAATGCAATATAAAGGCATTCATAAATGTACATAGTAATGTATTAAATCTTTTCAGAAATAATTGTAACCAACGTTAAAATGCATTATATGCAAATTGTATGGTACCTCTAAAATTGGTGGTTTGTCAGGTGTTTTTATGAGTTGGGTGTAACAATATAATGCTTTACAACATGCATTAAAGGCATAATTATTGCAAGACAAAATACTTCACAATGCAAAATATATAAAGGCTTCAAGTAAAGTGTTATCAAATTTTAGATAATACATTTTTGTTCCTTGGAAAAGTAAGAAAGATTTGGAACAACATGAGTGTGAGAAAATTATGACAGATTTTTTTTTCTTTACTTTGGGTGAACTATTTAATGAGCAATTAAATGCATTCTTGCCAATAGGTGGCGCTGTATCACAACACATTCACTGTGTGACCTAAAATAGTGCATTTTGGGATTTGTTTCCTTCTTTTTTCTGTGTGCTGTGTGCTTTACAGTCTCATTGCTGCACTAATGTTCTCACTTTATCTGTCAGATATAACTTTTCTCCAGTATTGATTTTCATCATGTTTGTTGTCATCATAATAACTGTCACAATGATCACTTTCTCAGGTGGGGCTTCATATATGTTTATATTTTCAAAAGTAATTTTACTTTCTTTTCTGTTTAGATGTGAACATGTGATTCTTCTCTTCACAGGACTTTCTCATAGTAACAAAGTCGACCAGTCTCCATCTGACATGATTAAGAAACAAGGAGAATCTGCAGAGATCCGGTGTTTGCACAGTGTGTCCAGTTACAATCAAATCAACTGGTACAAACATAATCAGGGCAAAGACTTCACATTCATGGGATATTTACTTCTAACAGGATCCAACATAGAAAAAGAGTTCACCGAAAACATAAAAATGTCAGGGAATGGAAATAGCAATGGATCTGTGACTATTACAAATCTTGCACCTAATGACAGTGCAGTATATTTTTGTGCTGCATATTACACAGTGTTTAAGATCCCTGCTATTCATTACAAAAACTTCTCTTTAATACTGCTATTAGAAGAAGCAAAAAAAAAAAAAAAAAATCACGAATGTTTAATATCTTCATTCACACCTGCTCCTGTGGTATTTACTGTATTTGAGAATCTGCCAGTTTATATGAAAGCAATCAACAGAGGAGATCTGGAATACAGTTAAGCTAATCCAAGTTTACATGATGAGTTTTACAAATGCACTTGTGTCATTAGAGTCCTACAATGGTGCAAAATCTTAAATAATTTCATTGTTTCACCTTTTTTTTCTCTCCCCCAAATCCTAAGCCTTTCTGTCTATTTTCAGGTGTACTTAGGTTTTAAATCCATATACAAAATTACCTCCAAACATTGATTCAAAGTGACACAATCCATTTAAGTTTGCTCTTTCATAGCTCAGGACACTCAATCTTCTCAGTTATACATTCACTGTAGTTTAATTTGTCTCATATGTTTCTTCTAAAATTCTTATAGGAAAAATGACACTGTTGTTGATATACAGCAAGAGTATACAGCTATATACATTAAATATGGTGGCCGCATCGCAGAACAACTGTGATATTAAAGAGATCTCAGTAGTGATTTTCTTTCCTGGGCTGGGAAGACGTCACTTCCTTTCACTTGCTGTGACTTATTTTGTCTCAGAGGGTTAGTATGTGTTAAGCTGATGTGCTGAATGCCACCATGATGATAATGTTTGCCTTATTCTTTGTCATGTTGCCAGGTAATATTTTTTGTGTACTTTAATATCAATAAATTAATTTCATGAAAATGTCCATGTATCATTCACCAATTTTTCTGATTAGGTCTCATACGAAGTAAAAAAGTTGACCAGACTCCCCAGAACCTGATAAGAAACCTCAGCGAATCAGCAGTTCTCACTTGCTCACATTCAGACCAGGGCTTTGAGCTCATCCTCTGGTACAAGCGATCAGATGACAAGGGATTCATTTTTCTTGGTTATCTCAATAATAATTTTCCAAATCCTGAAGATGAGTTCAAAGACAAAATCAAACTGGCTGGAGATGGCAGAAGTAGCGCCACACTTACAATAAAAAAGCTGACAGAAGACAACAGCGGAGTCTATTACTGTGCAGCTCGGAGACACAGTGTGTCAAATCCCCCAAACCCAGAGCAAAAACACATCCTTATCATGTCTCGATCTGTAGTGTGCACTAAAACAGGTGATACAAATCACTAAACCTATAAGTATTTTACTGTGACAGTCACAAAACAAACAACTTCTCTGTCCTTCTTTGTTTCTATATGGTAAATATATGTGCGTATAAATAGTACGCCAAACTAAAATTTGTGGTATTGATACACAAAAAATGGACTTTTGCGTGTATATACTGCGCGATGGGTAGGGTTAGGGTTGTGGGGTACATGCTGCATATCATATTGTGGTGGGAGGAGCCAACGACAGACACAGTGGGCGTGGCGTCAAGCCTCAGAGAGGTTTTTATTAAACAATATTTAAGATAAAGTGTCCAAAGGGGGAAAAGTGTCCAAAATAAACAGGGATCTGGTGTCCTCGTTGTGCTGCGGGGCTCGTGAAGGAGGGCAGTGTTCAGGAGGGAAGGGTCCAGGTAAGGGGCGGAGTCCGGCGGCCGCACGCGCTCCCGTCTGGAGGTCCCGGGGCGCGGGTGACGGCGGCTTCTGTGGCGGCTTCGTCCAACTCCTTCATCCCCGGGTGCTCGACGGGATTCCACGGCCCGGCGTCCTTGCCCGACGGCCGTATCGCGGGTGCAGTGTCGGCCGGACTGCGGGTCCGGCCGCTCGCGTCTCTGGCGGCGGCAGGTAGTTCCCTCTACGCTCCCTTTCCTGGACCCACGAGGACACCAGCGTGCATGCACGGGGAAGAGACCGGTCTCCCGAGGAGAGGCGCGCTCGGCGTTTAAACGGCGGCGGTGATGAGGCTCCATTCACGTCAGGTGCGCCTCATCACACGCCGCCAGCCCTGCGTGTTCAGCGCCCCTCCTCTCTCACACACCCACTCCCGTCGGGAGCCTGGTGAAGGGCGGCGAATACGGGACGGGGTGGTGATGATGGACAGGGGGGAGGCAGCCGACTCGTCACAATATGTACGCGAAAACTGCGTATTATATGCATTTTTGCGTATCAAGACCATGAAATAGGTCAAACATAATCTGTACAGCTCTGTGGAAACCGAGGAACTGATTTAATACAACTACTGTTTGATTTAAATAAAGAAACAAAGAGACGTGTGTTGAGAACTGAAAATAAGCTTACAACTTACTCAGTACTGTATATTATATACAACCCACTTTTACATAAAGAGAGAATGCATTACTAAACAATAAAAATGTTTAATTGTAGTGTTTAATTCTAGGAGGTCTCAGTGGCAATACATATAAACCCATTTCACCCCCATAAGCTTTCCATCAATTGGGAGCTGATATATTACCTATGATAATATAATTAATTATTTGCAATATATTTGTTGTCAATTAGGTAAAATCCTTTTTGCTTTCAGATGATGTAGTTACAATATCTACCACCAGGTGCTAGCTTGTCATGCTAATCAACTTTAACACCTGATTGAAACAGGAGGCCAGATGAGTTGTACATTCTTCATATTTGAACATACATCCACAGCATATCAGCGATATTGTGTTGATGTGCTTTAGTGTTGTCGCTGCACTGTAGATTAGATTTTCTTCAGTACCGAGTGTCAACATGAGAGTTGTCATCATATTCACGGTTACACTGATCCATCTCTCAGGTAATGTTTGTTTATTTATTTATATGAAGTAATTTAACTTTGGAGTTGTGTAAAAGTGTGTATATTCTGTGGTAATTCCACTTTAGATGAGAATATGTTATTCTTCTTTTCACAGGATTTTCTCATAGTAACAAAGTCGACCAGTCTCCATCTGATATAATTAAGAAACAAGGAGAATCTGCAGAGATCCGGTGTTTGCACAGTGTGTCCAGTTACAATCAAATCAACTGGTACAAACAGGACCAAGGGTTCACATTAATGGGATATTTGGTTGGAACATCAAACTTCAGCGAAAAAGGATTCACAGATAAAATAGTCACGTCTGGGAATGGATATAGCAATGGACTTTTTACCATCAAAAATCTTGTATCTAGTGACAGTGCAATGTATTTTTGTGCAGCATATTACACAGTGTTTTAGATCTTTGCTGTTCATTACAAAAACCTCTCTTTAATTATGTGGTTAAGAGATAAAGCTTCATTCACACCTGCTCCTATGTTTTGATCTGTGAGAGTTTATAATGAGAAACGCATGATATAAATTGTGTAGGTGACAGAATGTGAATTATTGGGCTCAGTTAAAGTGGTTTAGGTCACAGTAATTAAGACAAACTTCCACTAACAAAAAGTAGATGTATCATGCCTGTATGTTCTTTTATGTTATATTAGGTATGTCTGTGGGAATTGAAGACCAGATAGAGGTGGATAAAAGCAAATATTTTCAGTTCTTAACTCTAATGCTGAAAAATGAAAAATTAAACTCCTTGATTAATCAGCTGTCCTGCTCTATGAAAAATCATAAACTGAATTAGTGCAATTACTATTAAGAACAGTAGGGGTCTCCGTTCAACCTAATTTAAGTAAAGTGAAGTGACTGGATTACAAGTCCGACTCTCTAACCATTAGGCCACGACTTCCCCCATATGATATTATGGTATGAGCAGGTGACAGGGGATGTTGCTCTAAATCTTATTGGATATGTGCTTTATAAAATCCAGACACAGAAAGTCCATACACAAATGAGTTCAATATTACAGGAGATGGAGCACAATTCTCTGCTCTTGAGTTCAAGCCGAATGCATCTGGGAGATCTGTTATGTATTATTGTGCTGCCAGCAAAGCACAGTGTTAGAGATCATTTCATCTACCTACAAAAAACTAAGACCAGAATTTCTTCCATTTTCTAATAATTGCACCAACAGTTGTAGCCCATCCCAGCCTTGTGCAAGTCTACAATTTTGTCCCTAGTGTCCTTAGACAGCTCTTTGGTCTTGCCCATAGTGGAGAGGTTGGAGTCTGATTGATTGAGTGTGTGAACAGGTGTCTTTTATACAGGTAACGAGTTCAAACAGGTGCAATTAATACAGGTAATGTGTGGAGGATAGGAGGGCTTCTTAAAGACAAACTAACAGGTCTGTGAGAGCCAGAAAACCTGCTGGTTGGTAGGTGATCAAATACTTATTTCATGCAATAAAATAGAAGTTAATAATTTAAAAATCATACAGTGTGATTTTCTGGATTTTTTTTTATTTTATATTCTGTCTCTCACATTTGAGGTGTACCTACGATGAAAATTACAGATCTCTCCATTCTTTGTAAGTGGAAAAACTTGAAAAATCGGCAGTGTATCAAATACTTATTTGCCCCACTGTATATATATATATATATATTTTTTTTTTTTTTTTTTTTTTGCTCTATGGCTAATTTTATAATTAGCATTTTATGTATCCTAAATACACATAATATATTTTCACACATTTTGCAAGATTACTGCTTAACTGGAAAAAATAAATAAATAAAATAAGATATTAAATTTCATGGATCAGGAAACAATGTCTCAGTTCTCAATTTTTCTTGGTTATCTCGATATGCATTTTTCATATCCTGAAGATGATTTCGAACACAAAATCAGCTTGGCTGGAGATGGCAGAAGTAGCGCCACTTACAATAACAGATCTGACAGAAGACAACAGCGGAGTCTATTACTGTGCAGCTCGAAGACACAGTGTGTTAAATCCCTACAAGCCAGAGCAAAAACACATCCTTATCACATATTAATATCTGTTGTGTGCACTAAAACAGGTGAAACCGTTCACCTGCTACAAACCACTAAACCTGTTTCTATGACTGTGACAGTCCACCTGCTGAAAAGACCAGGTTAGACCAGCATGCACTTCCATGCTCTTGTACAAGTTAGCTGTATGCTGTTATTATTGCTGGTTTGGCCCTGGTCCTGCTGGTAGAGCCAATCAACCAATGATCTTTGTGTTTATGCTGGTTGACCAAGGTTGGTAAAGTAAAAAGCCTAATGAGAACACCAGCTAAATAAAACACTGCCGAAACATCTACTAAAATATGATTATTTGTAATTAAATTAATGTGATCCACTTTATATTAAGTGGCCTTAAAGGATTAGTTCACTTTTAAAAAAACTTTTGCTGATAATTTACTCACCCCCATGTCATCCAAGATGTTCATGTCTTTCTTTCTTCAGTCGAAAAGAAATTAAGGTTTTTGATGAAGTCAGTGTTTACAAATGTGCGGAAGGAGGACCATATACACATATTCAAATGTCTTTGTGTCAGTTTATCGTTTAAAATGCCCATTTGTGCGTATCCTGGGTGTTTTAATATTAAAAAGCCTACTGACTCGGTACTTCCGCCTAAGTCAACCGTGACCTTTTCACGTAATTGCGTATTACGTGACGTCACGAACGCGCATCACAGAACAGAGCAAGGCGAGCATTTGTGCTTATAAAACTTAAACTTTTTTATTTATTTTTGAAATGACCGATCGTTTCGCTAGATAAGACCCTTATTCATCGTCTGGTATCGTTTAAAGCCCTTTGAAGCTGCACTGAAACTGTCATTTGGACCTTGAACCGTTTGGGTCCCAATGAAGTTCATTATATGGAGAAATGTTTTCATCAAAAACCTTAATTTCTTTTCGACTGAAGAAAGAAAGACATGAACATCTTGGATGACATGGGGGTGAGTAAATTATCAGCAAAAGTTTTTTTTAAAAGTGAACTAATCCTTTAATATAAAGTAACTACTACGTACTTACATTTAAATTAATCATTTGATTAATCATTTGATACAATGCACTTATTGTGTACGTACATGTTTTTACATTGTACTTATATTTGAAAATACTGTCCTGTAATTAATTTCTGTAGTTACATCTATAATTACGCTGTTGACCATACCTCTACTGCTTTAAACCAACCAGACCTCCAAACCTGTCCCTAACCTTACCCATATTCCACCTCAATAGCAGCAAATGTTTCTTGCAATTCAACATGAGCACAATAGGTACATTGTTCCTTTTATTATTAAGTACATAGTATTTAAAGATACTTAATATAAAGTGGGACCAAGTAATGTTTCTTGATTAAAATATTATTCTGTAAAAATACAGAACTATATTTGAATGGCTGTCAAGATGCCAGGGTTGCCAGGCCTGCAAAACAAAACCAGCCCAATTGCTAATCAAAACTAGCCCAATCACATTTTCCCCCAATGGGTTTTCTCTGTTGAAACAGCATTCAAGAAAGCTCGCTTCAACCTGCAGACTAAAATACAACCTTTGGCAATGGTATAAAAGAAGCCAAATTCAACATTAAAACCACAAGATTCTTTGCTTCCAGATGTAGTTACAACATCTACCAGCAGACGCTAGTGAGCTAGTCATGCTAACCAGTAAAATTTAACCAACCAGGTTAAACTGGCTCACAGAAAAGTTGCACCTCTACATATGAAAGTGGATATCCACAGCTTATATTGTGATGATTCGTTTTACATAGTTGTTGAATCAGTAATATTTTCACATACGGCCACAGATTCTCTGAGCATCAACATGAAAGCTGTCCTCATATTTACTGTTACGCTGATCAGTTTCTCAGGTAAGGCTCTGTATGCATTTATGCAAAGTAATTTAACCTCTCTTATTCTGTTTTATGAAATATGTGAATACTCTCTTCACAGGTTTTTCTCTTAGTAACAAAGTCAACCAGTCTCCACCTGACATGATTGAGAGACAAGGAGAAACTGCAAAAATCCAGTGTTTACACAGTGTGACCGGTTACAATCAGATCAACTGGTACAGACAAAACCAGGACCAAGGGTTCACATTAATGGGATATTTACTTGGAAAAGACCCGTACAAAGAAAATGATTTCAAAGATAAAATAGAAATGTCTGGGGATGGAAATAACAATGGATATTTGAACATTAAAAGTCTGAAATCTAATGACAGTGCCGTGTATTTTTGCGCTGCATGTTACACAGTGTTTTAGATCCTTGCTCTTCATTACAAAAACCTCTCTTTGATACTGCGGATGAAGGATGAAGGGTAGAAAAGTTTAATATTCACACCTGCTCCTGTGCTATTCATTTCAGACTCTGCTGGTTGTTATGAAAACAGCAGTCAACTATTGTGCTCACTGAGAGGGATCTGTCAGACGCAAGTCAAATACTGTCTGAAATGATTTTATTGAATACTAACATTTATCAAACATGCAGTGATCTCACTGAACAGAATTCTGTAATAGACATTGTATTTGTATGCAATAAAAGCACATATTTTCAATTCATAAATTTAATGACAAACTTAAATAAAAGAGCTGAATACTTAGTGGAGTATGTACCTCATTGGGTGCAATTACTATCAAGACCAGTAGGCGTCTCCTTTCAACCTGATCTATAAGACATATTTATCAAGAGCACTGAGAGTTCATTTGTTACAGGTGTCACTCTGAGAGCTCCAGCACTGAAACATCAACATGATATTTACAGTGTTTTTGATTTATTTCACAGCACTGCTATTCTTGGTCTCAGGTACAAAATCACTTCTTCCTGCATTTTCAGATCAGTTTAGTCTTACACCATTTTTAATGTGCTTTCTTTCTCTTTCAAACAGGGCAATCACTAAGTGAAAAAGTTAATCAAACTCCAAAAGACAAGCTGGTTAAAGCACAAGAACCTGTTACACTCACCTGCTCTCACACAATACCAACCTATAACATGATATTATGGTATGAGCAGGTGACAGGGGATGTTGCTCTAAATCTTATTGGATACGTGCGTTACAAAGTTCCAGCCACAGAAAGTCCATACACAAATGAGTTCAATATTACAGGAGATGGTGCAAAATTCTCTACTCTTGAGTTCAAGCCGAAAGCATCTGGGAGATCTGTTATGTATTATTGTGCTGCAAGTGAAGCACAGTGTTAGAGATCAGTTCATCTGCCTACAAAAACCTGTTATAACCACAAACCAAAACGTACTCGGTTACTATCGTAACCTCGGTTCCCTGAGATACGGAACGAGTACTGCGTCTTGCTAAAGACGCTATGGGAAAAAGCCTTTTTTCTCCTTTACTGAAGCCTTATTCAATCACGCAGTGAAACTGCACGATCATTGGTTCGTGCAGTGTGTTAAAAACGAACCAATGTGTCGGCAGCGGAGCTGCATGAGCCTATGGCGACGGAGCCCGCCAGATCCCGCCAGAATGGGCGGGGTTATCTGGCTATATAATCGGCCGTCTGGCCATAGGATCCTCAGGTTTACTTCGACTGAAGCGACGACTGAGTCGTGCAGCTACCTGGCACGGCAAAGTACGCAGTACTCGTTCCGTATCTCAGGGAACCGAGGTTACGATAGTAACCGAGTACGTTCCCTATCGATACTCCACTCGTACTGCGTCTTGCTAAAGACGCTATGGGAACACAATTCAATCACGCCGTGCTATGGTAGAGGAACGACTGTGTAAAATACCTCCATAAGCATTCCATGCTCAGAGGGAAGTATAATAGTATACTCGGGCTAAAGCGAGCTGAGCTCGTAGGGGTCACGCTCGGCCCGGGTCATTCCATGCATTCCTCGCATACTCAGCACTTTCAGGGCTGAGATATGCAAGGAACCCATCAGAGAGCTTGAGTGCCCGTGCAGTCAAGAGTTCTCCGTTAGGGTTATTCCCACAACGTAAGTCATACTCATCTAAGCAGATAGGACCCTGGCCTGCAAGGCCGGTACATCCAGCTTATAAAACCTTGCAAATGTGGACGGCGAGGCCCAGCCGGCCGCCGCACAAATGTCTGTAATAGACACACTGCTAGACCAGGCCCGTGACGAGGCAATGCCTCTAGTCAAATGGGCTCGTACTCCAATGGGGCATTGAAGGCCCAAGGAAGAGTAAGCCAGCGTAACGGCATCCACTATCCACTTAGAGAGTCTCTGCTTCGTGACCGGAAGCCCTTTGGCGCGGTTACCGAAGCTAACAAAGAGCTGTTCCGTGCGCCTGAAGGAGGCGGAACGCTCAAAGTAGATCCGTAGGGCTCTAACATGGCATCACAAAATTAACTCCCGGTCCTCCTCGGAGGGAGGAAGCGCGGAGAGTTTGATGACCTGAGCTCTGAACGGAGTGGAAAGTACCTTAGGTACGTATCCATGCCTTGGTTTTAGGACGACCTTGGAGTCGTTTGGCCCAAATTCCAGGCAGGCGGGGCTCACAGAGAGCGCCTGCAGGTCTCCTACTCGCTTGACTGACGCTAGTGCTAGTAGCAGAGCAGTCTTCAGCGACAGTGACCAAAGGTTCGTGGACTGGAGCGGCTCAAAAAGGAGGGCCCCTCAGGGCCCTCAGCACAGTGGGTAAGTCCCATGTAGGGACAGTAAGGGGCCGAGGCGGATTCAGCCTCTTGGCACCCCTTAGAAAACGGACGATAGCATTGTCCCTGCCCACTGATTGGCCCACAATAGGGGCGTGGAAGGCCACTATTGCCGATACGAACACCCCGAGTGTGGAGGGAGAGCGTCCTTTATCCTGCAGTTCCTGCAGGAAGGACAGAATCACCGCCAACTCAGATGTAGGGGGGTCCTCACCGCGGTTTAGACACCATTTGGAGAAAACCGCCCATTTAAGGGCATAGAGGCGTCTCGTAGACGGGGCTCTAGCCTCAGAAATGGTATTTAGCACTCGCTCTGGGAGGCTGGTAGGCTCCCGTTGAGCGGCCAGAGGTGAAGCGCCCACAGTTTGGGAAGAGGGTGCCACAAACCATTCACCTGAGAGAGGAGATCTCGTCTCAGGGGCACGGACCAGGGGGCTGCGGTTAGCAGCTGGGTCAGCTCTGACATCCAAGGCTGGTTCTCCCACAGGGGGGCCACCAACAAGACCTTGTGTCGTTGTTCCCTGATTCGCCTGATGACCTGAGGAATCAGAGCGATCGGAGGGTATGCATAAAGGAGGAGGTTGGGCCAGTCGTGGGCCAACGCGTCCTTGACCTTCGAATAATAGGCTGGGCAGTGAGAGTTGTCTTTGGAGGCGAAAAGGTCTACTTCGGCCTTGCCAAAGATTCTCCAGATCATTCGAACCGTCTACGGATGGAGCATCCACTCTTCTGAGGGGACGTTGCTCCGTGATAGCATATCCGCTCCTCGGTTCAATCTGCCCGGCAAATTTGCTGCTCTCAGCGAGCGCAAGTTGAGCTGAGCCCACTCCAGAAGTCGCTCTACCATAAGGAAGAGGCGCTTCGAGGAGAGACCTCCCTGGTGATTTACATAGGACACCACTGACATGTTGTCTGAGCGGATCAGCAAATGTCGTCCCTTTAGCTCTGGCAGGAAAAACTGGCAGGCTCGACACACTGCTAGCATTTCTAAGCAGTTGATGTGGAGGTTCTGCTCCGCCTTCGACCAAAGGTCGGTTTGCCTTCGCACAGCGCCCCCAACCCATGTTGGAGGCGTCTGTTGTGACAACTTTCCTGCTGCAGACCATCCCTATGGCCACACCCTTTCTGAACCATCGTGGGTTCTTCCAGGGGACCAGGGCTGTTACACAGGCCTGGCTCACCCTGATATGTAGGCGATCATGTCGCCATGCGTGGGGTGGAACCCGTGGTTTCAACCAGCGCTGAAGGGGCCGCATGCGAAGCAGGCCCAACTGTAGCACCGGCGATGCTGTGGCCATGAGGCCCAGCATCCTCTGAAACGCTTTGACGGGGCGAGCGGTGCCGCTCTGGAAGGAGGCTGCGAGCTTTTAAAATGGCCAGAGCGCGTTCCGGCGCTAGCACAGCTCTCATCTGAGCTGAGTCCAAAACTGTTCCCAGAAACGACACCCGTCGGCTGGGAAACAGCGCGCTCTTGGCAAAATTGACCCTGAGCCCCAGGCATTCTAGGTGGCTGAGGAGGAGGGCTCTGTGTGAGAGTAGTTGTACCTCTGACTGGGCCAGAATGAGCCAGTCGTCGAGGTAATTGAGAATGCGGATTCCCATCTGCCTGAGAGGGGAAAGAGCCGCGTCCATGCACTTCGTAAAAGTGCGTGGGGCCAGGGACAGTCCAAAGGAAAGGACCGTGTACTGATAAGCCACTCCCTCAAAGGCGAATCTCAAGAATCGTCTGTGATGGGGGGGCTATCTGGACGTGAAAGTATGCGTCTTTCAGGTCCAGGGAACAGAACCAGTCCTCTGAGCGAATTTGCGAGAGGATCTGCTTCAGTGTGATCATCCTGAACGACCTCCTCACGAGGGCAGGATTCAGGCGTCTGAGATCGAGGATGGGCCGGAGGCCGCCATCCTTCTTGGGAACGAGGAAATAATGGCTGTAAAAGCCTGATTCGCTCTGAGCTGGAGGAACCATTTCTATGGCTCCTTTTTTCAACAGCATCATCATTTCTGAACGTAGAACGTGAGCGTTCTAGCCGTCTACAGAAGAGGAGACCACGCCGCTGAAGCGCGGGGGTCTGTGAGCGAATTGGAGTGAGTAACCTCGTTCTATTATCCGTATAACCCATTCTGACACTCCGGGGATGGCCCTCCAGGCCTTGGCCCGCGTGGCAAGGGGCTGGATAAACTCGAGTGGCAGGCCGCCAAGCGGGGACCTGAAGCTCGTGATAAGAGGGAGAGGAATGTGCTCCCTTTTGAAAATGTTTGTGTTTTATTTCCTTGCTATAACAGCGATCAGTTGTGTGGGCGCTTTTTGAAAGGGCCCAGTGTTCACAACAGTATTTACCACAAACTCATTGCCATCGGCACCCGGAGCTAAACGGGGTGTTTGGAGGCATGACAGAGGCCATTTGGGCCGTGGGCACAGCCCAGAAGCGTCAGGAGTCTGAAGCTGTCAGTTATAATCATAGTGACAACTTGCTTTCGATCTGCCTAAAAGGATCAACCACTCTTAGAAGAGGGGTATTAATTACCATTGTGTAAACACACCAGCAGATCAAAAGTGCCGCGCGCATCCTCTCAGATCCGCTCGTAGCGGACGAGGGGAGGGGCCATCTTCACTGAAGAAGGCGAGCCGAGATCAAAGAGTGAAACGCGGGGCTGCCCTGGCGTAAATTCACTCAAGCTTGATCGTGCGAACCCTGGAGCTTGCAGTTTCTTCCCCGAGATAACTGGGAGAGTAGAAACACTAGAGCAGGGGAGGCGTGGCCACCTTCATTGAAGAAAGGGACCGTGAGCGCGGCAGGGACAGACTGAAGCTTTCATAATGAAAGTAGCGCTGGCAGATCAAAGAGCTGCAAGAGGCGCTAATACTTAGTGTAAACACACTGGCAGATCAAAGACTGTATGCAGAGTGAAAAACGCGGGGCTATGCCGGCGCGAAAAATCACTCAAGCCTTTTTTTTTTTTTTTATCCGTCTCCTTCTCCGAGGTGACTGGGAGAAGAGAAACGCGAGAGTCGGGGCCGCCCAGTGCAGCATGTTACAATGTGCACAGAAGGATTGAGCCACTCAATGTAATGAGGCGCGCTAATCCACACGCGCTGGCAGATCAAAGCGCTGTATGCAGAGTGAAACACACGGGGCTATGCCGGCGCGAAAAATCACTCAAGCCTGAACGCCCAGCCATGCGATTTTACCGTCTTTTTCTCCGAGGTGACTGGGAGAAAATAAACGTGAGTGGGTGGCCGCCCAGCGCAGCATTTTACAATGCGCGCAGAAGGATTGAGCCACTCAATGTAATGAGGCGCGCTAATCCACACGCGCTGGCAGATCAAAGCGCTGTATGCAGAGTGAAACACACGGGGCTAAGCCGGCGCGAAAAATCACTCAACCTGATTGCTCAGCCTCACTCGCTGTTCCTGTCTCCGAGGTGACTGGGAGAAGAGAAGGGGCGAGGCGGGGCCTGCTACATAGAGGACCGCGAGCAAATCAGAGTAAAGCCCGGCTTTCGGTGAAAGCAGGCTGCCTGTGTGAGCGCAGTCTCAGTGACGCACACACATAACTTTCCACTCCGGTCCGCCAAAGAGAATAGAGCCGCCCAATGAAGGAGGAGCTCTGATTCTCACGTGTGAACACCGGCGGATCCGAGCGCTGCAGGAAGCTCCGTGGCTCTGATGTTTCATTCTCCGAGCTTTGCTGAGAGAGGGGAAACGGGAGAGCGGAGCTGCCTCCACAGAGACGGACAGCGAGCGGGAAGAGCGAGACTCATACTCGAACGAGCTGTCTCAGTAAGCGCGCAGTCAGTGCGTGGGCGAGACCCAGACAGGCGGCACGCGCTCACTGCTCTTTTGCATCGTGCAGGATCCCCTGCACGAGCCACACTCGCTGTTGCGGCATTTGCAACAACGCCGATAAATATGCATTTTTATAGCACTCACCGGATGGCGGCAGCGAACAGACCGGGGCTTCTGCGGGGCTGGAGCGCGGTGAAAGCGGCGTCTCAGCTGGCAGGAGGTCTCTGGCTCAGCTGCGAGGCGTGTCAACGGCGAGGCGGCTTCTTGGGATCAGCGAAGGCGAGATGTCGTCGCTGAAGGAGAAGAAATCTGAGGATCCTATGGCCAGACGGCCGATTATATAGCCAGATAACCCCGCCCATTCTGGCGGGATCTGGCGGGCTCCGTCGCCATAGGCTCATGCAGCTCCGCTGCCGACACATTGGTTAGTTTTTAACACACTGCACGAACCAATGATCGTGCAGTTTCACTGCGTGATTGAATAAGGCTTCAGTAAAGGAGAAAAAAGGCTTTTTCCCATAGCGTCTTTAGCAAGACGCAGTACGAGTGGAGTATCGATAGGGAACTGTAGGTTCTTTTATTAAACAATTTTACAGAATGTATATTTCATGGTGAATTTTTTATTTATTTTTGACAAATGTCAGTGTTCTTCTTTTCTATTTTTTTTTTGTTATGTACAGGTCACATCAAAATGATATTGGGGATTTTAAAAAGCCTTCAGCATTTATTTCAGCATAAAATTATTTGTAATAATATGTAATGCCACAATCAAAAAATCCATCAGAAAAAAAATTGTATTTTGGATATGTAAAATGCATTGTAAAATGCGATATGTGTTAAGACACATGCTGGGCTAACATGGATCATCAGGTTTAAACAACGAGATTTGTTCATTTTTAAACCTGTTTCTTGATGTAAAGAATAAATATCAGAAATATTGTCTGAACCATAACATTGATCAAGCATGCTGTGATCTGACTGTATATGATTACAATATAAAACACACATGGAACTGCTGCATAATAGACATTGCATTTGTGTGCAATAAAAGCAACCCCCCCCCCCCCCAAAAAAAAAAACAAGTAAAAGAGCTGAATACTTGCTGCAGTATGCATCACATTGGTGCAATTACTATCAAGACCAGTAGGCGTCTCCTTTCAACGTGATCTAAGTAAAGACATATTTATGAAAGAAGTGTGCCAGTCTTTATGTTTCTCAGAGTCAGACAGCACTGAGAGTTCATTTGTTACAGGTGTCACTCTGAGAGCTCCAGCACTGAAGCATCAACATGATATTTACAGTGTTTTTGATTTATTTCACAGCACTGCTATTCTTGGTCTCAGGTACAAAATCACTTCTTTCTAAATTGTCATGATGCTTTAGTCTATGGCTTTAGTCTCACCATTTTTAATGTGCTTTCTTTCTCTTTCAAACAGGGCAATCATTAAGTGACAAAGTTAGTCAAACTCCAAATAACAAGCTGGTTAAAGCACAAGAACCTGTTACACTCACCTGCTCTCACACAATAACAACCTATAACATGATATTATGGTATGAGCAGGTGACAGGGGATGTTGCTCTAAATCTTATTGGATATGTGCGTTTCACAAATCCAGCCACAGAAAGTCCATACACAAATGAGTTCAATATTACAGGAGATGGTGCAAAATTCTCTACTCTTGAGTTCAAGCCGAAAGCATCTGGGAGATCTGTTATGTATTATTGTGCTGCAAGTGAAGCACAGTGTTAGAGATCAGTTCATCTGCCTACAAAAACCTGTTATAACCACAAACCAAAACTGTAGGGACTTTTTATTAAACTATTTTACAGAATCTATATTTCAAGGTGAATTTTTTTCTTCTTCTTTCCATCTTTTTGTTATTTGCAGGTCAAATTAAAACAATATTGGGAACCTTTTAAAAAGCCTTCAGCATTTATTTCAGCATAAAATTATTTGTTATCATATGCAATGTTACAATTTAAAAATCCATCAGAAAAAAGTATTTGTCTTTATATCAAATGTGTTTCTGGATATAAATAATAAAAAAAAAAAAAGTGCTTGAAAAATGTCAGTATTTCTCCGGTGATGCACATATATTTACTGTTAGACAAAGATTACTACTCATAGAAACTGTGATTTAAACAAATGATTAGATGTTATACAAATGTCATGTTTGGCTTTATATGGGTGACCTTTAAAAATGCGCCAATTTTAAAATCTTGCAGTCTGTATTGCATTGATGTGAATTAATTGTTAATAAAACTCAATACAAACTTCAGGGCAAACTTCAAGGAGTTAGGAAAAGAGCACAGTTGCTATGCACAGCTTGGGTTTTGTGGGGCGCTGTGAAGTCATACATCATATACTGCAGTCATGCACTTTAACAGTGTCAGAGTAACAATCACTCAAGACTGTTTAGACTGAGCTCTTCAGAGCTAAATATCAACATGAGAGTTTTCAGCATAATTACTGTCTCACTAATCTATCTCTCCGGCAAGGTTGTATTTTTAACCAGACCTGTGTAATAAAATACTTTATAATAATATATCATCTTTTATCTGATATTTTTTTGCAGACTTTTCTTATACTTACAAAGTTGACCAGTCTCCACCTGATGTAATTAAGAGACCAGGAGAATCTGCAAAGATCCAGTGTTTGCACAGTGTGCCCAGTTACAATCAGATCAGCTGGTACAGACAAAACCAGGACCAAGGGTTCACATTAATGGGATATTTATACCTGACATCAAAGAACGAAGAAGCAGGTTTCACAAACAAAATAGAAATGTCTGGAAATGGAAACAGCAATGGATATTTGACCATTAAAGATCTCTTGTCTAATGACAGTGCAGTGTATTTTTGTGCTGCGTGTTACACAGTGTCTTAGATCCCTGATGTTCATTACAAAAATGTCTCTTTAATGCTGTGATGAAAAGATTAAGAAAATAAAGCTAGGCCCATGTCTTAATCCACACCCGCTTCTGTGGTATTAATTTCAGACTGCCTTTTTTAAAACAAAAATAGCAAACACTTCAGTTTCTGTAAACTTTGTTTTTGACCTCAAGTGATTCATAGTGAAGAATCAATTCTATAAAAATACATATGTTATATGTATATAACCTGCAAACAATTTAAAGCACAGAACAAACATTCACAAGCTCGAGCTTGATGAACACAATGTTATGCCTTCCTCTCAATAGGTGGGGCTGTTTTGCAACACATCCACCCATGAGGATGGAGGAGGGACCTTGCCTCTGAGAGGGTTGATGAAATTCAGATGAATTTGCAACAAATCGAGCTATTGCTGTTTTGATATTGTATAACTACATATATATTTTTTAACTGTGTTAATAAAACTTAATAATGCTCAGAAATCCAATTCTACTCTTTTATTTGCTCTGCGGGCATTTTGGTAAGTGAATTTAAACGTGTTTTCTTTTTGCACACAACTTTTTACATTATCTGGTGAAGTCTTTTCGACGATGCACAATGCAGTGAAATAACCGATTCATTTTCATCTATTTAACAGGCCATTTGTTGAGCAGTGTTGTTCAAACTCCTGCTGAAGTCATTGTGAGTTCTGGACAGGCCTCCACTTTATCCTGTTCTCACAGTATCTCCAGCTACAACACCATATTGTGGTACTACCAGCATGAGCATGGGCAAGGCATGCACAATATTGGATATTCCTTTCACGGAAACCACAATTTGGAGAATGCAGATGATAAAAAATATAAGCTGGAGGGAGATGGCAAGAGTACTGTGAACCTGACAATCTTAGAGCTCACGCTGAAGGAGAGCGCAGTGTATTTCTGTGCAGCTAGTGCACACAGTGCTGTAGACCCCCCATGAGCCCTACAAAAAGCCCATATCATTTATTCATCTTTCATTAACTTTCAAGCTCTTGGGTTGAGCTGCATTCCATGAGAGGAACCTGACAACTCAGTTTTGTTTTCGAATTGATGAATAAGCAAACAGGTCAACAGAATACAACAGAAAGGTTATTAAATAAAAGTCCCTGACTAAGCTTGGTTTCTCCCAAGGATATTTCTCCACTACTTTGCTTTGTTTCTTGCCTTTAACTTGCTCTGCTGGGATTTTAAAGACAACTAATATTCCATAATATTATTGATTTGACTTCACTGAAAATATCAGATGAAAACAAAACTTGAACTGAACAGGATGATGAAACTATTGTCTTCTTTATAAGTGAAATCAAATTTGTTTAATAATCGATGAACTATGCAACATTGACACTGTTATTGAAATGAATTGAATAAACACTGAACTAATAACCCACCCTTAAACCTAACCATAAAATCAAACCTGTCCCTAACCTTATCCCTATCCCACCTTAATAGCAGCAAAAAGTGTTTTGCAATGCAACATGAACACAATAATTATGCCTAACTTTTAATCTCGTTATGTAAATATAGTAGTAAATATATCTATAAAATAAAATGTGACCAAAAAAAAAAAAAAAGGATGGCAGCAGTCTGATGGTTTGTGATGTCACTTCCTGTTTAGAAGAAATCAGCTTGACTCAGCTCAGTGCAGTTGAGAACTCACCATGATGTTTTGCCTCTCCATCCAACTTGTGACAGTGCTCTTTCTAACAGGTGAAATATTCATTTATATGTCAGTTTTTGTTCAGATTTCAAGAAGAAAATGGTTACAGTTTGACATTTTTCTATAAGAATCAAGTTGTAATGTTTGCTCTGTGTTCTTCTCTTTGTGCAGTCCCCGCTGTGTGTAAAGATGTCCAGCAGTCTCCAGATTCAGTCTTGTGTCATCCTAACAGTATTGTTGAGTTGACATGCAGCCATAACATCAATAACTATGACACAATATTATGGTATCAGCGCTCTCCTGGGGACACAGAACTGAAGCTTTTAGCTTATATGTCCTACAAAACTCCAAAGACTGAGGATCCATATGTAGATCACTTTAACGTATCAGGTGATGGTGAAAATGCTGCTTCGCTTCATATAACATGTAGCAGACAAGCCAAAATCACGGCAGTGTATTACTGCGCTGCCAGTATCACACAGTGCTGCGAGAGTTAAACTCTCTTTACAATTACCTTCCTCTTATTAGACACCCCATAAACACCTGCACAGACCAGCACTGGCTCACATTCATTTGCTGATCACTGACAGCATATGATTGTGTTTATTCCTGGTGTCAGAACAGGTGCCTCATTGAAGAGATCTAGATGTAGAGAGGCAGATAAGAACATGTTATTCTAAATGATAAGATAAACAATGGCCATTAGTATGTTTGACATGTTTTGGCACAGATGCCTTAGACTAAAGACTGAAATAGAATTTTTGGTTCCACTTTATTTTAAGGACCAATTCTCTCTAAAAGTCAACTATGACTTTTGCCTCAATAAACTCCTAATTTGTTGCTTATTAATAGTTAAAAAGGGATCTAAAATATGGTCTTGCCGAATTAGACATTAATATGGGCTTTGTAAATAATAACAAACAGCCACTATGCTAGTAATATGCATGCTAATAAGAAACACTCTTAAAAATAAAGGTGCTTAAAAGGTTCTTCACAGCGATGCCATAGAAGAACCATTTTTGGTTCCACAAAGAACCATTCAGTCAAAGGTTCTTTAAAGAACCATCTTTCCTTACCTTTTTATAATCTGAAGAACCTTCTTTCGCCACAAGAACATTTTGTTAAACAGAAAGGTTCTTCAGATGTTAAAGGTTCTTTATGAAACCATTTAGACTAAATGCCAGTCTCTCCCGTGAATTGCCAAAATACAGACAGCACATCACATGTCCCACCAGAGACAGTAATATATCGGATCACTGTTACACAACAATAAAGGACGCATATCACTCGGTTCCACGAGCAGCTTTAGGACTCTCTGATCACTGTTTGGTTCATCTTATTCCATCCTACAGGCAGAAACTTAAGTCTGCAAAGCCTGTATTAAGATCTGTTAAAAGATGGACTAACGAAACAGAGCGGGATTTACAAGCCTGTTTCTCTCTCACTGATTGGACTGTTTTTGAAGCTGCGGCAAATGATCTGGACGAGCTCACAGAGACTGTAACATCTTATATCAGTTTCTGTGAGGACATGTGCATTCCTACCAGGACTCATCTATTCTACAACAATGACAAACCATGGTTCACTGCCAAACTCAGACAGCTCCGTCAGGCCAAAGAAGATGCTCACAGAAAGGGGGATAAAGTCTTGTACAAACAGGCCAAATACACACTGGAAAAGGAGATCAGAGTGGCAAAGAGGAATTATTCTGACAAGCTCAGGAACAAATTCTCTTCCAGTGATCCTGCTTCAGTGTGGTAGGATTGAAGGACATCACCAGCTACAAAACACCCCCCCCCCCCCCCCCCCCCAGCACTCTGGAGAATCAACACCTGGCAGACGACTTAAACGAGTTCTTTTGTCGCTTTGAACGATCACCCCTCACCCGCCCAGAACACCTCTCCACACAACCATTCACACCTCCAGCAACCCCTCTCTCCCCCACACCTACGATTCAAATCAGCGAAGATGATGTGTGCCAGGTCTTCAGGAAGAACAAAAGAAGGAAAGCACCTGGTCCAGATGGTGTGTCACCAGCCTGCCTAAAAATCTGTGCTGATCTGCTGGCCCCCATCTTCACACAGATCTTCAATAGATCACTGGAGCTGTGTGAAGTCCCCTCATGCTTCAAACGCTCCACCATCATCCCCGTCCCAAAGAAACACAAAATTACTGGACTTAATGACTACAGACCTGTGGCCCTAACGTCTGTAGCCATGAAATCATTCGAAAGACTGGTTCTGGCTCATCTGAAGGACATCACTGGACCCTTACTGGACCCCCTGCAGTTTGCCTACAGAGCAAACAGGTCTGTGGATGATGCAGTCAACATGGAACTGCACTTCATCCTGCAGCATCTGGACAGACCAGGGACTTATGTGAGGATCCTGTTTGTGGACTTCAGCTCTGCTTTTAACACCATTATCCCGGAAACCCTTCAAAATAAACTGACACAGCTCCCCGTCCCCACCTCCGTCTGTCAGTGGATCAACAGCTTCCTGACAGACAGACAGCAGTTAGTAAAGCTTGGCAAATTCACATCCAGCACTCGCACCATCAGCACTGGAGCTCCTCAGGGCTGCACACTCTCCCCACTGCTCTTCTCCCTCTACACCAACAACTGCACATCTAAAGACCCCTCTGTCAAGCTCCTGAAGTTTGCAGACGACACCACACTGATTGGCCTCATCCAGGACGGTGACAAGTCTGCTTACAGACAGGAGGTTAAGGAGCTGGCTGTCTGGTGCAGTCTCAACAACCTGGAGCTTAACACGCTCAAAACTGTGGAGATGATCGTGGACTTCAGGAGAAACCCCCCTGCTCTCCCCCCACTCACCATCATGAACAGCACTGTGACTGCAGTGGAGTCATTCAGATTCCTGGGCACCACCATCTCTCAGGACCTGAAGTGGGATATTCACATTGACTCCATTGTCAGAAAGGCCCAGCAGAGGTTGTACTTTCTTCGCCAGCTGAGGAAATTCAACCTGCAACAGGACTTACTGAAACAGTTCTACTCTGCCATCATTGAATCCATCCTCTGCACCTCAATAACTGTCCGGTTCAGCTCAGCTACCAAATCTGACCTCAGAAGACTAAGGAGGGTAGTCCGGACTGCTGAGCGAATCATTGGTACAACCCTCCCCACTCTCCAAGAACTGTACTTATCCAGAGTGAGCAAAAGGGCTGGCAAAATCACTCTGGACCCCTCACATCCAGCACACTCCCTCTTTGAACTGTTACCATCTGGTCGACGCTACAGAGCTCTGAGCACCAGAACGACCAGACACAGAAACAGTTTCTTCCCTCAGGCAATCCATCTCATGAACACTCAATAAATAAACGTAGAACACACAACTATAATACATTATCCATTCACCACACTCACTTATTTTATTTTTATTTTTCTCATTTCTAATTTGCACATACTTGACCTGTACATACATAGTCGCCTATATTATATATTATATATTGTGTATTTTTTATTTTTTTGCTGCTTTGTACATTGGTTATTGGCTATTTCTTGTTATTTTGTTTTATTACCTGTGTCCTGTCCTGTTACTGTCTCTCTGTTGCACTGTGGAGCTTCTGTCACTACAACAAATTCCTTGTATGTGTAAACATCCTTGGCCAATAAAGCTCATTCTGATTCTGATTCTGAGACAAAACGGTTCTTCTGTGGCATCGTGAGGCACCTTTATTTTTAAGAGTGAACTAGTTAATAGTGAGAATTGGTCCTTAAAATAAAGTCCTATAGGCTCAATCCTAAATATTCCTATTTAAATATACAAATTTATTATGAATAGTGTTCATTTCTCACTCACTTTACAACATTGTAAAAAAAATCAAATATTAATAATGAGTTATTAATAACATAATAATGCTCTGATAAAATTACATCAAATTAGTCAATCAAATGAAATATGATTATATATATATATATATATATAAATGTTTTCACTTTATTTTGATGGTCCCTTTAACACATTCTGTTGACTATAAGTAACATTGCACCTACATTTCTACTAATTCTCCTTAGAGTGTATGTATTAGTAAACTGGTAGGGTTAGGGTTCAAATAAGTTGATGTACTTGCAAAGTTACTTACAGTCAGTAGAGTGTCTGTTGGGAGACCAACACAATAAGGAGTTAGTAGATATGAAGCAGACAGTCTACTAATACTCGAATGAGAGTTTGTCAACATGTAGTTGTTTTTGCATGTAGTTGCAAAAATTGTGGTTGCATTGGTTCTCTCATAATATTATGAATATCAGTTAAAATCATCAGGCTGTATTCTAAGTTAAATATCAAGAAACATTTCACCCGTGTCATATATCACAATTCTATAGCAATTTCAGAATTCAGAATTTATTAAAATTACTGTTATTATATTACTATGTACACTGTAAAAAAAAAAGTTGAGCCAACTTAAAATTTTAAGGCAACCAGCTTCAGCAGATTTTTGAGTTGTTTTAAGTTTATACAACAAAAAGTTGAGAATCTCCTACAAAAATAAATTGAGAGATCTCAATAATCTGCTGAAGCTGGTTGCCTTAAAATTTTAAGTTGGCTCAACTTTTTTTTTTTTTTAACAGTGTATTTTATGATATTATATACAAAATGTTACTATATTTGCAGAAAATTAAAATTCAAACTACACTAATAATAAGGGGCAGTGATTAATGCATTTATGCTCACTGCTCTATATAGACACAACCCTTCAACAGACTTTAATTGTAGGAGGTGCAGCATTACCCATAATACATTTGTATCTCACAGTGCAGTATGAAACAATCCACTGACTCCCCTCCATATCTGGTCTTTGACATACACCCTCACACAACGGCAACATGAGAGGATCTCTAGTTTCTTCAACCACCGTGATTTGTTTCATAGGTAATACTATAAGATGTTTCTTTGCATGCACTTTGCCAGCTTTAATTATAATTATTAATTTCACACAATTAGTTACATAATAAAAGTGTAGCATTTGCCTTCATGTCTTCACAGGTGTTGTGTTTTCTAGTAAGGTTGATCAAACTCCTTCTGCAATTTTTTGGAGTCCTGAAAGTCCGGCTGAAATTACCTGTCGCCATCAAATAACTAGCTATGACACTTTACAGTGGTACCAGCGCTCACAGACAGACACTGAGCTGAAACTCATTGGTTATGTGTATTATGAACAAAGAACTATTGAGAAACCATTTGAGAAGCATTTTAATGTGAGCGGTCACGGTAAAACACACTCAACACTTCATCTTATCCAGCTGAGAAAATCTGAAGACAGTGCTGTGTACTACTGTGCTGCTTATTACCACAGTGCTGTTTCCTCCCTTTCCATTAAACAAAAACCCACCTTTAATAATCTCATAACAGTGAGTATGCAGCTTTGCACAGCTGTCACATGATTTGGTACATGATATATATATTTTTCTTCCTTTTTGATAACAATGTTCCCCCACTGAATCAACAAAACAAGGTCTTTCAAAATCAACATATTCTCTTTGCTTGGTGCACAAATGTTTACCCATTGTGTGTCAGTTAATAGTATTATAATATACATTATTTAATGACCGAGTAAACACATTAGCAACCACATAGCCTAGAAACGAGACCCCAAAAAAAAAAAATGGATAGCATCATTTACACACCAGAGGGCACAATCTGTTCGCTCACTTATACAGTAACTGATATAGTTGCTGTAGTTTCCTTCCTCAGATGAAGAAAAAAAAAAAAGGTTTAAGAATGGGTTTGTTTCTCCCACCCAGTCATTTGTCTTTAGGTACAACATGATTAGACATCTGATCAACACTGCTATCTCGCTGCTCATTTTAACAGGTAATGAAATGCATTTAAACATTCTGGAACAAGAGATGTGCACACTATAAAAATTATTTTTCAAAGTTGGAAATAAAGATTACTGGAGTATGTTTTACAAGAAAATACCATTATGAGTGAAATTAGTTTCAAAGTAAATTTTATATCTTTTTTTTTCAATGTAGTGTTTTATAACAGTATTGTCACTCTAAATGTTTCCTTCTCTTAACAGGCTTCTCAGTGAAGGCTTCTACTATCATACAGACCCCTCCTCACCTGCTGCCCCAAAACAATGCAGAATCAGTGAGTCTTCACTGTTCTCACCAAAATCCAACCTTCAATGTCATCCTCTGGTACAAGCAGCCTCTTAGTGGAGAAATGCAGCTCATGGGGTATCTATACAGGACAAATATTAACTCAGAGCCAGATTTTAAGGAGAAAATTGAGCTATTTGGGAATGGAGCAATTAACAGCGATTTGACACTGAAAAGAATTTCCTCAGATGACAGTGCAATCTATTACTGTGCTGCAAGAGAACACGGTGTTGTGGGTTTCCTGCACTTCTGCACAAAAACTTTATCACAAACCCCTATACATTACATCACAGTGGCACTCTTTCTTTATGTTAAGAAGGTAGTTATGTTTGTAACATGTCAAATGTAAATAAATATAGCCAACCAGAGCTAGTTGTCACACTTTTTTTTTTACTCCAATGAATATTTCTTTGGGTTACAGGGTCAATGTACATTAAACTATCAAACATTTCCACTAGAAATGTAACATATGTGAAACACTTGTTGTCAGAAAACAGTTCAGGCTAAAATCTACCTTAATTATAAATCGTTGACCCATGCATTTTTGTTGCAAGTGTTGTTTTGTTCACTTGTGTATGCAATTCTATTTAAAAAAAAAAATTACAAAATAAATGTTTAACAGAATTAAAGATTTAACTCCTTCGCATTCCTGGAAAATGTAAATAAGCACAAAATGTACCACGGGCAGAACGTTGGAAACTAGATTTTAACTAGAAAGAATTAGATCTTTGTAACCAACATAAATATCCACTGCCTAAGAAAACACACATTTGTATAACTGGGATTTTTAACTTGAAACTTTTTATTGTCTTGTGTGACAAATAGCCCTGGCCTCTCAGATTACTATTATAATTGATTACATTTGACAAATTCCACACATTATTCATCGATAACATGGCAGATGTAGAATGAAAGAGCTGTTTGGGAAAGTGTTTGTTGAAAGTGAATTCTACTGTAATTTACAACTCAGTTTCAAACCCAGCAGGGGGCAGTAGAAGTAAAAACACATAGATGTGAACAGAATAAATCAGGCTCCACCCATTTATCCAATAAACCTGACTAGCTCACCCATGAGTTTTCATTCAAACCAGAACTCAACATGAGTCAATTTCCCATCAAATGTTTCCTGCTTCAGTGTTGCATTGAGACATTACTTGCAGATACTTGCATATTTATGGCATCACTGTAGATTAACCTGTTGCTTTAATGGCCTTACAGGACTGTGTATGATGTTAAATGTTGCACAAACTCCTAGACACCTTTTCTTAGTCACTGGAGCGACCATGAACATCACCTGCAGTCACCATGACAAAATCTTCTGGTATCACAAAGTATGTGATACCAATGTGCAGACACTGGAGGAGAAAGAGGCAAAGCTTTATTGTCATCATGGTGACAGCAGCTATCCATACATGTACTGGTATCAACAGAAAAATGAAGGCGGTTCTTTGGAGCTTATTGGAATGCTGACAGGTGATTCAGGTACTCCAGAGGAAAAATTCAAACCTCGATTTGTCCTATCAGGACATGCTACAAAAGATGCATCCCTGCTCATATCCAGCATATCTGTTGAGGACAGTGCAGTGTATTTCTGTGCAACAAGTGAGCACAGCTGTACAATTCCTTATAACTGCTGACAAAAAACTGTTCACTTTGCACCTGTTTGAATAAAAAAAAAGTTTTCCACAAGGCCACAAGGTTACTTGAATATTTATGCCAAAACTGGTAATAACTATTATTACAAATAGAGGGCACCAATGAAAATGAGGTTTCAGTATGAATGACTTAAAGGAGAAGAGCAGCATAATGGTTCCAGGTTCAAGAGCATGCTCTAGTCCAGTTCTATCTCTTTCTACTTATTGTTCTCCACTGTCCTCTCAAATAGAGTCAAGAAGAAAAGAAGGAAATTATACTGGCCTGCTTGAAGATCTGCCATGTTAGCAGCCAAACGTCTTGCTTGCATAATTTATAAACATTGCAGATACTTACATTTGTTTTTTTTTATAAAACTTTAATATATAGAGACAGAACTGGACTGACCTTTTTTTTGTGTGAACTGAAATGTATTTTAGATTTATCTTAAAACTGCACTAAGGACTAATGGACTTGCATTTGCGCAAGCTCCTAATTCTAAGTGTTTAAATTCAGTTCTTAATGCATCCTGCCCTGTTTATGTTACAGACGTGACTGATACCATAAATTGTGCAAGTTTAGGTTAAGTATTTCTTTTCCTAAAAGATCAAACACAGTTGTTGTATACAGAAGATGAAAAGGATCCTATTTATGTGCACTGAATGACAATACAGAGCTGTCTGTGACTAGAATATCACAGACACTTTGGGGAGGGCTTTGTTTTGGACCAATAAGCAATCACCCAACATCTAGGTGATTTCTTTGTGAGATGAACAACAGTTTTAGTGTCAAGCTGTTACCTCTCATGACTGCAGAATAAACAATTTAGAGAGGCAGCCATTGCACCGTGAATTTAATGTTATTTCTTCTATTGCCTTTGTTGAATGTTATCAGAATGATCAGAGCAATCATTTTAACTATACTCACTACTTACTGGCTACCACGTAAGTGTTTACAGTGCAATGCAGTCTAAGTTCTTTATTTTTAATATTCATTGTTATGTGCTCCTCACCCTCTTGTAGTTCGTGTGGTTTGTTCTCCTGTCATTCAGCAGTCTCCCAAACATCTTCTACAGACAGGAAAGGAGAAAGAGGCAAAGCTTTCCTGTCGTCACGGTGACAGCAGCTACACGCTCCTGTACTGGTATCAACAGAAAAGCAATGGCGGTTCTTTGGAGCTTATTGGAATGCTCAATTATGGCACAGCCTCTCTAGAGGAAAAATTCAAACCTCAATTTAACATCACAGGACATGCAAAAGAGGATGCATACCTGCACATATCCAGCATATCTGTTGAGGACAGTGCAATATATTTCTGCGCAGCTCGTTTGCACAGTCACACAGTTCCTTTTAATTGCTGACAAAAAACTGTTCACTTTGCACCTGTTTGATTAAAAAAAAAAAAACAAAAGCCACAAGATTTCTTGCATCTTCATGCCAAAACTCGTTATAAGAATGTTTACAAATAGAGGGCACCAATGAAAGTGTGATATATCAGTGTAGTTTGTTAAATGTGGGCTTTAATAGAGAGCAACTGGCCTTCATCACAGACTTGTGCATTAGCCTACTCTCTACACATATGATGAGTGTTTTTGCTCAAGGAGACCCAGGTTCAAGACCAACCTAGGACATGTTCTACTTCCAGTTTCCTGGAAATTGTAAAATGCAAAAGTCTCCAGGCAATTTAGTCCCATCAGAATAGGGCTGAAAGCAAAAATCTAGTAAACCAGGGGTACCTGATCCTGTTCTTGGAGATCTACCTTTAGCTCCAACCTCGAACAAACACAACTGAACCATCTAAATAGCTTGCAACTGGCTGACCTGAACTTTGCGGGTACAGAAGGCAAAATAATATTCAAATACAGAAAATGAAGCAAGATTTGCAGTGTAGGAGGATCCAGAGCTGTATGTGACTCGACTATCACAGACACTTGGGGGTGAGTTTTTTCATTTGGACCAATAAGCAACTACTTAACACCTAACATCTACGTGGTTCCTTTCTGAGGTGAACATCAGTCTCAGCCTTAAGATATGTGAAAAGATCTTTCAACTGCAGAAGAAACTATTTAGAGAGGCAACAATTGCACTGTGAATTTAATGTTATTTCTTCTGTTGCTTGGTTGAATGTTATAATCATGATTAGAGCAATCCTTTTAACAATAATCACAGCTTTCGTGTTAATAGGTAAGCATTTCTAGTGCATTGCAGTCTAAGTTATATTATGTGTATGTATTGTAACGCACTCCTCACCCTCTTGTAGTTTGTGTGGTTTGTTCTCCTGTCATTCAGCAGTCTCCCAAGCATCTTCTACAGACACTGGAGGAGAAAGAGGCAAATCTTTCTTGTCATCATGGTGACAGCAGCTACACATACCTCTACTGGTATCAACAAAAAAATAAAGGCGGTTCTTTGGAGCTTATTGGAATGCTCAGACGTGGTGAACCTTCTCAAGAGGAAAAATTCAAACCTCGATTTGCCCTCTCAGGACATGCAACAAAAGATGCATTCCTGCTGATATCCAAAATATCTGCTGAGGACAGCGCAGTGTATTTCTGTGCAGCTAGTATGCACAGCCATACAATTCTCTATAAACCCTGACAAATAACTGTTCACTTTGCACCTGTTTGATAATAAAAAAGCCACAAGGTTTCTTTCATCTTCATGCCAAAACTGGTAATATGAACCCTGACAAGTAGAGGGCACTAATGAAAATGTGATGATTATAAATGATGAGTGATTTTGCTCATGGGAACCCAGGTTCAAGACCAACTTGGGACATGTTCCAGTCCAGTTTCATCTATATTTTCTTTCAATTTCCTGGCACTTCTCCACTGTCCTCTCAAATAAAATCCCTATTCGGACTGGGATAGTGACAGTTCTTATTTGAATGCAATATCTGTGATGTTAGTGTGTGCTTTCTAGATGTGAGCATTACAGAAGTTAATGTGCTGTTGTTGCATGCATCACGTTTGATAAATATGTCTTTAAGATAAAAAGTAAAAAAAGGTGTGCCCAGTTTTGTTCCTGGAAATTTACCTTCATGGAAGTGGAAGCTTCCTGTCACGATTCCTGGCCATGATCTTCCGTTAACTCGCCACCAGATGTCACTCACACACCACACAGCACACTGGACTACAGTTCCCACAATACATTGCACTGACGATACACACAGCTGTCACTGATTACACAGCTGATTTCACTGATCACCCTATCACACACACTATTTAAGCCATGGACTTCCTCAGTATCAGGGCCGAGTATTGTATAGCACTTATCACTCTCCCAGGGATAGCTACTTTACGGAGCCTTAGTGATAGTCTTAGTCTTGCCTTGTTTTTCTTGCCATGTCTGACCCTGCCCGTGTTTCCTGGATTTACCCTTTGTCTCTGCCGTTTGGACTCTGTTCGCTCCCCGTTTGGATTATTGCTCTCGTTTCTGGATTATCTCTCTGCCTTGCCCCTTTGGATACTGTTCGCCGATCGTCGACCCACGCTTTCTCCACGGATTGCTGTGTCTTGCCCTTGCCATACCTGTTTGCCACTGTCTGACCCTGCCTGTTTTCTGACCATGTTTTATAATAAAGAGTACTTAGACCTCGCCTATTTTTCTGATCTGCCGGACTACGCACTCATAGACTTTTTTTTGTGAGGGCATTAATCAGACGCTCAAATCGCAGTTAATCCGCGAAGGTCCCCGTTCATCTCTTAGTAAATTCATGGATTATGCTTTGCTGTGTGTGGGCTCTCCGTTCACTGTGGGTGTCGCGGAGGAACGCGACACCGCACTCACTCGCGAAATGGCGGTAACAACAACACCCCTTCACGTCATCGCTGTCCAGCCAGAGTCTGCTCACGTCATCGCTGTCCAGCCAGAGTCTGCTCACGTCATCGCTGTCCAGCCAGAGTCTGCTCACGTCATCGCTGTCCAGCTAGAGTCACACCACGTCTCAGTGCTCCAGCCAGAGTCTGTCACACCCAAGGATTTAAGGTCAGTCCTTCGAGTCCCCTGTCTGGTTTCCAGCATAAGGGACCCACCACTGATATCGGTGCGAGTAGCTGGCATTCCCAGGGCCTCAACCCTGGCTGTTACAGTGACTGATCCCCTGACCTCAGTGATTCCCGTTATGGCGGTCGCCATTTTGAGTGTGTGGGCTGCACACTGTGCTCCTGAGGCCTCTCCTGTCCACGAGTCTGCTCCTGAGGCCTCTCCTGTCCACGAGTCTGCTCCTGAGGCCTCTCCTGTCCACGAGTCTGCTCCTGAGGCCTCTTCAGTCCACGAGTCTGCCCCAGAACCTCCAGAGGAGGCGGCGTCCACTGCAGAACCACCAGAGGTGGCAGCTTCTGCTGCAGAACCTCCCGAGGTGGTGGTGCCCACTCATGAACTCACTGTTTGCCCTGTCACGGCCACGGAGGCCGTCCCTGAACTCGCTGTTTGCCCTGTCACGGCCACGGAGGCCGTTCCTGAACTCACGGTCTGCCCTGTCACGGCCACGGAGGCCGTTCCTGAACTCACTGTCTACCCTGTCACGGCCATGGAGGCCGTCCCTGAACTCACTGTCTGTCCTGTCACGGCCAAAGAGGCCGTCTGTGAGCTCACGCCCTGTCCTGTCATGGCTCAAGAGGCTGTCTGTGAGCTCTCGCCCTGTCCTGTCACGGCCAAAGACACCGCCTGTGAATTCAGAAATCACGCAAAAAAATTAAGCAGGTTTATACTATTAAACCATGGTTAAATGTTTGTAAGGGTTGGGATGTCCACGTGTTTTTTGTTAGTTTGTTTTTTTGTTGAAGAAATTATAGAGGCAAAAAGGTGGCCAAAATGAAAGATTAAGTGGATATTTGATAGTCGGTGCCCTACGCAAACTGCGTACTCTGCGTATAGGGAGCGGCGGTACTGTACAGTAGCGACAATCACATACACTGGGGAGTGGGCTCTGTTGACCTGGACCAATAAACAACCACCTAACATCTAGGCGGTTCCCTTCTGAGGCGAACAACAGTCTCAGCCTCAAGATATGTGATGAGATGTTTTAAAACCTCTTTTGACTGCGGAAGAAACCTCTGTTGCTTGGTTAAATATTATAATCATGATCAGACCAATTTATTTAACTATAATTACTATTTACTTGTTACCAGGTAAGTATTTCTATAGTGCAGTGCAGCCTTAAAATATATATATATTGTTGTGCTCTCCTCACCCTCTTGTAGTTTGTGTGGTTTGTTCTCCTGTCATTCAGCAGTCTCCCAAACATCTTCTACAGACACTGGAGGAGAAAGAGGCAAAGCTTTTTTGTCGTCACGGTGACAACAGCTATCCATACATGTACTGGTATCAACAGAGAACCAAAGGTGGTTTTTTGGAGCTTATTGGAATGCTTAGTTATGGCACAGCTTCTCAAGAGGATCAATTCAAACCTCGATTTAACATCACAGGACATGCAAAAGAGGATGCATTCCTGCTCATATCCAACATATCTGTTGAGGACAGCGCAGTGTATTTCTGTGCAGCAAGAGAACACAGCCATACAATTCCCTATAACCGCTAACAAAAAACTGTTCATGTTGCACCTGTTTGATTTAAAAAAACAAACACACACACACACACACACACACACACACACACACGTTGGTTTTTGTGGTTTATGGGGACTCTCCATAGGCGTAATGGTTTTTATACTGAACAAACTGTGTGTGCTATTGCCCTACACCAACCCTACACCTAAACTTAGCCCTCACAGGAGACTTTGTCCATTTTTAGATAAAAAAAAAAACACAATTTAGTATGTTTTTTTTTTTAAGCCTTTTGAATTACGGGGACATAGGCAGTGTCCTCATAAACCACCTTCATATTGTAATACCTCTGTCATACCCATGTCATTATACAAATTTGTGTCCTCATAAACCACATAAACACACACACACACACACACACACACCAGGTGTCTTGTACTGTATCTTCATGGCACAACTGGCAATAAAACAAATATCTTTTCTTAACACTGCATATACACATTTGAGCTCAACCTAAAAGGTATGAAAATAAAACTTCTGTCATCATTTACTCACCCTAATGTAGTTCCAAGCCTTTCTTTCCTCTGAGCAGTACAAAAGAAGTGATTGGTTTAATTTGACAGCAGATACAAATTCTGGTTGAACAGTTATCATTTTTATTTGCTGCATATTACTGTGCTCCATTTGTGCACAGTACAGAAAATCCACATATTGACCTTAGTACTCTATAAATCATTGGGCAGATATCGCTTTTCTTTCTTCTTCTTCCTATGATAATCTTTTCTCTGACTGGGTAGGATTTCAACAACGACCATCCAATCACAGATAAGAACAAGTTCAAGTGTTCCTAAAGACTTCAGTTTCAGAATCTGAAATCTCCCTTGCATGAGTCTATCAGAATCAGACATTTATTTCAAGCAATATGAAGCAGCTTACCTTCATTTTCCTCTATGTGCTGTTCTGTTTCACAGGTCATTTTTGTACTCTTCTTAATGAAGAATGCTTATACTGTATATAGTGCGGTAAATAATTGATGCATTTTCCATTTGATGACATCAACATGTGTTTTTCCCTCTAAAGACATTTCTCTTGGTTCATCCATTGATCAACCGCCTGACGTGATAAAGCATCTGGGAGACACTGTTAACATCAGCTGCACTTGCACTTACAGCAGCTATTTTTATCTTTACTGGTACCGACAAACAACACAAGGAGAATCGTTCAAACTTCTTGGGTACTGTAGTAAACGTTAGAACCATTGTTCTAATTTTAGCTTTTAGGGAATCACTCTTAAGATTCGATATTTGTATGATTAATTAATATTAATCAGAATGTCCAGCTTATACCTTGTTAACGATACCTTATTAAAATCAGCACGTTATTTCTTAACAATTTTGTTTATCTTATTCGCGGCCAATGATAAAACAAACCAAATAGTTAGTTATCAAATTCATGAGCGTAGGTAACGCGATCTTTGGCAAATAATTTCAGACTTGCAAAATCACATAGCACAGACATGAGATTTCTTAATAGAATCAAAGTTTATTTCACTACTCTAACACAATACTTAAGCTAAATGACACAAACAGAAGACGTAAACAAACACACACACACACATTCGTTGCAATGAATTGTTTTGATCTGAAGAGAGTTTTAGGTTCTAATGCTCGTTTTCAACCTGAGGGAAATCACACACACATGGAACTCTTCTGTCTTTACTCTTAGCGATGAATACAACCAGTTTCCAGCAGATTTAGGAAATATTGTCTTACTTTCTTTGCTTTCACTTGAGTTGAGTTCCTTCCCGGTTCAGGAAAGATCGTGCGTGGATTGGCGGCTTGGTCGGTCGTTGTCACGAGAATACTCTTCAGTGGTTGGTTGGCTTTGTTCTGACTTGATGACGCTCCCAGGAAGTTGGTTTCAGTTTCTGAGGCTTTAGATGTTAAAGTTCTTTGGAAGTTTGAGTCTTGATCTCAGTTCACTGCTCGATCATGATGTTAAAATGACTGAGAGCGGCGAACGAGCTGAGCTTAAGCTTGAACTTAAAACTTTTCTTTCCAACTCCCAACTCTGAGACACAGTTGGGTATCTGTTTTTAACGGGCCGATTTGGGATCCACCCACGGGCGACTGACCCAATCGGATTCTTCCTGTGCGGCGGAGCCCCACCCTGCACAGCTTCTTTCCGTGCATACATTATCTGCTGCCTTATTTCATAAAATAACACACATATCCTAGCAGATAAGTCCTATAAGTGTCCTAATTTGTACATTATGATGGGAAAAGACAATTTTCATGCATACTAGATTATTGCTAATGAAATCAGCTTTCATCTGAAATCAAACACCACGTATTTTGGCATAACCAAAGTACATATATCAATTGTATCCATTACGCGGTTAAATCCTAGATGAAACAATCCTTAATTCTAAATAATCACATCGAGCATGTGAACTGAACACTAGTGATCAGGTAAAGTTATACATCAAAAGATTACAACAATACCATAAGTTCCAATAACACAGCAAGCTTATACATGAAAACTTTAATATATGTTGTGAATATATTATATATATTGTTTTCGAGTATATTGCTTCAATAGCAGAAACTAGTATAATTTGTCCCTTTTAAAATACTTGAGCAAAGCATTGCGTCTCTTTGTCTGTTAGGGAGCAACAAGGCGCATTCCTCTTTTGGAGAGAAACGCGAGGTCACGAGTGTCACTTTCGTGGAGATCTGGGAATCTTCTTAGCTGGACATGTGTAGTAAACACATCATCGAATTACTGCGCTAATGGAAAGAAATTCAGGGAGGGTTTGTTTCAGAGTTTTCCCAGATTCCCTTTGCCCTGTTCGACTTTATTAATGATGAATCCGGTCGCGCACTGAAGGTTCTCTTCTTTAACGACATCCAGATGTTCCTCTCCAATATATCCTGGTTTTTATGGTCCCAGGAGATAAGAAGGTTCAGGGCAGGAGATCGGCCAGCAGGGAAGCTTTGATTCCCGCTCAAGAATGTGTTGTCCGAAATTATGTGTGTGTGTGTGTTCTGGTTTCGACCAAGACCTACAGTACCTTTACAGAGCAACATTCAATCCTGAGAAGGAATATGATCGCTTTCATATTTATGGGAAATCACAAACCCATGGAACACTTCAGATCTCCAGTGTAACTTCAGAAGACAGTGCAGTATATTTCTGTGCTGTGAGTGACACAGTTTGACAAAAATCTGCTGTGTACAACAAGAACACCTGCCCTGCTCATAAAGGATCATAGTAGTTCATAGCAAAATGATCATAGTAGAAGCATATTTATCAGTATTATTTAAAGTAACTAATCGTCATATTTATGTATTTATTTATTTATTTACATGTACTTCACAAGTGTTCTATTGCATATTATTGATTATTGCCAATACAAACTGAAAAAGCTGAAAAGCCATTGTGTACCTCCAAGTATTTAAATAATTTCGCACATAATCATGTTTACACTTTTGCATACATTGTATGAATTTAAAAAGACTTGATAATAAATTAAATTGAATTCAAGTAACCATGGTAATTGGAAGTTATGTCATCCTTGCTTTACTTTGAAATAATTATATTATTCTTTTGTTACCTGTGTTTGTGGGAACTACATTATAATCAAAAATGATTAATTATAACTAAATTACGACATGATATGATTATAATTAAAATGCATTAATTAAATTTTAGTAAAAATGCACAGATATTTCATAGTCTTCAGCTAGACTGATGGATTTAAATGTAGATTAAATTCAATATCTGGAATTTTCAAAACTGCAAATTGACTGTAATATTTTATGGACACTTAACTGCATGTTAATTGCAATTAATCAAAACATTTGTTTAAATTTATAGCATTCAAATTAAACACAATTAGTTGAACTTAAGAATTTTTTTTTTTAACCATTTAAGTAGAACTTGAGTACACACACACACACACACACACACACACACACACACATACTACTGTGTTTAAAATTAATTTAAAGTGCACTGCCAAATACTGTCAAGCATTTATGCTAAACTAAAATATGCTTTAAAATAATTTGCATTGAAACATATACACTCACCTAAAGGATTATTAGGAACACCTGTTCAATTTCTCATTAATGCAATTATCTAATCAACCAATCACATGGCAGTTGCGTCAATGCATTTAGGGGTGTGGTCCTGGTCAAGACAATCTCCTGAACTCCAAACTGAATGTCAGAATGGAAAAGAAAGGTGATTTAAGCAATTTTGAGCGTGGCATGGTTGTTGGTGCCAGACGGGCCGGTCTGAGTATTTCACAATCTGCTCAGTTACTGGGATTTTCACGCACAACCATTTCTAGGGTTTACAAAGAATGGTGTGAAAAGGGAAAAACATCCAGTATGCGGCAGTCCTGTGGGCGAAAATGCCTTGTTGATGCTAGAGGTCAGAGGAGAATGGGCCGACTGATTCAAGCTGATAGAAGAGCAACCTTGACTGAAATAACCACTCGTTACAACCGAGGTATGCAGCAAAGCATTTGTGAAGCCACAACACGCACAACCTTGAGGCGGATGGGCTACAACAGCAGGAGACCCCACCGGGTACCACTCATCTCCACTACAAATAGGAAAAAGAGGCTACAATTTGCACGAGCTCACCAAAATTGGACGGTTGAAGACTGGAAAAATGTTGCCTGGTCTGATGAGTCTCGATTTCTGTTGAGACATTCAGATGGTAGAGTCAGAATTTGGCGTAAACAGAATGAGAACATGGATCCATCATGCCTTGTTACCACTGTGCAGGCTGCTGGTGGTGGTGTAATGGTGTGGGGGATGTTTTCTTGGCACACTTTAGGCCCCTTAGTGCCAATTGGGCATCGTTTAAATGCCACGGCCTACCTGAGCATTGTTTCTGACCATGTTCATCCCTTTATGACCACCATGTACCCATCCTCTGATGGTTACTTCCAGCAGGATAATGCACCATGTCACAAAGCTCGAATCATTTCAAATTGGTTTCTTGAACATAATGAGTTCACTGTACTAAAATGGCCCCCACAGTCACCAGATCTCAACCCAATAGAGCATCTTTGGGATGTGGTGGAACGGGAGCTTCGTGCCCTGGATGTGCATCCCACAAATCTCCATCAACTGCAAGATGCTATCCTATCAATATGGGCCAACATTTCTAAAGAATGCTTTCAGCAACTTGTTGAATCAATGCCACGTAGAATTAAGGCAGTTCTGAAGGCGAAAGGGGGTCAAACACAGTATTAGTATGGTGTTCCTAATAATCCTTTAGGTGAGTGTATGTCATGTATGTACAGCACATTTGTAATGATAAGGTTTCAGTTTAGTACATTTAAAATACATTAGTGTAATATGGAATAATACAATACAAGTGTACTTGCATGTGTTAAGACACATAGTCATGAAATTGTACAGTGTATTAAAAATAAACTTTTAGTTTTCACAAGGGTAATCATCAGTCATGCATGTTAACTTTTAACCAACATAGACATATAAAATAGAAAATTCTAATTTAGACAGCACGTGAAATGTTGTTTTTGTAAGCATTAGCATATTATCTAACTGCACAATCTGTGGTAAGCATTTCTGCATGGTATTGTACAGTATATGTGTTTGCCCGAACCTCCAGTGCTTTGGAGTGCAGCTGACGATAGGGGGAGGTGTAATTCTAGTGAATAAACGTACAGTAGAAGTGCTGATAATGTGTTCTCGTTGCTAAGTTGCTTAGTCTTACTCTCTGTGCAACTTCATGAGAAAAGGATGCATTGTGCTGCTTATGGACTAGCCATTTTTACCATTTTATTTGCACGTATGAAGTTCTTGATTTATTTTACACCATTTCATTCTCTTTTGAAAAGCTGAGTGAATACTTAAAAATGAATACTTAATTTCACTCTTCATTTTCTTCATATAGGTCTGTCAGATTGTGTTCATTTTGATCAGCCTTTGTCTATAATCAGAAAGCAAGAAACAAAGGCAGAGATCTCCTGTAGACATGACGACAACAACTTAGATGTCATGTTATGGTATCAACAACTCCATAACAGCAAATCACTGGCCCTCATCGGTTATGGCTATGAAAAAACTGAACCAGTCAATGAACCTGAATTCCAAAAGAGATTCAAGATGACCAGACAAGACACCGTGATTGGAGCTTTGATAATCTCTAACTTGAGTTTGTCAGATTCTGCTGTCTATTTCTGTGCTGCTAAAAGACACAGTGTTGTACTCTCAATTACTTACCTGACTAAAAACCTAAGCATTAAACCAGGAAATACAGCAGCATCTGTGGTATTTGGTGTAAAATTACACTGTGCTTCCTAATCTGATAAATTCTAAACTAAAAGAGGATGATTACTCGCACCTATAACTGAGTGAATCTCACAAAACATTTTAATGTCAAGAAAATTTATTTTTTAATTAATTGTATTTTTTATTTAATCTTTTTATTTTTGCAAATTAAGTTAGAAATAAAATATGAAGTAAGAATATACTGTAATACTATAATATATTATTATAAATTTAAAATTTATAGCATATCTAAAATTATATCAATTTATAAAATTAATTTCATTTACAGTATGCTGAATTTCATCTTATTAAAATTTAAGTGATTTCTTATTTAAGCAATTTGTAACTTTAAATAATTATTTTATTTTAATTCAAAATATTTGTATTTTAGTGTTAGACCCAATTATATTGACTTTAAACTCTCTAGTTTTTCAAGTATCCTATATTTAAGAGAGAATTGGAGTGCACTTCTCAGAGGAAATTTTAAATGGAAATGTTTCTCCTTCTATGCATGCCAATGCTTTTCCTCAAAGGTATTAATTTGTAATATTACAACATTATTTGAATGGTTTTCCTCTGATGTAGATTTTCATGGGATGACAAATCTGAACTACCTTTTATTTCCAGCAGATTTCAGTGACAGTGTTCTAATCACTCAGTGGCCGAAGGATATCCAGTCTTCCAGACTCCTCAGCTGAAATGCACTGTTACCAGAATTATACAGACTATGACTACAAATTCTGGTACAGACAAATTAAAGGTGAAGGACCAGTGCTTATTGGGAGCTACATTGTTAACTCTCCCTCTAATGAGAAGGGTTTTGAGTCTGGTTTCACAATGTCAGGTACAGAGACAAAGAAATGGACCCTGAAAGTAGTAAAGTAGTAAAGTAGTAAAGGGGATTGATGCTGTGTATCTGTGTGCTGCTAGTTTACACAGTGAATAAATGGCATTAAATTATATAACAAAAACTCTTTAGATGACAACCTGCAATCACACCTGCCACAACCACAAATAAATGAACCCATATCTGTACAAACAAGTCAACAGAACAAGAGAACATGTGCAAACATATTTCATTAATGACGTTATACTCCTCCCTTCCTCCAAAAACACTTTTGCATCAAGGTCTTGTTGATATTGTACAGTCAGCAGGGGGAGATACAACATTTTTCCTCTCTTTTATTTAGTACACTATCATACACTCTCTCTTCCAACATTATTCTTGCTTTGTGCCTGACCAGAGTTTTTTTAGCCTTTTTAAGAAGTATGTTTGAAGCTGCATATGAACTGTGCATATATTTCTTACTGTATATAGGTAAGATGTTCTTCAGTTATTAATTGTTTTTTTTATCATGTTTGTTATTGACTTTTGCCTTTGAAGTAGATTATCTCTCAAAGTCTTTTATTTTCTTTCACAGGGATGGCGAGATGTGTGAACGTTCAACAAAACCTGACTCCCTTATTAGTCAACAAGAAAGATACGGCAGAGCTAACGTGTAGATATGATGACAGTGGCAAGCCAAATATGCTTTGGTATCAGCAAAAGGATACAGCCATGGCCTTAATTGTGTTAAGTTATGGTGCTGAAACTGACAACATGTATGAGGATGAATTCAAAGACCGGTTTAAATTGGAAAGAACAGACACACTGTACGGAGTTTTGAAAATCTCTGATCTCAGTCTATCAGACTCTGCTGTTTATTACTGTGCTGTCAGTATGCACAGTGCTGTAGTCTTTATTACCTGCCTGACTAAAAACCAAACCACCAGACAAACAGGAAATACACACAAAAAAGCAATCTAACGTTTGTGAGATTCAACTGAGATGGCAGTTGTGTTTTTTTAACAAAAAGGCTTGTTGCAGCATTTCATTTCTACATGAAAAAAACATATATATGAATATTTGTACTTTCTATCAGTGTTTAATAGAAAACACAATCAGATATATGCTTTGCTCCTAAACTTAGTAAAAGACCTACCTAGGCAGCCTTTCAAAGCATCATGTGTTCAGGCCAACTTTTATGAATGTATCCTTCATGGATAATGCGATACCAGGATGCATGGCAACAATATTTGTGAAACATCCAAGATGGTCAAGAGAAATGTTGGCAATAAATACTTACATCTGATGAAACATATCAATAAAATAGTTAAGCAATATATCACACTAGCAAGAGCGCTCTTGCAGCCTACTATAGGTAATCACAGCCAAGTGATTGCGAATGAAATAATGCTTTTATACAACATTGGAATAAACAAAGTTAGTATTGAGTAATTAACATTTTAGAATGTTGTTGACTACTTTTTTATGTTTCATTAAAAAACTAATAGTTCCAGTCAAATCCACAGCAAAATATTCTGTTGTGCTGTACATCTCCAAGCAACACACAGTAGTGGCGTTCTGAATGAACAAATTAGTTGAGTGAACGATTCACTGATTCACTGATTCACTCATAAAAGACAGTTGCAGTGGAAATAACATTTTGACTTCGAAATGGTGAAATTTACCAAAAGGCAATAACTTTGTACCTACTAATATTTTGCACCAACAATAATTGTGGAAAAGTATATTTATCATGGTCTCTCATTTACCTGTAAGTTTACCCTGCTATAGTATATAACCATGTCTCAAACGTCATTGTGAAAAAGGGTCCATATTTAAGGGTGTGCTTTTTTTATTCTTATTACAGTATTTGATTTACGACATGCTAATGTTGAACTCCACTATCCGTTGTGAATTATGCACTGTTGTTGCTGTCTTCATTTGGAATCAGTCTCTTAAAAGAAGGCAGTTGCTTATGTAGGCAAAAGCTTTTGGAACAGATCAAAAGTGCCCTCTTTTTTCCACCAATGACTAAGCAACAAAGGGGTGTGGCTTCATAATATATGAAGTACTAGTTTTTTTTTTGGAATTAACTGAACATCAGAGAACATTTCACAAAAAGCAACTCTAAATGGACTCCTTTCTTCTCCTATTCACATTGCTTTGTCTAAAAGGTATTACACTTTAACTTGAAATACAAACTGACAGTGATCTTCATGGTTCAGAATAAATATACTGTAGATTTATAATGGAAAACATATCCTGTTTATTACTATATCTTTGAATGTCCAGCAGGTTTCAGTGACGGTGTTCTGATCACTCAATGGCCGAAGTACATATCCAGTCGTCCAGGCTCCTCAGTTGAAATGCACTGTTACCAGAACAATACAGATTATAACTACAAATACTGGTACAGGCAAATAAAAGGAGAGCTAGTGCTTGTTGGGAGCTACATTGTTAACGCTCCCTCAAATGAGAAAGGTTTTGAGAATGGCTTTGAAGTGTCAGGTACAGAGAAGAAGAAATGGACCCTGAAAGTGGATGTTATAGAGGGGACTGATGCTGTGTATCTGTGTGCAGCTAGTTAGCACAGTGAATAAATGTTAATAAATTGTACAGCAAAAACCCTTTGGATGGCAACCTACAATCACACCTGCCTCAACCACAAATAAATAAACCCATATCTTTACAGACAAGTCAGCAGAACCTGACAACTCACACGTACAATTACATTAATCATGTTACTCTCCTCCCTTCTGCCAAAAACACCTTCACACAGTCTCGTTGATGTGATACAGTCAGTAGGGGCAGATGTGACTGACTATTTTAATGGACAGGTATTCCTCTCTCTCTGTCTATACTAAAGTATTTAAAGTATATAGAGTATTTTTAACCCTGTTTTAGAAAGATGTTTAGAGCAGCGTATGGACTGTGCATTTATTTCTTATTATATAAAGGTAAGATGTCCTATAACAGCAGATTGATCAAATTATTATAACTATATATGAATTCTGTTATTGTTCTTTGATTTGAAAGAGAATATCTCTTAAAACCTATATTTTAAATTTATTTTATTGTTTTTTTTCCACAGGATTGGTGCGATGTGTGAATGTTCAACAGAACCCGATATCCATATTAGCCAACGAGAATAAAACTGTGGTGATAAAGTGTAGTTATGATGACAGTAACATGGATTACATGCAATAGTATCAGCAGAAGGATACAGCCATGGTCTTGATCGTGTTCAGTTACAGTGCTACAGGTAGTGACCCCAGCTATGAGGATGAATTTAAAGACCGGTTTAAATTGGAAAGAAACGTTACACTGAATGGAGTTCTGAAAATCTCTGATCTTAGTCTGTCAGACTCTGCTGTTTATTACTGTGCTGTAGTCTTATTACCTGCCTGACTAAAAACCAAACCACCAGACGAACAGGAAATACAATACATACAAATTTTATTATTATTTTTTTTTGTAGGTTTTAATTTCTACAAAAAACAAAGATTTTTTTACTTTCTATCAGTTTTTAGTAGAAAACACAATCAGATATAACCTTTCCTCCAAAACTAGTAAAGACCTAACTAGACAACCTTTTAAGGCATCATGTGTGCTGGCCAACTTTTACTCAGCTTTTCACTGTAATAAATACTACTGTTATAGTCGGGTGGTTGTGGTAAAAAAAAGGCTCTCGATGAAGGAGTAAACATTCTTTATTTAATAGCATCAACACACTTTTGACAATTAACTAACTTAAGATCGGACAAAGAACTAAGGGAAAACTCAGGACTTATAAAGGGATCGGGCAAACAAGGAAACAAGATAATTAATCTAACACAGGTGAAGATGATCATTAATTAACAAAACTAGGACAGGAACTAAAACAGGAAGAACCAAATATGGGCAAAACCAAACTGAACAGAAGCAGACATGTAACAACTACAAATTAGGGGATATTTTTTGTAGTCCTTCAGGGAAATGTGCCACACCTGTGACATAGATTCCTTAGCTTGTAAGTTCAGCAAAGTGTGTGGTAAAAAACATTTTCACAAAAGGCTGACATTTACTGTAAATTGACCAAAAATGGTGAAATTCACCAAAAGGCGATAACTTTGTGTCTGTTAATAATTTGTACTCACAATAATAGTGAAAAAAAGAAAAAGAAAAGAAAAATGACATGGTTTCCCATTTACCTGTATATACGTTTTCCCTGCTATAGTATACAGTACAACCCTATTCCAAACCCAGAAATTTGAAACGTGTCCATATTTATGTGTGTTATTTTTATTCTCATTACAGTATTAGCTTTGCAATTAAATTGCAATGCTATTAAAACTCCACTAGTATCCATTGAATCATGCACTGTTTTTTGTAGCAAGCTTATTTGCTGTCTTTATTTGAAACCAGTCACTTAAAAGAAGTCAGATGCTGATGCAGCTTTCGGAACAGAACAAAAGTGTCCTTTTTTCCACCAGTGGCTAAGCAACAATGGGGTGTGGCTTCATAGTACAGTATATGAACTACTAGTTTTTTTTTTTTTTGGTAATTAACTGAACATCAGAGAACATTTAGCAAAAATCAACTCTAAATGGACTCCTTTCTTCTCCTATCCACATTGCTTTGTCTAAAAGGCATTACAATTTAATTAAATTGGGAATAATAAGGAATGAAAGTGATGCTCGTGGCTTTGAGTAAATGTCGATTTATAATAATTTTTTTTTCCTGTTTTTGTTAATATATCTTTGTATTTTCAGCTGTTTTGAGTGAAGCACAGTTTTAAGTCAGCAGAACCTGACAACTTGCACATACATGTTACACTCCTCCCTTCCGCCAAAAAAAAAACAACAACACCAAAAAACACACGGACATGAAGCTCTCTAATGCCGTACAGTCAGTAGGGGGAGATACAACTGTTTATTTTAATGTACAAGTTTTCCTCTCTCTCTCTCTGTCTATACTAAAGTCTCATACACTATCTATCGTCACATTATTTTTGCTGTGCGCATAACCAGAGTATTTTTAACGCTGTCGTAGAAGGATGTTTAGAGCTGCATATGGACTGTGCATATATTTCTTATTATACTATATAGGTAAGATGTCAGATAACAGCAGATTGATCAAATTATTATAATTTATCATTTTTGTTATTTTCCTTTGCTTTGAAAGAGAATCTCTCTTAAAACCTTTTTTTTTTTTTTGTTCACAGGAATGGTGAAATGTGTGAATGTTCAACAGAATCCAACACCCATTTTAGCCAACACGAATACAATGGCAGAGATAAAGTGTAGTTATGATGACAGTAGCAAGCCTTACATGTTTTGGTATCAGAAGAAAGATACAGCCATGGCCTTGATCTTGTTAAGTTACAGTGCTACAGGTAGTGACCCCAGCTATGGGGATGGATTTAATGACCGGTTTAAACTGGAAAGGAAAGAGACACTGAATGGAGTTCTGAAAATCTCTGATCTCAAACTAGCGGACTCTGCTGTTTATTTCTGTGCTGTCAGTAGGCACAGTGCTGTAGTCTTTATTACCTGCCTGACTAAAAACCAAACCACCATACAAACAGGAAATACACACAAAAACCATTCAAACATGTCTAAGATTCAACTTTATTAAAGTTTTATTAATCAAAATTCTTATTGATGGGTTTAATTTAACCAAACCACCAGACAGACAGGAAATACCCACACAACACACACAACAAAAGCAATTCATAGTCTACAGGTACATCTAAAAAAATTAGAATATAATGAAATTTTCTTTTCTTGTAACTTATTTCAAAAATTGAAACTTTCATATATTTTAGATTCATTACATGTAAATTAAAGCATTTAAATATTTTTTTTAATTTTGATGATTGGAGTTTACAACTCATGAAAGTTAAAAATCAGTATCTCAACATATTAGAATATTTACATTTGAGTTTCAATTAATGACCATCCCTACAGTATAAATTCCGGGTATCTCTTGTTCTTTGAAACCACAATAATGGGGAAGACTGCTGACTTGGCAATGATCCAGAAGACGAACATTGACACCCTCCACAAAGAGAGTAAGTCACAGAGGGTCATTACTCAAAGGTGTGGCTGTTTACAGAGTGCTGTATCAAAGCATATTAAAGGCAAAGTTGACTGGAAGGAAGAATTTGGGTAGGAAAAGGTGCACAAGCAACAGGGATGACCACAAGCTTGAGAATACTGTCAAGCAAAGCTCATTCAAACACTTGGGAGAGCTTCACAAGGAGTGGACTGAAGCTGGAGTCAGTGCATCAAGAGTCACCACGCTCAGACGTCTTCAGGAAAAGGGCTACCAAGCCACTTCTGAACCAGAGACAACGTCAGAAGCGTCTTACCTGGGCTGTGGAGAAAAAGAACTGGATTGTTGCTCAGTGGTTCAAAGTCCTCTTTTCAGATGAAAGTAAATTTTGCATTTAATTTGGAAATCAAGGTCCCAGAGTCTGGAGGAAGAGTGGAGAGGCACAGAATCCATGTTGCTTGAAGTCCAGTGTGAAGTTTCCACAGTCAGTGATGATTTGGGCTGCCATGTCATCTGCTGGTGTTGGTCCACTGTGTTTTCTGAAGTCCACAGTCAACGCAGCCATCTACTAGCAAATTTTAGAGCACTTCATGCTTCCTTCTGCTGACAAGCTTTATGGAGATGCTGATTTCATTTTCCAGCAGGACTTGGCACCTGCCCACACTGCCAAAGGTACCAAAAGCTGGTTCAGTGACCATGGTGTTACTGTGCTTGATTGGCCAGCAAACTCGCCTGATCTGAACCCCATAGAGAATATATGGGGTATTGTCAAGAGGAAGATGAGAGACACCAGACCCAACAATGCAGATGACCTGAAGGCCGCTATCAAAGCAACCTGGGTTTCCATTACACCTCAGCAGTGCCACAGCCTGATTGCCTCCATGCCACGCCGCACTGATGCAGTAATTCATGCAAAAGGAGGCCATAGAAATGAACATACTTTTCAGAAGCCTGACATTTATGTTTAAAATATCCTTTTTTTATTGATTTTATGTAATATTCAAATTTTCTGAGACACTGAACTTTCTCTCGTCACATTATTTTTGCTGTGTGGATGAGCAGAGTTTTCATAACCCTTAGAAGGATGTTTAGAGCTGCATATGAACTGTGCATATTTTTCTTCTTTTATATTGGTAAAAATTCATTTGCGATAGCAATATTATTTTATTTAATCATTACTTAATAGATGTTTTTCCAATTGAAGTGGAATATTTCTTAAAGCCTGACTATTTTTACAGGGAAGGCAAAATGTGTGAATGTTCAGCAGAAAGTGACATCCTTATTTGCAAACCAAAATGATAAAACAGAGATGAAATGCTCGCATGATGACAATACCATGTTAAATATGCTATGGTATCAGTAAAAGGATATAGCCATGGTTCTAATCGGTTACACTTATGCTACGGGTGAGCCCAGTTATGAGGATGGATTTAAAGGCCGGTTTGAACAGAAAAAAATACACATTGAATGGAGTTCTGAAAATCTCTGATCTCAGTCTGTCAGACTCTGCTGTTCATTACTGTGCTGTCAATATGCACAGTGCCACAGACTAAAATTACTGCTTAACTAAAACTCAAGCACACAGGAAACCAAAACAGTGGTATATGGCTTTCATATCTCTCCTGTGATTATCTAATATTCTTTCAAATATTGCATGGTTTTTAACAATGTTTTGACAAAATACCATTTACAAAATAACAAAAATATTTGAACATTAACCTATGAGATACAAAATGCTAGCAAACAACAGCACATATTAGAATGTTAAATGTCTGCACCTTAAGCAAAGCTGCAAAGACATAATCTTTTTGTACCCATCCACAGACAAAGCAAGCAAACTACTGATTCAGTTATGTCAAAATCAAAATTTTAGAGTAAAGTTCAAATTCGCCATACATCATTTAATATAGTAGATATTTATTTTATTTTATTAATTTATTTCTTTAGATTTTATGATATTATTTGAAATCAAAACAATTTAGAAAATCAAATAAATAAATAAAGTTTAGAATAGAAACATAACTTTGTTGTTTAGATCATAAAGTAAAACCAAAAACAATCTTTATTCCCCCTCAGTGCACCGTGCTTGATAAGTGTTTTTTTTAGTCTTAAACAAAATGTTACTTAATGTACTTTCTGCATCTTAAGCTTTTTACAGCGTAATTTTACCATAAACAAAAGCTAATTTAGCTATAAAATGAAAGTAGAACTTTCACTTAGGATAAAACTTTACGTTTAATTAAGTTTACTTGCTAAATAAAGACACATATGTTTATATGTTTTATATGTTTATTATGATGTCTTTTTACAATATACATCAAATGTTTAAAAAACAAAAAATAGCATACTATTTATTATTAATTATTCAATATATAAGGATTATTCAATTTAGTGCATCCGTGTAAAGATCATTTCACATTTTTCAGTGATCAAGTATGGCAGACCATAAAAAAAAATATATATAAAAATAAATATATACACACACACACACACACACACACAGTGAAGTAAAGAAATATATGAAGTTAAGAAGAACTGTGGTTGTTGTAGGGCCAACAGGGGGAGATGTAACTCTTAAACACTGGCAAAGACGGTTGCAATATATAACAGTCTTCTCTCTCTCTCTTAATGCCTCTTAACATATCATTCATTCTCTATTACACAGTGCATCAGAGATGTGTGAGCTTACGTTTGGGCTGGGTATTTTCCTAATCATGTTTTTAAGTATGATAATCAAGTAATATAAATATTAATCAATTTTGAAAGTTACTTTTTAGAATGCTTTCTAACTTTACTAATATTTTTTCCACAGGGACTGTAAATTGTGTAAAATTTGAACAGACTCCACTCTTGATTGCCAACCGAAGTAGCAAGGCACAGATCAACTGCAAACATGACGACAGTAGCTTAGTTGTCATGTTATGGTATCGACAACAGAGCATGTCTCTAGATCTAATCGGCTATGGTTACACAGGATCTCCACCAAACAATGAGCCTGGATTTACAACAAATCGTTTCACACAAACTAGACAGGACAAGGTGACGGGATCTCTAACCATCTCAGACCTCGATCTGTCAGACATGGCTATTTATTACTGTGCTGCCAGTACACAGTGCTGCAAATTCAGTTTTTACTGAAAGAAAAACCCTCTTCCCTATCTAAGATATGTTTCTCCAGTTTATATTACTGTAAAATATTGAGTGGTTAACCACTATCAGGTGTGTTACAAACCATGACTAACTGCCAGTATTAAATTCATTTCTGATGCTGAGAAAATAACGCATACAGAATATTAACTATTAATATGAAATATGACACACTGAAATTATAACCAAAAAGATTGGGGAATTCACTAAGGATGAATTATGCCTGTCCGATTTACAGTAGAAATTATGCAAATCAGGAACAAATGCAAACATGCCTTTTAAAATATGTACACAATTTGCAAGGTGCAATTATCAGTATCTTCAATAAAAGTTTGAAAGGTACAGCTGTTTGTGTGTTATTAGTTAGAGGAAGATCATACCATATTTAATGAATAATCAGTGTATAAATACAGATATTTTTAAAGGATTATATTAATATATACATTATAATTGCTCACACACCAAATGCAGTGTAGATACTACAAACGTTTCTGTGTTTGACATTGATGTCTGAATTCTGTGGATGCAAATATTCCACATATAATACATCTAAAGGGGATGTCGTGGCCTAATGGTTAGGGAGTCAGACTCGTAACCTAAAGGTTGTGAGTTTGAGTCTCAGGTTAGGCAGGGATTGTAGGTGGGTGGAGTGAATGTCCAGCGCTCTCTCCACGTTCAATATCACGACTGAAGTGCCCTTGAGCAAGGCATCGAACCCCCAACTGCTCCCTGAGGGCCGCAGCATAAATGGCTGCCTACTGCTCCAGGTGTGTGTTCACTGATGTGTGTGTGCACTAAGGATGGGTTAAATGCAGAGCACTAATTCCGAGTATGGGTTACCATACTTGGCTACATGTCACGTCACTAAAGAATAAGTGCATCATATATCCTAAAATTACATATCCAATATTTTTGAATCCTCTGGTGGAGACAGACAGTGTCTTTAGCATGAAAATGCCAGCTTTGTATTGACAAAAATCAATAAATTTGAACTGAAAACCCAGCTGGGTTATTTGTAGTATGTAATTACAGTATACTGCAATGTTGCACAAATATCCACAACATGACTTATAACACCAGATGTTTTGCCATTTTTCAGATATGCCATCTAATTTTTATATCTAGATGAAATGTAAATTGCATGAACTTCTGCACACAGAAACCTGTATTTTTTACCTTTAAATTCCTATGCAAAATAATGTCTATTATTTTAATTTGTGCAGTACTTGTGATATTCATTTGTGATGATGTCGTAAACGTTTTATTTTTCCACATTTGTTTGAACAATGGCCATCAGTCGTCATCTCCAAAGCAAAGCTCCTCCTCTTACAGTCAGCTTGTTAGCTTACTTTTTGCTATACGTTTTGCACTTGATCAGGCTCAATCTGGGAGATGAGGAACAACCAAATCGCAATTATTCTACTGAAATGGCTCTTTATAGTTTGTCAAAGTGAGTGTCATATGGACATTTACACAGTATGGACTACTGAAATGATCAAATTTAAAATCCCTATTTATTTATTCAAGGCAAACGACATGCTAGTCGTTTATACATAACTTTATTGCTTATAATAAGTGCTGTCTCAGTGTTGTTTGTCTACTGTTTTTATTTCTGTAGGTCAGACATCAGCTCACATCGTGATTCAGTCAACACGATTCATATCAGCACTACCAGGAGATTCAGTGACTTTCGACTGTAGCATGGCAGCAGGAGTTAGCATGTCTAGCTATACCATGTTTTGGTACAGGCAAGACCATTATGGACAACCTATACAGTTTATTATAAAAGAGTATGGCAAACCAACACAGAACTATGAAGCCATTCTGAACACAAAAGCCAACATGTTCAGCCTGACTGTATCCAACCTCACTGCACAGGACAGTAGTACATATTACAGCGCTGCAAGCCACAGTGAAGCCAGAACTGTGCACGCTCTAACAATAAGCATGTGATATAATTAACACCTGGGGTTAGAGAAACTCTAAGGATATCCTGGTTGAGAAGCATTGTGACTCTAGTGGTGTAAGACACGGACAATTCTATAATTAACTGCAGTGTTGGGGTAGCTACTAGCTACTAAATAAAAGTAGCAATGCTAATAACCCTTTCACTTACTTTTTCACCCCAAATTCTCAGTGAGATGACAGTAACAAGCTATATTTGAGATACAGTACCTGTCTCCAGTGACAATTTTTCCATTATTCTATAGTCTTCAGGTCAGGTCAGGTCAATGAAGAGCTCAAGTCTACTTGGGATCAATCCCCTACTAAGGACGGTGAGCCAAAAAACATTTACCTTTGTTTTTGTTAAGACTGGATAAGCAGTGAACTCGTGAAAGCCATTTTAGTGAGTCGGACCAGTTGGATGGTTCATGTAAATAAATATTTTCAAATTAGAAGTATTTTTTATTTTATAGACAAATATTTAGTTTGTTAGAAAATCATTAGGTAGCTAGAAATTAAGTGGTTTGTCAGCACTGGAGGGATGTGTTGTTGGGGCGTATGCTTGTTTTTTTCACAGGAAGTTGACATTATCTGTCATGCTGCAGAACTGTAGGAAGTCAGTCACATCATTACTGAATACACCTCATTCATTTATGGGACAATATGGAGCTCAGCTGCTTCATATTCACTTTACTGCTGACTGTCCGTAAGGCTTTTGAATTTTGATTGTTTTTTTCTTCTTCACATTTTTATATATTAATTTACATTCCCTTGTGAAAAAAACACACACTTTAGCATACTTTTAAAAATTTAAAAAAGAGTACTTTCAGAAATACTCCTTTAAAAGATATACTTGTGAAGTGAATGTAATAGACATACACTTAATTGCATGCTATTATAGTATATATTAGTATATAGTATAGTATAGTATAGTATATAGTATATAAACTATGTTTTAATGTAATCTATATTGAAACTGGCATGTTATCTATTTAAAAATATTTGTAATTACACATTGTTATGATTAAGTTAGTACCTTTACAACATATTAACTTTAAATATAACACTGAATAACACAGTCCAGTTGAAATGAATGATTTAGTATGTTATTACTAATAATGGCATTAGTAATGACAAGGTACACTTTAAAAGTGTACTTAAATTAGATAACAATCGTAGTCATGAAACTGTATTCACTAGACTTAAGTGGTCTTTTATTCCATTAATAATATATTATCTGCAAGTACATTTTTTAAATATATCTTTAAGTTTTGACATACACTGCCAATGCACATTCAATACTATAGAGCACACTTTTTTTCACAAGGGTTACCAACAGTTACAACAGTTATCTTTATCTTTATCAACTATCCTGTTTTCCAGATAAATCCAATGGAGAAATCCGCCAAGAGCCGGAAATCTTTGCCAGCATGAGTTCAAATGTGACACTGACATGTCAACATGATAATTCTGACCACTACAGATTGTTCTGGTACAAGCAAGCAAAGGGGACTGTGGGTTTGTCTTTATTGGCATTTTCTGCTGGCCAAAATCAGGCGAATATTGAAGAAGCATTTAAAACTCATGATTCTAAGTATGCAGCAACCCGTCCTGAAATAAAAATGTCCACGCTACAGATTAACAAGCTAAAGACTGAAGACTCAGCTCTCTATTATTGTGCCACGAGCACACAGTATTATATTACAGCTGCACTGCTAAACAACAACCACAAAGTTAACTCTGCGCCGTGCTTTCATCTCTCATTTATGATGTCATTTCCTGTTCCTTTTGATCATAGACACACTAAATAGGACAGTCAAAATAAATCTAGAAGAGGTGAGAGACAGTAAGGAGTGGATTCACCTCTTTAATATCATGGGGCTGCTGTGTTTGGGGTTTATTTTGCTGCTAGTTATTAGTAAGTCTATCCAGACTGTTTGAAATTCAAACATTTCTTTATAAATCAATATTGTTGCAATGAAAATTCATATAATCAAGTGTTTTCTACCCAACAGAGTCATTAGGAGGAATAACCATCATTCAGAATGATCAAGTTAGTAAAACTCAACTGATTATTCAACGGGATAAACACGTTACTTTAAAATGTAACCATGATGATGCCAGCTATTATAATATGTACTGGTACAGACAGAGAGGTCAAGGTGAACTGGCCCTTGTTGCTATTTCTATTGCAAAAGATAACGAAGAAACAGTTGCCCCATTCACAAAAACAAAATACATAATGAAACGTCCTGACACTAAAGAATCTTCACTAGAGATCAAGAATCTAACAGACGAGGACTCGGGTATTTATTTCTGTGCCTCAAGTGCTGCACAGTACCTTAACTTAGCCAAGCACCTGAACAATAACCTCAACCTGAGCCACGATGATCAGAGAGAAAATACATGATAATCAAGCTGGTTGTGGGATATAGCTACTATATTTAATCGCCTTTTCATATGTACAAAATTCATATGCACACCCTATACATATCAGAGTTTGAGGAATGATGATATAATATACATCTAATAATAAATATGAATTACCATACTATTATTTATTTATAGTACCTATGCATGTGTATTAATATATAAAATGTGTATAATATATATTTTTTTATATAAAACGTGTTATATTTTATTTTAAGTTCCAAACTGAGTGCTGAATGTCTGTTGCAATGTTTATGAAATAAACTAAATTTGCTTATATGGACCCTTTTCACAGAGTGTGATTGCATGTTTTCACAGTTAACATATATCTAACTTAATTTTTATTTTTTGGCACAGATAAACTTATCTAGAGTAGTCCTCCCTAATCACCAGTACCTTCACTATCTGCACCTTGTCAAAGAACTGAACAAAAACCAATTCACACATTCACTGTCTGATCTTGATTATGCAAACTTCCATGATGAATATTACAGAATATTACATGATCATAGACCAGCGGTGAGACCTCCATGGATGGGAGAAAAGGATCAGATGTTATACAAACCACACCAAATCACTATATTAGAATGGTTTCTGAAGGACCAGGTGCTACTGTAGAGTAGACTGTAGAAATTACTGCTGAAATTTCAGCCTTGCCAAAAGTTACTGTACATTTTTAAATACATGAATTAGTCCTGGGAGACAATACATAGGCTATGTGAACCTTCTCTCCTGACTGCTGTAATTCATCTCTGTGTAATGGTTCAGTAAACAGGAAGTAGCTGACCAGCACATGATTGGTGTTTAGTAATGAAAATACGTTTTTGAATGAATTGATGTGAGTGAATTATTCAGTTAATTACTCAAGAAGGTTATCACTTGACGCCATCTACTTGTGCAACAGTGTAACCTGCAGTAAGAGAGACTGAAAAATCCCTGTTTCTAATATGCACAAACTCACAATTTGTTTGGAACAAACAGACAAAATACAAACAGTGAAAAATCCCAGTGGGTTAAATATCTGCACTCTTGGAACATTGCTCAGATTCAAAGTGACTTATGTATAATCACATTTATAATTATGAATTCAGATTTACAATTCATATTTTCAGATTTCTAACCTATTTTCATGTTCATATGCATTCTCTGGCAACTCTTGCAATTTAATTATCATTTATTAGACATTTCTTGCTTTAATCTGGAGGGCTCTTCTTGTAGTATTGCACCATTAATACAGTTTGCTTTTAGAAGAGCAGTACAATTTAATATGATTTGATCATCGATGGATTAAAGATCATATGCTGACCTCTGCAGGATGATAAGAGCAACTTTAGTACTGTTTTTATACTCTATTTACAGCAGCAGATGGCATTCAATTCCTGACATATTCCGTTACGTCACCATTGTAGTCTGATTATGTAATCATGAGAAATTAAGTGCTTAAAATGTTACTTTTGCTTTGTTTTTGATTAGTTTAGCATGTCTTATTGCCACATTGGATCCATTAATCATTATTTTATTATATTATCATATTATGGAACACTGTTATTTACCACTAAGAGCAAAAGTCACTAATCAAAATATTCAGGTTTTGAATTATTTTGACTTGAAAGGATGTTGTAGGAATGTTTAGAATGATTGAGATGTTTTATAATCACTCAATTACACAATTAAAACTGTGCTCTGGCTAAAAATATGAGTTATTAGAATCTCTCTATGGTACAATATTGCAGTTATTTTATTTACAGTATCTTAAAGAGAGGGAACATGGTGCAGTGCTTCAAAAACTGGAATATTATATGCATTTCTGTACATTTCTTTTACATATAGATCGTTTGTTGAGTCTTTAAGTTAAATAGTTGTTAATTACGAAAAAAAAAAATTCTGATTCTTTGAGGATGAGTTTGACTTTTTGAGTTTGAATATTGAATCAGTACATTACATTAATTAGAGATGAATTTGACATTAATTTAACATTAATTTATTTATTATAAATGTTTTTCATGCTGTTTCATGAAAAACAAAAACAACAATTCAATCATTTAGAATTATTTTGCTACTTTTTTTTGTGAATTTCTGTCGTTTAAACATTGAACAGATACAGTATCAGTCCTCTTTCTATACTCTAATGATTGTTTGATGGGGATGTGGGAGGGGTCGGCAAACTGTCATAGAGACATTTTTAGGTGGAGGCATCTGCACCTGCCCAAATTCTCAGTAATCACAGAAATAGCAACATAGACTGTATAGACATAAAAAAAACAACATGTGCAAGAGAATGATGAAAAATATAGATAAAATGGGGGTTGGGGGGAGAGTGGGGGGAAAAAAAGAAGGATCCTTTTTTGTTTTTGTATAATGTTTTAGCACCGTGGGGACAGGGGGCCACGGTGATACAATCCCATAGAGCCGCTGTACAAAAACCTCCCTCCATATACAGTCAATTAGACAGAGACAATGAATACAAACACTGCAAACCTTGCTCATGGATTTCAACATTAAATATAATGGCTATCTAGGAGAGAAGGATTACTAATATTTTAAACAATTCTCACATTTTTATATATTTAAACACATTTTATGCGCAGTAATTACATGTGTGGATACTTGAGGTTGGACCTGACAGAAAATTTGATAATTTGTCTTGAAGCAAATCAGTGCATATTTTGGATTGTCATGGTTTTACATCGAACAGCCTCCTGGGAGACAACTATTATGGAATTAACAGACTTATATATAATCATGGAAAAAAGTAATTCTAATGCAAATTTCGGAGTACTCTGAAACAACGTGCCTCTGGTTTGCAAGCATACTTCGGAAATGGAACGAAACTGACAGTTTTAGGTAAGTTTACTTTAATTCAGGTGTGTTTTCTTTAAGTTTATAGTTTTCTTTAAAGCCTATGTGTTTGAAACTCTATTTTGACTAAACTATGACAGCAGTAAGGAAGGGGGGGCCTCCAAATCAGACCCAAATGTTTCAAATAATTTGTACCAGCTTGTGTCGTAAATTTGCACATACCATCTCACTGTGACAATGCTTATCAAGCACACTTTGGAAATGGAACAAAATTAACAGTTCTAGGTAAGAAACACTTTTAACTATACTAATATGTAGGCCTACATGGGAATATTAGACAATTAACAAAATATTCGTTGAGCTCAAGTGGCTGTCCAATAAGGATAAACCATGCTGAAATATTATGAAAAAAAATCAGTGCAATTTCAGTATTGGATTTGAGACCCTTTTTGACATGACAGTTGTACGCTGTGCCAATTATCAAGCCTATTTCGGTAACGGCACAAAATTAACAGTTCTTGGTAAGTACTACTTCTGCTTCAGTTGGAAACCTTTCTGAATTTACTGTGCAACTGTTGATCATTTCAAGCAACATGATTGAAAACCTAAAATGTGAATGCAACAGAGAATGCAAATGCATCAAAGAACTTAAAAAAGAACTATGTGTAGATTTAGTTAAATGTAAGGGTTGTGAAGTTCAAGTAATTTTACCAGTGAGCCTGCATGCTGTGCTTTGGAAACAGCCAGGCTATCTTTGGTGAGGGGACAAGATTGACTGTTCTAGGTAAGAAATTCGTTTTTGTAAACGTAAAAGACTAATTAAATGCAAGGAATGTGTTTGCTGCATACAATTACCAATGGGAATTACATAATATAGAGGAGTACGTTTGTGATACTGTCTTGATACTCTGTGCTCAAACACTCAAGCATATTTTGGAAACGGCACCAAACTTACTGTTTTAGGTAAGAAAAACAATGATTCTGATTGTAAATGTAAATATTCTTGTATAAATGTTAAGTGGAATGATGCAAAAGCATCAAAAAGCAGTTAGTATAAAATCTTTAGTTTTTTACAGTCGTTTGACATCTGTGTAATCAGTACAGTCCTGCACACTTTGGCAGTGGGACTAAACTTACAGTGACAGGTGAGACTTTTTTTTGATAGAATTTGCTGGATAAATATTATTAGGTGCTGAAGTTTGTAGATAATTATTTTGTAAAACCCGGGGTGGTGATGGCGCAGTGGATAAGACACATGCCTTTGGTGTGAGAGACCCGGGTTCGAATCCACTGTGAGACACCAATGTGTCCCTGAGCAAGACACTTAACCCCTAGTTGCTCCAGAGGCGTGCGACCGCTGACATATATAGCAATTGTAAGTCGCTTTGGATAAAAGCGTCAGCTAAATGAATAAATGTAAAATGTAAATAAGTCTGTAACTTGCCACTGATCAGTGTCCAGACCTGGCATATATCCTAGACATTTTATTAGTGCTTGTGTGTGCTGTGTCAACTACTTCTCCGGCTCATTTTGGTGAAGGAACGAAATTGACTGTACTTGGTAAGAAACACATTTCATATGGTTTAAATGGCAATGCTTAATCAAAAATGTGGCTTCTAATCAAAACGGCTAATTACATGCATTCTGATGGTTCTTTCTGACTCAAAACTCTTTATTTGATTTGATAAGTAGTGATGGCATGTAGATGGTATTAAGAGTAGAGCAAGTTTTATCTGTAGCGTAGAATCAGTGTGAACAGCTATGACCCTGCATACTTTGGTAATGGCACCAAACTCACAGTACTTGGTAAGACATATTTTGACCTTATTTTAGATAGTCTTCTGCATCATAACAAGAAAACTAAGAAAAATGTCTAAGTTCAGGGATATCATTTGACAATGGGATTTAGAAAACATCTTCCTCAGCATAGATAAAATGCCTAAGCATTTCTGAAGCCTCAATGTTTAGACAAACTGCAAGACTTAAGTCTATAAAGTCGGAGTAATTTTATTAGTGCACGTGTATGCTGTGACTCTGGCGGAGGTGGTCAAGCTTTCTTCGGCAATGGAACAAAGTTAACAGTTCTTGGTAAGATATCAAACAAAAGTTTTATTACTAAGCTAACCTTTACAAAAAAAAAAAAAAACTATTATTTTGCAATGTATGCTTAGATAGGATGTTTTCTGATTCTTCTGGACACTTCTTAGTGTTAGACAGCATGCTTAGGCAGTTGATTGTTGATTACTATAGTGTTGTGTTCCAAGTGACTAAAAAGAAAAGAAGGTAAATATGTAGTAAAGATCTTGAGGAGGTTTCATCTGTAGCATAGAATCAGTGTGATCAGTACAACCGCATGTTGATGTTCAGATCTAAGGATATATTAAGTGTTAAGTACACGATTTTGAGTCAAAGTAATATTCTATGCACATGACATAGGCTTTACAGACTTAAATTTGTTAGTACACTTGTGCACTGTGACTCTGGTGCTTCTCAGGCTTACTTTGGCAGTGGAACAAAGTTAACTGTACTAGGTAAGAAAAACCTAATTTTTGAAAATAATGTCAGATATTAGTGGGAAAGTTTACATGATCTTGACTATAGCTGAGGTTTTAACTGTAGCTTAGTATCAGTGTGAACACTGGCAGTGTTGCATACTTTGGCAATGGCACTAAACTTACAGTTCTAGGTGAGTAATTTGAGTATTTTGTGTGATATGTAAATCAGAATATTGCAAAAATATGATGTTCAGTTATTTATCTATTTTAATATGCAACCTTCTAAATTATGCTGCTCATGTTTTATATTTATGAAATGACTCAAATGAGCACACTAGGAATAAGTAATTAAGTAAATTAGATCAATGTAATCAAGCAGCATTCATGGAGCATTTAAGTTAAAAAATGCCTTGGATTTGGCATCCTGAGTGAATTTGTCAGTGCCCATGTATGCTGTGCTCTAGTACTTATCCAGCTTACTTCGGTAATGGAACAAAGCTCACTGTGCTAGGTAAGAATATTAAAAAATGTTCATGCTATTTCATTGATTGCCATAGACATGCCTATGGTGGACAGTACAGCACAATGCGCTGAATTATGTCAAATGGAGGTTAGTAACAATTGAAGCGTTGCTGTGTGAAATCTAAAATTTCATTAAATTGAAATTAACTGAATTGGAACACTTCTTAGTAATCATCATTCTTTAAAATATCTTAAAAAGTTAGAGGTCAGTAGAATCATTTATGATTTTGTCTATCTGAGGTATTAACTGTTGCATAGAATCAGTGTGAACATGGGCAGTGAAGCACACTTTGGTAACGGTACTAAGCTTACTGTCCTAGGTGAGTAATTTGCATAATATTTCTGAACTTACTAGGATATTTAGGAACATATCCTGCTTATCTGATGTTCAGGTCTAAAAGGAGATTATTTTTGAGAGTTTTGAAAATGATATTGTTTTTTTTTGTATACCACTCTGATGTATCAATATATTGTAAATCATTGTACTAAAATAATTACTCTATAGTAGATATTCACAGGACATTCAAGTAAAAACCTAGGGTTTTAGCATTTGGTGTCTTGGCTAAATTTGTTAGTGCACATGTGTGCTGTGCCACTAGTCTTGGTCAGGCTTATTTCGGCAATGGAACAAAGTTAACTGTACTAGGTAAGAAAAATCTATTTTTCATACAGTTAGATAATGAGTGGCTAAGTCTACATGATCTCGACCGTAGCTGAGGTTTTAACTGTAGCTTAGTATCAATGTGAACACTGGCAATCCTGCATACTTTGGGAATGGCACTAAACTTACAGTTCTAGGTGAGTAATTTGAGTATTCTGTGTTATATGCAAAACCTTAGCAGGATATACAGAAATGTAGCTATGCGATTTATTGACTTTAATATGCAATGCATCTTCTAAGTTATGATGTTTGGGTGTTACATTGCCATAAGTAATCTCAGTAAACTAGTTGGATGAAGTTGAGCAGCATTCATGGCCCATTTAAGCTAAAAAAGCACTTGAATTTGGCATCTTGCATGAATTTGTTAGTGCACATGTGTGCTGTGACACTGGTGGTAGTTATCCAGCTTATTTCGGCAATGGAACAAAGCTCACTGTTCTGGGTAAGAATATATATAAAAAAGTTAATGCTATTTCATTGATTGATGTCTTAATGCTAGACAAGGCGCAATGCACTTATGACAAATTGACATCAATGAAAAATACAATGTTGCTCTATGATATCTAAAATAACATTAAATTGAAATTAATCAGACTGGAGTACTTCTCCGTAATCTTGAGTTAGATGTATTGAGGTACAGTAAATAAAACCATTTATAATGCTGACTATCTGAGGTATTAACTGTTGCATAGAATCAGTGTGAACATGGCTAGTGAAGCACACTTTGGTAACGGTACTAAACTTACAGTCCTAGGTGAGTAATTTGCATAATATTTCTGAACTTACTAGCATATTTAGGAACACATCCTGCTTTTCTGATGTTCAGGTCTAAAAGAAAGTTATTTTTTGAGAGTTTTATGATATTGTTTTTTTTTTGTATATCTCTCTGTTATATAAATCACTAAATTACTACTCATTGTACTAAAACAATTGCTCTGTAGTAGATATTCACAGGCCATTCAATAAAAACCTATGCTAGGTTTTTAGCATTTGGTGTCTTGGGTAAATTTGTTAGTGCACATGTGTGCTGTGACACTGGTGCTGGCCAGGCTTATTTCGGCAATGGAACAAAGTTAACTGTTTTAGGTAAGAAACAACAACTTCTATACTATTTGAGTGATTGCCATTGATAATACTGGAGGTCATTAGCAAAAGTGAAATTGCTTTATCATATCAAAAATTGATGAATTGGTATTGGATGCACTGGCAGTTCTCGATAAGCTTATTATGTATTAAAAATGAGGTTAGATGCAGTGGGATAAGTGTAACTGTTTATATGAATCCAGCTGTAGCTGAGGTTTTAACTGTAGCTTAGAATCAGTGTGACCAGAGCAGTCCTGCATACTTTGGCAAGGGCACTAAACTTACCGTTCTAGGTGAGTAATTTGAATATTAGGATATTTGTGAATTGTAAAGCTTATTATTTGTAATATGTTATCTAAGATTGTGGAGTAGGTCTATAGTCTTTAAGAAATAGATATACTGGGATACGTGGCAGGGTTCACATGCTCTCCAGTTTATTTGAGGTTTTAACTGTAGCTTAGAATCAGTGTGAACTCTGGATATCCTGCATACTTTGGCAATGGCACCAAACTTACAGTTCTAGGTGAGTAATTTGAATTTGATGTGTGAATTGTAAAGTTTAATATGTTTAATATGTTATCTAAGATTGTGGATTAGGTATAGTCTTTGAAAATGTAACTAGGATACGTGGCAGTGTTCACATGCTCTGCAGTATATCCGAGGTTTTAACTGTAGCTTAGAATCAGTGTGAACAATCTCAATCCTGCATACTTTGGCAATGGCACTAAACTAACAGTTCTAGGTGAGTAATTTGAGTAATCTGATATTTAATAATTTTAAAGAATTTTATTAGGTTATCTAAAATTATGGTTTATTGAAAAACTTGGACTAGCCAATCCATCTTTAACAAATATAAATAAATAGTTGGACAAGTGGCAATATTCACATGCATCTGCATTATAGCTGAGGTTTTAACTGTAGCATAAAATCAGTGTGAACAATGCCAGCCCAGCACACTTTGGCAATGGCACTAAACTTACAGTTCTAGGTGAGTAAATTAAAAAACCATCTCTAATGATTTTGATATTGCATAGTATAAATAGTATATTTAAAATAAAGGTGTCAATTAGAAGAACTGGAGTAAATAAATTGTCTTTAGGAATAGAGTTAAATATAGTAGGATGATGTTGCTAGGGTTTTAACTGTAGCTTAGAATCAGTGTGAACTATGGCAATCCGGCATATTTTGGCAAAGGCACCAAGCTTACAGTTTTAGGTAAGAATATTTGTTTGCTTGTGTTTTTGGTATTTTATCAGTTTGTAAGTTCTAAGAATGTGTGTGTAAAAATGTGACAAAGTCCTTTTTTTCTTAATAATGCAATTAATGCTTTTAACTAAATCCAAACTGTAATAAGTGAATGGTGTACTGGGATAAAATGAAAATATTGTCACTGTTCTACTTCTGAGAACATTCAGTGCTAAAAAAAAAACAGTGCTGAGTTTTGAGGTCTGGTTTTGAAGTACCAGAATTACAGGTTTAGACAATAGTCTGCCTTAAAACAAGCTCTTGGCTTACTATCACTAAAATTGTTCATAATATTTAATATGGTGATATGTAAGCTTGTTGTTCTTCTGAAAAATTTTAATAAATTCATTGTGGTGCTGATGAATATGCATGAATATGACTCTCAAATTTCAATGGTCTATAGCATTGTATAAAATGTATATTTTGAGTGTCATATTCATGCATTATAGAATGTAATCAGGTTAAAGTGATAGGGAGAGTTTTACTGTAGCTGTTGAACAGTGTGAACAACAGACCTGCATACTTTGGAAATGGGACCAAACTTACTGTTCTGGGTAAGAAAGCACATACGTTTTTTTGGATAACACTTCAGTTTAGTGACCAATTCTCACTATTAACTAGTTGCTTATTAGCATGGATATTACTAGTATATTTGGGTGTTTATTAGTGCTTATAAAGCACATATTAATGTCTTATTCTGCATGATCATATTTTACATCTCTTAATCCTACCCCATACAAACTTAACAGCTACCTTGCTAACTATTAATAGGCAGCAAAATAGGAGTTTATTGAGGCAAGTGTTGTAATTAATAGTTAGTTAATAGTGAGAATTGGACTTTAAAATCCAAAAAGTGTTACCTGATTTTCCCTCTAATAACTGACTATATGATGTATAATGTGAAACACCAATTTATAGTCTTCTAGATCTGAATGTTGCACCTAGCTGCTCTTTAGCAACTCTTGCTGTTGTGCACTATAGTGATTTTATAAGCATGTCAAATTGCTGATATACTTTATCAAGGTTGTTGCTATGAGCTGCATATAACTGAAAGGTGGCAAGTACAGATGCACTAGTTACATTAGTTGTATGTGGTTTTCCTGCAACTGCTCTTAGTAGGATTTTTGTATTGTGTAATGGGGTTATAGATGGTATTGTGGAATTTATTTGACAACAACAATAACAATAATAATAATAACAAAAATAGTCATCATCATCATCAACGGCATAATTCTTCACATTAAGTTTAAGCAGACTGAAATGTCATGGGGAAAATGGTCTCCAAAATTGTTCATGTGTATGTTTATATTCATATTGTGTTACATATGCTTATACTATTTATGCCATATGTTATATTTATTTGTTTATTATATTGTTTTACAGATCCAGACATTGTCCCCAAAGAACCAGATGTAAAAATTATAAACGAGACGAGCTGTAAGGAAAAGGTCACTCTTGTGTGTTTGGCTGAAGACTTCTACCCAGGCCATGTGAGCATAAAATGGACACGTGGAGGCGAAGAAATAACAGATGATGTAGCGACAGACCCTTATGCCACCCAAAAAAATGCAGAGGGAAGGTTCAGCATGTCCAGCAGACTTAAAGTCCCTAAAAAAGAATTCACACCAAAAAGCACATTCACATGTACAGTGACCTTCTACAATGAAACAGAAAAGTTTCAGGAAATACCCGCTGAAATCACTGGAACTGGAGGTATTTTATTAGACAAGTTGAAAGATAAAAAAAAAACAAAAAACTTCTGTCTGTGAACACAATGCATTTGGCAATGCATACTTAAAGTAATTTTCATATTTTAATATTTGGGTCTTCTAATTAATTATTTTCTAATTACAGGGGGTGGATATGAACCAGGTAAGAGTTTATTATTTTCTTTTTGGATGTCTATCTGCAAAATATGAATTAGGGCCAGAGGTCAAAAGTTTATCAGTGATACTATGCTGAATAATAGATTATGATTTGATCTTTTAATTTCCAGAAGACTATTTAAATTCATCGCAGACGATATCGCTGGCATACGGTGTGTTCATTGCTAAGAGTGCACTGTATGGCCTTGTCATCTTAGTGTTCGTGTGCAGAAAGGTAAGGATGAGAAACTTGTAATTATAATGTATCATTTCAAACAGAAGTGCTGGAAGAATATTAACAACATAAGTGTTAACATAAGTGTTTAGTCACATGTAAATGTTAGAACGATATAAAAATAGATAGACAATGTCTCTCTCTCTCTCTGAATGTCTCAATGTTTATGTAATATTTGTTTCAGGGTTCACCTGGAAAGCGAATTAACTGAACATATCTGGATTGGTGAAGTTTCCAAGAAAACCCCATTTACTCCAACCAGAAGAGATGCTGTTTATATAACTGAAGAGTCTATTTTATCTTTTCTTTTCTGATTGTTTATCCCAATGAAAGCTTGCAGGTACTTCAGATCAGATTAATCATAAAATCTCCTATTTTTTATTTGTTTAAATATATACATATTTCTTTTGCTTGTTTGCTTGCTACTGTATTAATTTGCTAGAATTCTAAAAGAGACTTCACAGAGGTGAACATTATACATTATTTTTCACAATAAGAGCTACTGTATTTTCCATTTAATTACATTTGCTTTGCACATAAATAAAATCAAATCTATAACACATTATCCGCAAAGAAAATTGTTCAGCAATTAGCTATTTTGTCAGCTTTTATTTTTGCTGTAGTTCATTTGGTAGAGCATATGGCTCTAGCTGTCACAGGTTTGATTCCCAGGGAAAGCAAATAAACTGTATACCTTGAATTGCTTTGAATAAAAGTATCTGCCGAATGCATAAATGTCCAATTGTCCAATGATCTCCCAACTGCTTTCAATCAAGTAACAACATGGTAACAATGATGTAATTGGTTGATTATACTCTGTAGCCTTTATATTCCCTGAGATGCCCCCTAGTGAATACACAGCTGTTTCTCTTCATTAAAACATTGCCATTAGGAATAAATAACTTTTTACTTCTTTAAGTGAACTGTGCTCCCACCACTTATATAACTGGATAATTATTATGATTTTTTTTAATGAACAACTGAATGCTGCATACCTGTGCCTGAACACTTTTTTCCCTGAACACTCTCCCAAAACAGTACTATTCTGTTTAAAATATAATTTAAACAATACATTATTTAAAATGAAAATATGATGTATTTGACCACTTTTTAACTGTCAAATATAAGTGCATGATTAACTACACCGACTGGATGTATAATTGTTTAAAAATAATTGCAGAAATGATAAGAGCAGTGAGGTTAGTTCTCAGAAAAGCTCTACAGTTATCCGCAGATAGTTTTTGGTTTGATATTTTAATATCTTTTTTTTTCTGTGCTTTGATTGTTCTTGGGACCACTGTATATATTTACCATTTTTGTCAATTTATGTTTAATTACTGTTAAAGTCATAACGCACATTTAAATGCACAAAAAACTACATTTCAGTCTACTACTACGGCTGCACGGAAGAGGCCTCTCTGGGTAACAGCTGGGAGTCCACTATGGCTTTCATGGTCTCAAACTAAAAAGGGGTCCCAAAAACAGTGTACCATTGCCCATTATTAGCTGTTAGTTGTTGAGGTTTAGGTAATGAGATAAATCATCGTGTACTAGCTACGCAAAACTAGAATTTGGAGAAGGGACCAAACTGATGGTTCTGGGTAAGTCTGATTTTTTAAACTCTCAAATTGCATTAGTAGATATCATTCAATAAATGTACTTGTTCGATTTGTGAAATGCAGTAAAATGGGTCATATTTCTACGTGAAAAATGAAAAAATGGATTGGATACAGAAAACAAAAAGTACATGGGCCACTAAAATACAAATGTACAAATCAATGCAAAATGTTTATTTATTAGTTAGTGAATCAATGAATGTTTATTTATTCAGTAAAATAATTATTATTAATCATATGCTAATTCCGAATCTATTTTCAAAGAGAAAATAAGGGAACATTTCAGAAGCAATAAATTCAGTCCACAAGTATGTACTTAAATGTATTTAAAATAAGTTATATGAAATTGCACACAAACCAAAACATCTAAACATTTAAATGCATGTTTAAACAAATCAGCTTTATATAAGTTGTTGTGTGCATTTCTTTGGATAGATACAGTATGCATCCACATACAGTATTAGGATAAAACATATTTTTGATACAAAACACATGAGAGTAGCATCAGTGTGTTGCCATGGACAACAATTAAATATACAGTTTAGCAATCACTGTAAATAAGTAAATAAATCAAAATAAATAAATTAATTAATTAATCAGCATTTGCTGTGACTGACCAATCAAAATCAAGCATTTCATTGATGCATGTAATAATCACAAGGGTAATTACATAGTAATTGTTTCAAAAGAATCTTCCTGTTTTTCCACTTTCCTTCTCAAGCTACAAACGTCACTCTACCTGAAGTCAAGATCCCTCTCCAAAATAAATCTGTTCCCAGAATAAGATAAATGATAAATGGTCAACTGTAGTGTGTGTGGCCTCAGGCTTTTACCCCGATCATGTGAGTGTGTCCTGGAAAGTGAATGGCGTAGAGAGACAGGACGGTATATCAACTGACACCTCAGCCCAACAGGACAACACAACATTAATGCACCATATCAGCAGCAGAATAAAAGTTAATGACACAGATTGGATGGATCCCAAGAGTAGCTTCTCGTGTACCGTCCATTTCTTCAATGGAGATGAATATGTCAATATCACAAACACCATAAACGGTCAAAACGGCTTGTGAAAATGCACCAAATGTTATAATCAGGTTCAATAACTGCATAAAGTTCACTCATTATGAAACAAGTTCAATGCAGCGATAAGCAGCTCCAGCACTGACGACAGTAGATATCATAATAATATAGAGAATAATACATTTGCAGATGACACTTTCTTGTTATATATTTATATGTTGCAGTGAGACTGATCGTGCTGAAATACTCTTTCGGGCCACTGTTTATTCTAAGTCTGAATTCCATGAGACAGCATAGATTACTGATATATAGACAGTCATTGTATTTAGTGAAGCCTAAAGGATTGAAACTACTTGGCTTTGGCTACATCCTATTCCTCAGCAAAAGCCTGCTGTATGCGCTGGTTGTGGCTGTGTGCTGTGCAAACTCAAGGTAATTCCTGATAACTGTTATGCACATCTCACACATCAAATATGCATACAGTATATGAATAGTTAAGTATAAATATAGATAGATTGTGATCCCGTAACATGATATGAATTTATTACCCTAAAGTTCTCAGTGAAGAAGAAACAATTACCCGAGGACTGAGATACGTTGGAAATTGAAGTGACTTTCTTTATTATTTACAAGATGTGTGTATTATTTACAGATATTAAAATATCTGTGTATTGTCTACAATTTACTAGATTCGTAGTTGTTATATTTGTGTATGACATCAAATCACACATATTATAATTGATTTTCTAACTTTTTTTTTTTTTTCAAAGCTTGAAAGTTTAATGGAGGTAGTGACTTGACTGGAATGAGTAACTAACAATGAAAACAAATGAAGTAGAATGATATAAACAGCTTTGGATTCTATTTTTGTGCTATGACTAAAACATTCTACATTTACGTAATTCTGAGGCCTTTGTTTGACAAGAAACAGAGGATATTTACATATGTTTTTTTTTTTCAGTGGAAAATCTGCACTTTTGGAAAGTGTGGGTTGCTATCTAAGTTATGTAAGAATCTTCCACTGCAATGAGTCAAAATTAGACTTTAAATCTAGGTATTGTGACATCTACATTTCTAAAAAAAAAAATTTATTCACATTTTTCTTCTTGAAAATGTGAATACAATCCAGAAGAATTCTTCTGCTTTGAATACTGTATAGATGACTTTAAGTGCTGTACTGCTGCAGGTTGCTGTAGCTGAAAGCAGGATGTGGTGTCAGTTCTTTGCAAGGTGTTGGGGAGGATGTGGTCAGAATGTTCTCGAAATGTTCATGCTCCATCCTGCATCTTTCACACACCTGCCGCTGCACAAAAGCCTCAAAGCTCATGCACGTCTTCGGTTGAAACCAATGAAAGCAAAAGAGCTGTTGAAAACTAGTGCAGAAACTGGTGATTCATGCACGGAGCGTGTTTGCAGGTTACTCTATCAACAGTCTGCACCACACCACCTCCACATCTGTATTGTTTTTCTGGAACATGTTGAACTGCATCATGAATCAGTTGCTCAGTCTGAGTAATCTGAAACACATTCAAATGTTGTGAGTTTTTCCAGTAAATGATGTAAATTCTACTATATACGAAAGCAATACAAATCAAAAATCTAATTCTGTTATTGTGCTCTTTAGTAAAAAATAATAGTTCCTGTTAACCCTCATGTCAAAAACATAACATTTTAGAGATGCTTTTATCACTTTTAATCTCCTTTTAATTTTATGAGAACTGATTATAACAAAATGTCTACTTGAAAATGTCCAAATGTTGCAAGCTATAAGTTGTCAAATGTATATTTGTGTTTTTACTGGGGTCAATTTGAAGTAGCCATAATAAAAGTTTTGAAAATGTATTTCTATGTTGTGATAAAAGAGAGGGTTAATACTGCAATAGCTGATTATTGTTTCATCACAAAAAATCGTTGTAAATGGGACTCCAAATCAGAAAAAACAGTCAATCTCAACACAAAGGTTACATTTTACTGTGTGATTTTTTACTAAATTTATGTCAGTCAAAGCAGTTTCTGACAGGGCCTCAAATTATATGATCTAGCCATCAAATTAACTAGTTTTCAGTTTTTGTACAGCTTTCATTGTAGTCTGTTATACTGTGGGGACTGGCTGCACAGAACCAAACAACAGAACCAACATCGGTTACACTCTTGGACTCCAGTACTATCTGAAGATGCCCTGGTCTGTTGGATGAAAAATCCCCCACGCTTGCTGGATCCACATTTCCTACACTGAAAGAACTGAACATCAACTTGAAACCATCTGTCGGGGTCCAACGGTACCAGTACAGGTTTGGGTTATCAGTGCCTGTGATGGAGCAGACAACCTTCAGTGGTTCACCTGGTTGAATAATAAGCTCCAGTGGGTTTTGGTCTACCTGAAGACCTGAGATAAAAATAATTGTTATGAGTAATATAGGACTAAAAACATGTAAAGTTGGTTTTGAGCAAATCAGCAGCTTACACATAGTGGCAGGCCATAGTAATGATACAAACAAGATAGCCAAATACAACTGCATCATGAATATGTAAACTTAGCAAAGTCTTGAGACTTAAATAATAGTGGTGTGCCTCTAGAGGTGGGGTTGGGTGGTGTAGCTTAGTGGATAAAGATCTAGGTTGGTAACCGAATAGTTTTCACCTCAGGGGGAAATATCAACCAGCATTTGAGAAAGAGACAATGTAACAAGTGTTATTTGTTCACTGTACTTCCATATAAACAAGGTGAATTTAGACTAAGACTGAACCGATGGCATTATGTCCAAGGATACATCCATCTTAATGGCCATCTTATGTGGTCTGAGCAATAACACCCTTATGTTGTGACAGTGCAGGACATTTCTATATTAAACTATGCAGTTTGATTGATTGGCTGGCTGTCTGTTATAAAACTTACATTTATAAAGTAGTAACTCTGTATAATGTATATGTGGTTATTAATTCAGCAACAGAAATTGCATGTTTACATGTATCATTTATTATAAAAATTGATCTCCAGTGATAATCTGCAGTATGATAAAGCGTAAGCAATGTTGTATAAGCAACTTTAAATATGAGATATTAAGATATGTCCTGATGCATCCACTTTTACCTCCATTTAAATCTAAAGTTTCTAAAATTCAGATTTATTTAAACATTCCATTTTAATATGAAGCCATTGTCTTTATATTTCAGAATTCACACAGGTGTAATAATATATTATTTAGTATGTTCTGTTAACTGCTCAAAAATATAACTTGAACTGAACTAGCCTAATTTGCAAATAGGAACTATTCTAACCAGGTGTGTGCCAAACATTTTCTTGTACTAACTAACTAACTAACTAACTAACTAACTAACTAACTAACTAACTAACTAACAAATACATAAATAAATAAATACAGAGGCATCTAGCCTACGGTTTACTGCTTAGCCTGAGCAGCACATTCAGAGCCCTTCGGATTATGGGTGTTGTCAACTTCATGATACTTCGGTTATATTTCATAACTAAATAACAAATAAATGTTAACGTCTAAACACCATTTATGCAATAATCATAAATGTATCATAATATTCATAATGCATGATGTCACTAGATAAAGAACTACACAGGACACACAATATTATTTTTTATCAATGGTCTGGGATAGTGGTTAAGACGGGATTGAACTGGATCCATGAGTTTACAAAAAATCATGTGACACAATGTTTCCTCTTCAAAGTAACTGAGATGTCTGATGTCTGAGAGCCGCCTCCATGCTCATAATACCTGTAATGTTACATGTTAGTGCCATCTGCTGGATTCATGACAGGAATGACAGTAGTGATATTTTAACTTTTCATTGTTGTTATGCATGATTACATATTACTATATAATATAGAGTTAGAATGTCACAAATGATTTTCATAAACACTCACTGGCCACTTTATTAGGTACACATTGCTAGTACCAGATTGGACCCCCTTTTGCCTTCAGAACTGCCTTAATGTTTTGTGGCATAGATTCAACAAGGTCTTGGAAACATTCCTCAGAGGTTTTGGTCCATATTGACACAATAGCATCACACAGTTGCGAATCTCCCATTCCACCAATCTCCCGTTCCACCACATCCCAAAGGTGCTCTATTGGATTGAGATCTTTTGACTGTGGAGGCCATTTGAGTAAAGTGAACTCATTGTCATGTTCAAGAAACCAGTCTGAGATGATTTGAGCTTTGTGACATGGTGCATTATCCTGCTGGAAGTAGCCATCAGAAAATGGGTACACTGTAGTCATAAAGGGATGGACATGGTCAGCAACAATACTCAGGTAGGCGTTTAAACGATGCTCAATTGGTACTAAGGGGCCCAAAGTGTGCCAAGAAAATATCCCCCACACCATTACACCACCACCAGCCTGAACCTTTGAGACAAGGCAGGATGGATCCATGCTTTCAAGTCAAGTCAAGTCACCTTTATTTATATAGCGCTTTTAACAATACAGATTGTGTCAAAGCACTTATCAGTATCAAATTGGAGGATAGAGTGTCAGTAATGTATAAAAACAAGATTAAACACTCAATTTTCAGTTAAGGCATTTCATTATTGAATTCAGAGATGTCATTGTCTAGATCAGTTTAGCTTAAATAGTATCTGCAAAATCAAATTGACAATAATCACTAGAAATTAAGTGTCCCCAACTGAGCAAGCCAGAGGTGACAGCGGCAAGGAACCAAAACTCCATCTGTGACAGAATGGAGAAAAAAAAACCTTGGGAGAAACCAGGCTCAGTCGGGGGGCCAGTTCTCCTCAGATCTCCACCAGATCTCCACAGATCTCCTTTCATGTTCTTTATGTCAAATTCGGACCCTACCATCTGAATGTTGCAGCAGAAATCGAGACTCATCAGACCAGGCAACGTTTTTCTAATCTTCTATTGTCCAATTGTGGTGAGACTGTGCGAATTGTAGCCTCTGTCTCCTGTTCTTAGCTGACAGGAGCGGCACCCGGTGTGGTCTTCTGCTGCTGTAGCCCATCTGCTTCAGGGTTCGATGTGTTGTGCGTTCAGAGATGGCATTCTGCATGCCTTGATTGTAACGAGTGGTTATTTGAGTTACTGTTGCCTTTCTATCATCTCTAACCAGTCTGCCCATTCTCCTCTCACCTCTGACTTCAACAAGGCATTTTCGTCCACACAACTGCCGCTCACTGGATATTTTCTCTTTTTCAGACCATTCTCTGTAAACCCTAGAGATGGTTATGTCTGGAAATCCCAGTAGATCAGCAGTTTTTGAAATACTCAGACCAGCCCGTCTGGCACCAACAATCATTCCACGTTCAAAGTCACTTAAATCCCCTTTCTTCCCCCTTCTTGGTTTGAACTTCAGCAAGTCATCTTCATTAGTCATCTAGATGCCTAAATGCATTGAGTTGCTGCCATGTGATTGGCTGATTAGCAATTTGTGTTATCAAGTAATTGAATAGGTGTACCTAATAAAGTGGCCGGTGAGTGTATACACACACACACACACACACACGCGCGCGCACACACACACACACGCGCGCGCACACACACACACACACACACACACACACACACACACACACACACACACACACACACAGACAGACACACACACACACACACACACACACACACACATATACTACATTTATTCATTCATTCATTCATTCATTCCTATATGTTTTTGAAGATAATTTAAAGGCTGATCGCATGCATAATAAAGTATTTTGGGGTGTATTTGTGTAGATTCACCCTCTGGAAGCCATAATGTTGGAGTATGCATGTGTAACATCACTGTCTTCTGAAAAAAAAAAAATCAAGAAAGAATCAAACTCATTTTAATATTACAGTTTTTTTCAACTCCTTACACACATAATCTTCACTTGTCACACAATCTCTGAAAGCTGACACTCAAACAGCAGAAGCACACACCAAATCTGCAAAACCACACACTAATTCTCAGCCTTTGACTCAGTTTTCGATTTCATAAAACACTTTTTGCAAAACACAACACACAATTCTCTATGTAACACACAAAAATCTACCAGGAATTCATATTATGGCAAAGGAGTTTGCAAATGTTTGCTTTTGAGATGTGATTGTGATATTTTGAATGCAATGCTTCATTTTTCAGAGATGTGAGGCATTTTGCATTTTGTGTGCGCAATTCTTGGATTTGTATGCAACATTTTGAAAATAAGAGGCAAAGTTTTGAAAATGTGTCTAAGCAGTTGAAAAAACTGTAAATAATAAATGATTTAATATCTCATGTTTAATATTAACTCCAAAACAATGATATAAGACCTGATATATAACCTGAAGTATGTTGCAGAATTGTCGGTTTAAAGGATATTAGTGTAATAATATTAGTTCTCTACCTAGATTAGAAATATCATGAATACAGAAGGGAAGTAACGAGTGCTTTAATGGTGAGGCACCGGATGTGACATCACAATTGCATCACATTATAATAGTAATTAATGGCAAATTAATTGTGTATTATGTTTTATCTAGAAAAATGCAGTAGGCCTATTTACTGTACATTGAGATGTGCTGAAATGTCAATATCTTATACATAGCATCAGGCCGTCGTAGTGACACAAATATATATATAAAAAGAAAAATCATAATGAATAACTGAACATAGGAGAGTCTTGAGGCTTAAATAAACTAAATGTGGAGTTGGGTGTTTTAGCCTAGTGGTGAAAGATTATAGATGTATAGATGTGTTCATTGTGTTCAATTGCCTGAACAGGAACCGCTGTTAAAAAAACACTAATTGGATTTTATTAGAATTTAAAGAGAACTGGGGTACCAAAAACCAAACCTAGCACCTGTACTATGATGAACACATAAATGTTCCATGAGGTGACTCTCATCACGTGACTCTGATTGATGTAAGGTCACGGTTACACAGTATGTGAGCCACTACTTCTGTACTATACAGTAAATGTTAGCCTTTAGCACCATCTGCTGGATTCATGTCATATTGTGGCTCAACCCTGACTGTGTTGTTTATTGTTGCAAAGGCTCTTCTGTGGCTTTGTTTGGAACTGATTTCATTAATGGGGCAAAAACAGACAAAGTTTCCACTGATATTGTGTCTTAAATGCAAGTGGCTAAATATAAGATTGTTAAACTGTTCATGCAGTCATCCTGCCTCCATCGAGTCCTGCAGGTAAGGAAGCAGAAAGATTGTGTGATAATTATTACAGCATTGCTGATATATGGCTATAACACACTCTTGTGAATGTGACATTCCTTTTGTAGCTAATAATAATAAAGTGATGCAATTGTGTAATGATGTGTGCAGTTTAACATGATAGAGTTATTTATCCTAATATACTCTTTTGTTCCTGTTGAATGATTTAGTGCTTTTGAACAAATCAGTTAGGTAAATGATTCAGTGACACATTCATGAAGACAGTTGTTGCCATGAAACTTGCAGAAAAAGGTATTTTATAATAATATTTATTATTATTTAATATAATTTGGAAGCTGGTGGTCACAGTCATTATATGACATTTTGTGGCTTAAACACTGCAAAGTCATATGAAATTTTATGCCGATTTTCTTAAGATCATAATTTGAACAAAATGTCATTATCATTATTTACACCTGTCACAGCACCTGTTCTGTGTTTAGGGAGCATGAACATTTGAGGTTTTTGTACAGCAGCACAGTCAGTCTGTGTCACTGTGTTCACTCACTGCACAGAAATACACACCGCTGTCATCAGGCTGCAGCTTCTTCACTGTGAAAGACCCTCTCTCAGCTACAGTCTTTTCCGCTGAGTATTTTTCATCAGAGAATTCACCAAAGTCTGGATTGTCGGTTGTACTTGTAAAAGCAATGAGTCTCATGGTTTCTCCCTGCCGTTGTCGAAACCAATACATGTAGAAATAGAGTCCACCTTTAGTATGATTGCAGTCCATTACTGCAGATTCACCCTGTGGAGCCCTTAATATTGGCGTCTGTGTAACATCACTGGCTTCTGCAAATAATAATAAAATGAGTTAGATTGGGGTTTCAGTTAAGTCCAAAGGATTAATAAACAGTGTGAGCTTAATAAACCTGAAATATGCTGCAGAATGATCAGTTTGATGATTATTAGTATAATCATGTTAGTTCTTTGGTTAGACTAAACATGGCACAATTGCAGAAACTGGCAAGGCTTTAATGGGGAAGCACAGGATGTGACATCACTATGACATTCAACTGTGTTAGGCATAGCATTCCATTACACTTACCATTATTTTTCAGTCAAGTATAATATATATATATAAAGGGATATATATATATATTATAAGTATATATATATTATAAGTAACTGGCAGCTTACATTAGATTAAATATGTCTGGTGATTGTCTTATTAGATAATTAGTTATAACAAGCGCAAATGAGTAAGTGACAAAATCTCCTCACGAAAGCTGACAGTTTCAAACGGTTCTCATTACTGGACTGTTAAGAAATGCTGCTGTATTTTACAGGTCTACTTAATTGAGCTGTAAAACTCTGTGGCTTCTTTCGAGTGCATTTCATTTTTTCACCGTGAAGAGTGTATTTGTTCTAATATTTGTTTTTAATGGGTTCTGCTAACGAGAAACTCTCTCTGTTCTTGTAATCTTGTAATTACTTTGTTATAGACAACATGAAACAAGATACTATAGCAATTCCAAGCTTCTCCTTGGAGTTCACAAGATGTCCACAATGTCATGTCCTCAATATTCTCTTTTACAAAGGCTGTTATGAAATTCACCTTCATTCATCAGTTTGCAGGGACTCTGGATGTTTCCAATTTTGTTAAGAAAACAACGAGAGAGGCAAATTAGAGCAATGCGTAGCACTTCTTACTAAAGTGGAGCAAAATGCTGTAATGCTAAATCTTTTATTTCAAGTTTACAATTATATTCACATGTTCTTTCAACATTTAAATGAGAAAATAATTAAGGAGAAATTAAGCATATTGCAAATGTCTCAGGGAATGCTTATACAGTGAAACCATGCTACATGGCTTTCCTTACAAATAACTATGAAAAACTTTCACTGTTAATATACCTGTCAATGTCGTCAGTCAAATTGTTTGGTAGTATGATTTCTTAAACTTGGCTTGCAGCTTCTATCGTAGATGTAAGTAGGTTGCAGACCACTAGTGACAGAAATCCAGTAAGCAACAGTTTCCTGCGTCCTGCTCTCTCCACCAAAAAGAACTTTGGAGAAGAGAGAGAGAAACAAAATGTCCAAGAAGGTTATTTTATTTTGAATTCAGTTGCAAAAGTCTTGTAAAAGCCATATCACAGACCTAGAAATTGGGTTTATCATTCATAAAGTGGATACCCCACTCTTGGTGGAGCACCAGGAAATTTTGTCATCTCAATCTGGCTCTTTTTTTTTTTTGTTGTTGTTGATATAGTAGGCCAGTAAATCACTGTACAGGCCAGTAATACATACATACATACATAAATCCTTTAAATGCTGACTTGACGGAACATGAACATCATATAATGAATACTCACTGCTACTATGGTGAATGCCACATTAACGGCCCCCACCCCTAGTGTCAGATATTTGGCTTCATCAAAATTGGACTGGGCAAACATTTTTGTAGAATAATTAATGATCTGGAAGAAAAATAAGAGACATGGTAAAGCATTATTCTTGGCTGTTTTGCTGTGCTTGCAAACCCATGGGAGAATCTTTATTCTCTGTCTTAAGAAACCTGTATTGTGAGAAAACATGACTATTAATCAGGCAGTGTTGTAATCATATATCATTAGAAAGAAAGCACATTCATCTTGTTATAACTTGAGATCATGACTCTTGATTTTTCCCCCCGTGCAGTTACACTCTTAAAAATAAAGGGGCTTCACGATGCCATAGAAGAACCTTTTTGTCAAAATGGTTCCATAAAGAACCTTTAACATCTGAAGAACCTTTCTGTTTCACAAAAAGTTCTTTGTGGTGAAAGAAGGTTCTTCAGATTATAAAAAGTTAAGGAGGAGATGGTTCTTTAAAGAACCTTTGACTGAATGGTTCTTTGTGGAACCAAAAATGTTTTTTGAACCAAACCTTTTGAAGCACCTTTATTTTAAGAGTGTACTCAAAAGGTGTCAACTAAATCATACACAAAAGTAGTGTGTAAGTCATGCCAAAAAATATCACTGATAATTGACAAGTTTTACATTTAATTATGACTAAGTTAAATCAAACTGTTCATTCATTTAGGCCAGAGGAGAAATGTTAATTTCATTCATTTAGGCCAGAGGAGAAATGTTAATTTGTCTGATATTTGACAACATTTTCATCATCTGTTACGTTCCTCTTTATTATCGTGAAACTGCTTTGAAACTATATGTATTGTATAAAGTACTTTTTTCCCTTTCACCTTACCTCATTCGATATCTGGGTTACTGTAATGAGTAGACCCCACTTCAGATGTTGGGAGTGTCACGCTTGGCATAAATCAGCTTATTCTAACACAACTTCTGCATATATACATGCATACAAAACTATCCAGAGCATCAACACATTTCACTGCCACCACTGGTCGACGATGGCATGTGTAGGGATGGCTAGAGGATACGAACATGGATGAATAATAAGAACAAGAAAGTTGGGTGATGAGCGTGCACTCTGTAGCATACAGGGAGGGTGGAAGGCAGGAGAATGATTATAATGAACCTTAAATCCTAGAGGCTGGTGTACCTGGTACGGGTGCTTGAATGGGAGGGGGTGAGGTGGGCTGTAGGGTGGGAATGTCTCCGCAGGTGAAGTCCCTTTCTGCCCTCAGGAAGAGCTAGCATCATCAATGGCAAAATTGTATCAATCTTTATTATTATTATTATTATTATTGTTGTTTATGGTCTTATTGTTGATGGGATGAGTTGGATAATGGGTTCTATTGTATTTTGTCGCTCCGCTCGCGTCCAGTGTAGACACAGTGTTACTCATGAAAATACGGAAAGAGGGCTCCATGATGGATATCTCTATATAGCCTAGAAAAATAAGTTGTATTTTGAAATACATTGAAGTTTAGATCAAATATCGCAATAATGGACATTCAGGCATGATTTTTCAATCGAAACACCAACCGCATTGAATCCAGATAACTGGCTGCCCAAGTTTATGATAAGCACAAGTACTATAGGCTGCCTGTAGCGTCGCTTCCTGAGAATTCTCTCACAGTCACTCCTGTTTCACTATGGGCTGCTTCCTCTCTCATCTCCTCTATTTCTTTCATCACCATCTCTGGATTTCACCGAAGTCTTCTAAGGGCTGTAATGGAAAGAAAGATGCTGGATCGAACTCTTTATCACACTATATGTTTTACAAGTTTACTTCTGTTCTAAGTGAGTAATACGTCAACATACTATCCCAAAATAATGGTCATTAACTCACCCTGTTGATGAAAAGGTAGCGTGGGCTTTCAGGGCAAAAACGAAGGCTCATACACTAGTGAGTTGCAGGAATAAGGGGCAGAGACAACATCAGGGACTAGTATTTATCCGTGCCTAAAACCGTTTCCAAGCCCACCACCTGAGATATACACACAACAAACCATCAGGCACATTGTTGCACTGATGAGATCCAGGCCTCAGTTATTTACGATTTGCAGAACTATTAAGGACAAAGCTGGAAACGGTATGGGAGCAGGTGTGTCTCACTATGCCCAGAAGTATGCCTGAGGTGAAGGAGACCTGGTTCAGAGTTGCAAAGGCACCACGGAGATTTGTAGGTGAGACACCTTGGATGTACAGTGGGTTCAGGCTCATCACCAGGCCACAGAACAAGCCAAAGATCAGTCGACCCACAATAAGCACTTCAAATGATGCTGTGACTTTGCTCATGAACATCAGAGAGGCACCCACCACAGATAAAGCATTCACTATCAGAATAGCATTACTCCTGCAAGGAAATGTATTGATAGAATTATTGGTCCCACTTTATATTAGGTGGCCTTAACTACTATGCACTTACATCAAAATAAAATAAATACAATGTACAGTTTTGCTGCTATTGAGGTGGGATACGGGTAAGGTTAGGGACAGGTTTGGGGGTATAGGTAGGTTTAAGGGTGGGTTAAGGTGTAAGGGATGGGTCAACTGTGTAATTATAAATGTAATTACAGAAATGAATTACAGATGTAATAACATGCAGGTATTTTATATATATATTTTTAAAATATAAGTACACTGTAAAAACATGTATGCACACAAATAAGTGCATTGTATCAAATTATCAATTTAAATGTAAGTACATACTGGATAACTGGGTGGGACACTTTTAGGAATAGGTGCTGTTTTCCAAAGTATTAATAAGCTTTTCATGTTTGTTGTTTCTGATAACATAGTGAAGAAGTAAAATTATTAAAGTGTCTTTAAATTTGGAGACAACTTTGAAGTTGTGGCCTAATGGTTAGAGAGTCGGACTCGTAATCCAAAGGTTGCGGGTTCGAGTCTCCGGCCGGCAGGGATTGTAGGTGGGGGGAGTGATGTCCAGCGCTCTCTCCACCCTCAATACCACGACTGAGGTGCCCTTGAGCAAGGCACCGAACCCCCAACTGCTCCCCGGGCGCCGCAGCATAAATGGCTGCCCACTGCTCCGGGTGTGTGTTCACGGTGTGTGTGTGTTCACTGCTGTGTGTGTGCACGTTGGATGGGTTAAATGCAGAGCACGAATTCTGAGTATGGGTCACCATACTTGGCAGTATGTCACTTCACTTCACTTAAATACAAATAAAAATGTTCTGTTTATAAGTATGTATTTTACATAGCTATTTCATATGTACACTGATACTGACCATTTATATCACTTATATACCCTGCTGGCTAGTTCCTAGACTTAAGTTCCTAGAACTACATGGTGTGAAAGCCCCTCATGTCATGTTATTTTGGTTAGGGGAAACAATTCACATAGATGAATTTGTTTGTTTCATTCATTCAGTCATTCATTCATTCAAAAAAAATCAACATTCAAACCTACATTTATAAAGAAACATGGTAATTTTAATTTAACATGGTCATTCATTCATTCATTTTATTTTTTTAAATGCAAACAAATGTTTCAGGGATATAGCAGTGTGGTTAACAACAACAACAACAACAACAACAACAACAACAATAATAATAATAATAATAATAATAATAATACAGCCCAAAAGATAATCAAACAAACAAATAAATAAATTAATGTTAATGCACAAATGGCATTTTGTGAAGGTGGACTGGACGTCTATGATAAACAAAGCTTTTCTCACCTCCCAAAGGTGTCGGCAAGACCTTTGACCCCCAATGATCCAAGTAGTGCTCCAAAGTCCTTAATACTAACAGAGAGGGACCACAGGAATGTGAGACTGTGGTCTGGGATTGACTGATTGTGTCTGGATCTCCATGTCATGTTGAAAAACTCCTCAATGACCTCAATGAAGAAAACCAAAATAATATTAATCATAAGCCACACCTCGCTACATGCTCACACAAGCAGTTTGATGATAATATATATATGCAATACATAGCAAACTCCTACAGTCATACTTGTTTCAGAAAAAAAAAAAAAAAACTGTTGTGCATGAACATTAAATATAGCCATTTGGGTTTAAAAATACTGCATCTTAATTTGAGTCTGAGTAAGGACTAAATGAGTCAATACTTTAATTTCAGACACTACATAATACATCAACAAACAAACAGCATACGTAATGTTAATGTGGACAGAAACTCAGAGCACCCAGCAATTTTTCTTTACTCTGAAAGTGCATTTCACTTGCTTGAAAGACATGACTAATATCTTGAGACCAGTCCCAATGTTTTCATAATAAAAAACCGGCCGGAGGGAACTGGACTACATCCACACACAGATGATAAATCAACACAAGCTAGACATCATAGCTACCTGTGCGCAAATATGAAGCCTTCCAAATCCAGTGCTGGCTGAAGAGAAATATTCTCTGACTTGGTAAAGTTTATTCAGTGTTTTATGAGGGCCCTGAGAAGTTTGTATGTAAACTGAGAAACCATGCTAACCAGCGTTGGCCCCTAAAGTCAACTCTACTCACTCGGGCAGGGGCGTTGATGTTGCCTGTGTGGTATCCTATCTGGAGCGAGCCGAGCACCGCTGCCACAATGGAGGTCAGCAACGGGACGGTCAGCTGATTCTGGGTGCAAGGACTTGATCAATTCAACGGGGCAATCACATACAGTATGAGGCATATTCAGTGTTCAAGCTATCCACTTATATAAACTGTATAGCTATATTGTATATACACAACAATATGCAAACATTTTGTTTACAGTTTATGATGAAGGAAGGAATAACGGAGCTATGTACTAACCTCCTTTAAAGCCATTGGTCTTGAATTAATCTCATCACCTGAAATGAAGGGAAAAATATTTTTACATAATTTTTTTTTCTAGAATTTATTCAATGCTTTATAAAATTTTAATAAATTGCCTTTGAAGACTGTTGAAACAATTTTATGGTGCTCAATTGGTTGTTTAGTGTGCTGAAATATTATACAAGCTTAATTTAACTTCATGATATAATGATTCAACTTCATTAACTTCATTGTCCATTTGTTAACCAGTGATATGAGTATTGGGAGATGCATCCCCTTATAGAGGATTCATAATTAACAATTATTAATAATATATATATATATATATATATGAATTTTGAATGCTATAATATCTGAAAAATAAATAAATAATTTTATAAATAATGGTTAAAGTGTTAGTAACATGAGCATCGGAAGCACTGTGCAGTCAGTACTGTCCTTTATAACACATAGATGATGTTTTTGTTTGTTTTTTTTCTGACAAAAATGAAGTATCTGTGAAGTACCAGTGAAGTATCTGTGACAATACTGACCAGTTCTCTTCAATAACAGAATGACATATCACTTACCGGTATATATCTGTCAGGAACAGTTGCCAACAGCTCTGCTCAGAAGTGTCTGACAGTGGCTCAAAAATGTCCTCACTGTTCCTTGGCACGTCTTGTGAATGTCTTGACTTCATCCATGAAATTACACCTCACTGTTCACTAGCACCACCGGAGACCGGCGTTCTGCAGAATGGCATCCATCTATCCCGAACTGTCTCTGAAACCCCCCACACCCAAGCCATTCCCACGACTTCTCGTTTTCCTCCCATCCCTCACACCCCTGCACCTACCAGGACTCACACCACCATCTCTGGGACCCCTGGGAGCCATGCTGGACTCACACCGGCCTGGTGAATTTGAGCTGGGTCTGATGGAATTGCAGCAATGAGCATTTCAAGATTCAAGATTCAAGAGATTCAAGAGTTTTATTTGTCACATACACAATTATACAGAGTATAACCAGCAGTGAAATTTGCTGCTCAATGAGCTCTGGCCCTTTTACCAGACCAGCATAAGGGATATTTTCCAATAGAATACATTTAATTTATTGTTTTACATTCAAATGCATTGTTAAGATAGATATCAAACAATTAACACACAAACCTCAACAATTAACATAAAAAAAGACAATAAATAACTAACTCTTCATGACAAAACAACTACAGCATAAATAAAGTCAGAAAATACTAATAATAATAATGAATAATTATAATAAAATCTGTTACACAAACCACATATTTCTTCATGCTACAATGCATAGAGGGAGTGCTATAATCAGCAATATTGTTTTGTTTGGAGAGACAGAATCTGTTAGTTGTTGTCTAACATGAGGTTTTATTCAAATAAAGTTACATTTCATGTATGAGTCATTAAAATGTTTATTTCTATATTTTCGTTTCATTTAATCACTCAATTACGTCAGTCAATGAAATAATGGAATATAAAAACCTGATCATATGACTTTATAATTTACTAAATAGATATCATTTTCAAAATGTTTTTCTATCTAAATCTGGAAAGTGGAATTTTAAAAAAATATTTATTTCAAACAAACAACTTCTAAATCAATTTCTAAGTCTCTAAATCAATCATGTTTAATAAAAAAAACAAAAAAGACAAAACATTTTTTTTCAAGTAATATAATTTATAATTGAAATGAAAATACATGTATGTATGTAAATGTGAGTGAGGTTCGAGGTACGAGGTTTTTTGTGCGATTTTTCTGACGGGTAGGTTTAGGGACGGGGTTAGGTGTAGGTCATTCGTACAAATTTATACGAATTGTTGTACTTGTAAAATACGTACGATTTAGCAAAAATCGTATGAATTTGTACGAGTGAGGTCATTCGAATTCGAACTAATTAGCCACTGCGTAAAATATGTACGAATTGTCGTGAGATCGGGCAGGTATTTCCTGTTCCTGTTTCAAATGTGTGAATTTCCATTTCTAACCATTAAAATTCTCATATGTTGCAATGTGCTGTGACACATTAGTAATGTATCTTAATCTACGCTTTTACACATCTATCCTTTTCGAATTTAATTAAGTTTCAATTCTGAGATAAGTAATCATCTCAGAGAGCTACAGTGTGCAACATACTACTACAGAGAACAAACCAATTTGAAGTGAACATGTGGGCTGCTGTAGCCAGATTTACCAACTCATTAAGACTTCAGAACATGATTTACTGTACACTTCATCTGCACTGAGGAAATGAAGCCAATTGGGATGCAAAGAATTCCCAGGGTACTTCATATGTGCAGCCAATCTAAGAGAATAAAAAGGGGAGGCCAAACACAGTGGGATAATGAACAGAGGTGAAGAGGCATTCCTGTGCACAGACCACATCACAAGTGGGCAGAAACAGCATGATAATAAAAGTGGGTAAAAACACTATAAAGTTAAAGTGCCCTCTGTGTGCCCTCGGGCCTGCTGAGTTCCAGGTAAACCAGGCCGCATTGCAGCCCTCCTCACCCAAGCATGTGACTCAGTGCTTTCGGTGCAGAAACAACATTATTTGGCTGCTCTTGTGTTTCATTGTGTTTAGATCAAATTCTAATTAAACTGACTCACTGAATTCATTTCAAGAGTTTTTAAGAATGCTGGTATTTTAGTGCAACATTACTTTGACTTTATTCTCCTGATAGATGCCAACAGTAAAATTGGACTCATGTTTTTTCAATTGTTCCCCAACAGGGGGCCCACGTTCACACAGAATGACTTGCCCTTCGATAAACACTGGCATGGATGTACAGTACAGTTGCTGTTGTTTAATTTTAATAGACCATACATACATTATATTCATTGGCTTTTCTTTTTTATGAGCTTTAACATAAGAAATAAACCCACAAAATTTATAACTGTATGTCTTTAATATAGAATTTGTAGTAAACTCCTAGTTAGAACGAGGCTGGTCTAAGGATAATGATTTGCAAAGAAAGGGGATTGTGTGAACAAAAAAGCCTGGCCTAATAACCAATATATATTTTTTACAACAGAAATGACTGAAATTCATAAGCAGGAAACTTCTTCCTTACTTTCCAAACTGGCAGCACTGGTGAAATTGTTGATCCATAGCAATAAACGGGGAGTTAGGAGTCAATCAGAATACAGTCTCTTCCAATCCAAAATATGATAAAATACAGATGTTCTGGAGCTGATTCCAAAGGGGTATGAAGTCCCAAATGAGTTTGTATTAAAAGTACAAAAATTAGCTAGTTATATTTAAGACATCTATCGGGAGAGTTTGAATCTGTTCAGCATACTACTTGAAATATTTCTAATGTTTAAAGTATGTATACTGTCCTGAGTATACAAATGTATGCATGCATGGAATACACCAATGACAAACGCATGAGATAAAAAATACAGTAAAAACAGTCATATTGTGAAATATGATTACAATTACTGTTTTCTATTTTAATATATTTGAAAGTATTATTTATTCCTATAATGCAAAGCTGAATTTTCAGCATCCTTACTCCAGTCATCAGTGTCACATGATCCTTCAGATCCTGCTGATTTGATGGGTAATTATTATCAATGATTACTGGTGCTCTGTTATTATGATACTTATAATTGTCAATGTTGAAAACTGTTTTTGGTGCTTAATTTTTTTGTTGAAACCTTTATACTTTTTCAGGAACTCAAACTCATCGAGCAAATTTGGGGTGAGTTAGAAAATAAACTGCACAGATCTACATTCAAAGGAAAACCTTTGGCTTGAGTTGCAGAAGGCATGTGATAACATTAGTGTTGAAGTTCTCAGGAAATATACTGACACTATACCAGAGAGAGGTGCTGCTGTAAATGCTGCAAAAGGCGGGCATACCAATTACAGATAAAAATGGATAAAAAACAGTACTCACTTCTGCATGCTTCATGAACATTATGAAATGAAATCATGTTTTGGAGGGGAAAAAAGGTCAATAATTTCAGATCTGACAGGTATTCTAACAATTTTTTGCCAACACTGCATGTAAAAGCAGCCTTGGTAAGCATAAGACACTTCTTATAAACATTAAGGAAATCTCAATTATTCCAAACGTTTGACCGGTAGTGTACATGTTATATATGAAGACAATTTGAGAGCTTCTTTCCTGTACAAAGCATATACAAAAATGAGTCGTCAGTGACTTTAGTTAGTGTGTTTTATCATCTGCTAGTCAAAAATCAATAATAATTTTGGCTATTACATCTGTAGCACACAATGTGTGAGATTAGTTAAATGCCAGAATGTAATACTTAGTTTACAGGTTTGTTTACATTATGTTAAACTTGACCTTTTATTTTCATTGTGATGAATGAATCAAAGAATTATCACCAAATATCTCATTTCCTTGTGACACATATTTGACTGTGCAAAATGATACATATATTTTATGTAAAAATCATAATGAGGCATAAAAATGTTTCACATACTTTTAACAGTTTTACTTACTTTTAAATATACTGTGCACTACACAGTGAGCAATAGTATTTTATTCTGATCAAGATGAAGGGTAAAAAAGGGACAGACACCTGCCCTGATTAGTCCAGCTGTGTTCTCAATCACACATGCCTGTCTGAGATATGAGCTTTGACCTCACTCCTAGGCCTCCTGGCAGGTGACCCCTGGCCCTGGAGAGCACGGCCTGTTTGGCAGGTGCTGCTCCAGACAGACAGCAGTGTGTTAGACACAAATGGCTCGCACTGCAAGACCTAACATGCCCCTTTCCAATTTCACATGCTATTTTGCTTTAACTATTAAGGGTATTATTGTCTAAATGACTGCCCTTCATGAGCTCTAATGTGCTATATAATGGCTTACAGGGTTTTTCACATGCAGAACTGTTTATGCAAGATCCTAATTTCACACAAGGACTGAAACTAGTAAATCGCAACATATAGACTGAATCTGTCAAAATAATGCATTCAACACATGAAATGGCCCATTTCTTTTAATCGAATCTGTTTTCTTGTTTCCCGTCAAAAGGAGTCTTTTGTAACATAATAAAATTGTTTTCTGTAGCTGATATACTAGACTGCTGAAATTAATTTAGCTGTGATAAAAAATGCACATGCTGCTTCTTTGTTGATTAATAAACACTCAGAATCGAACTGAGAATGCTTTTCAAAGTAATTTCAGTTGACTTCCAGGTTATTATGAAAGAAAGAGAGACATTTTAAAAAGTCTTGGCAAAACTTGTGCTGGACTACTGAAATGCTTTGATTATTTTATTGTATTTATTGTTTTATTTCATTACATATATATATATATAATAATTCTGTAAAATCAAGGAATTTTTGTCCCTTGAAAAACTTAAATTTAACAAAATTATTTAACAATGGCATTGTGGGTGAAGTTTAGAGCTCATAATCAGAAGGTTGCTGATTCAGTTCCTGCAAGCAGAGAGCCATAACGTGAACCTACAATAAATGTAATTCTATGAATAATTAAGTCTACTAAATGACTACTTACAGTAAACATTTCTGTACTGTTTTCCTTCATTACATAAACATGTTTATATTTAGGGCCAGTTTTACTAACAGTTTGCGCCAGTCTTTTAGCATTAAAATAGTACTGTCAGGTTTTACTAAAGACGCGCAGTGACGAATTAGCGTTGAAAAGGCTTGGACAGTTATTTTTGTGTTTGACCTTATAGTAGGAGTTTCCCTTTCAGATGCAAAATTTATGGGAGGGGAGTATTGAAATGAATCAGGCAACACATTTTACTAACGTTTGCGCTCATCAAATTACTGGTATTTGCGCCATTATTTAACGCATGTCTTAAATGAGAAGGGGTTTTCCACACATTTTAATTTATTAAAATGAACACATTATCCGAACACACGGTATGCCAGACCATGTTATATTTAATTTGCTTCAGGAAATAAAAGACGACATGGAACCCTTAACTAGGAGTCACGCAATACCAGGTCTATCAAAACATCTAGCAAACCTTCAATTTTTTTGGCCTCCGGTTCTTTTCAACGTACTGTGGCTTCTTTCTTTCTTTCTTTCTTTCTTTCTTTCTTTCTTTATTTATTTTTAAATTTTTTAATTGCGACTTTATAGTTGTTATATAGCAAGACCTAAAATTAACACTCGCCAAGCACCAAATGCGAGTAGAAATCAGCGTTGGCGAACAGTGTAACAGTGCCAGTCGCCAGTTGGCGGGTAAAAATTTTACGAAATATAACAATGCAATGTAGTGAAAACAACAGCCAGTTTTTAAAGAGATTCGCTGTTTCTGACACAAGCGAATAAAATAATATTTTCCGAAGACAAGCTCATCGTGATTAGCTGTTCAAAAGCGACAATGGCGCGTTCTGCTGTACGCATACACCGAGCCTTTTCAGACAGCGCACCAGTAGCGCTTCGACGGACAAAAACACACAACTGTTTCAAAATACGCGGTTTTGGCCAGTTACCTTGTCTTAAATGAGTAATAAAGTCTTAAATGACCGTAAAGAGTTTGGAGAAAATCGGATATGTGTCAGATCCGCGTCATTAGCATGTAGCGCATCAGGTTTTAAAGAGACAGCTCTGATTTTAAAGTGAAACCTCCTGAAGTCTGTCATTGATGGAAATCAAAGAACAAAAGAAAAAGAGAAATCACTGGACTGCTCTAGTCGCTGATTAACTTTTGTTGCTGAATAAAGATTCATCTGTATAGTTTATACAATTTATAGTTTATGTGAAGATTGTTTTAAAATCACTTAATATTTCAAAGCCTATTAAATGTAAAAAAATTATGGCTTTCAATTATACTGTTATGTTGATTGGCTATTATTAATAGGTAAAATTGAGGGAAAATAGAGACACCAGTAGCAGTATTGGCATTAATGCTTCATTAATAATAGGCTACTTTGTAAAAAGATGCCATTAAAAGCATATTTAAAATATACTATCCTTATGTTGTTTCTACATTAATTTGGAGGTTCAGTGTGAAATGATGACAATATAAATATGCGATTAATCATGATTAATTACAGAGAAATGCGTGATTACTTTTGTAAATCGATTGAGCACTAATCTTAACCTTTTATAGATTATACATTTCTGTTTAATTTATAATTTATAGGTCCCTCAGAAAGAGATCAGGATGGCCCCCACCCCCTTGGCCCCCTTCAAATTTCTTGTTTGATAATCCGGCCCTCAAATGAAGCTAATTGAAAAGCTCTGCTCTAATCCGTTAACATGGGTGCGAAAAAAAACAGAGTATGTGTGAAACAGGCATAACATGATGGATAGTGAATCAGTAAAATTAGTAAATCACCCGCAGAAATTTCCCCTCCATTCGGCGATGTTTTGGAACTGCGCTCTCGCGCTAATTTGCCCTGCTTAGTAAAACTGGCCCTTAATCACTTAAGACTTCATTTACTATATTTTAATGAATAAAGCAAGACTGAAGTTACACAGCATGGAACCACTCAAAATGACATTCTGACATCTTTTGAGTCGAAAGGTCTTTAAGAACAATGGAAATCTATTATCCTCCTCCGCAAAACACCCGCACACACACTCTTTCATGTACACATCCCTAAGCAGCTGCATCATTATAAAATTCTTTTGAACTTCACACTGAAAGTCAAATGCCACATGTGTCAGTGTTAGACACATGTATCCCAGCTGCTTTACAGCCCTTATTTCATTTCTTCACCCCCCTATCGCCAAAATCCTTGACCCAACCTCTGACACCGTCCTTGTCTTCAAGAACTTATCTCGGTGCTCTTGCTTCTAAGGGAAGATAAAACTTTGGTACCTCAATGCTCTACTGCATTTCAACAATGATCTCACATCCTCTTTGCATCAGTCCTTGTTCGATATGTATCACTAGACATCTGATCAGTTGTGCACCTGGGAACAGGGAGTTGCCTCTTTTATAGAAGTTTCTTGCTTTCATTGCCATTCCGTGCATTCTGAACATGTGGCCTTTTCTTTACTGCCATGCTTAAGGCCATGCTGGAACGATGATGGTTTAGGCCAATTTCTAGGCTTAAATACCTTTCTTTTGAGGCACCTTCTGTCTATCTGTGATATTAACAGTAATCTGTGCCTCCCTCCAGAATGGCTCCCTCATTTGATTGGCCATGATTACAGCTTGAACAATTTGAAACATTTAAAATGTGATGAGGCCTCAGCTGAGGTCTGGAAGTACTTCGGGGGACACACAGACCTGCGTTTCAGGTGGGTGTAAAAGAGAAAATGGGCGGCAGCTGTGAACAAGAGTGTGTTTACTTCTCTGAAGTTGAATCATCCCAAGACTACTATTTACATACCCAACTTCTGAACCATTACTGAATATGAACTATTAATGCTCAGGTCAGTACTTAAAACTAAAATGTACTTAAAACTGAAATATTATCATGATTTGTTTTATCAAATGATGACTTAATTGTTCTGTTGACTTAAGCAAATAAGTCAACAGAACAGGTTTAATTCAGATGTTTTCCACTCTTCCAATTTTCTTATGATCTTTGAGATGTGTTCTGAAGTTATCTAACTCTTTTGAAAAATATGTGCTTACTTGTATTGAATGTGCGCTTGTAGCAGTCTATATATATATATATCACACTTTCATAATCATTTTAAAAGTGCACTTTATATCAAATGAAAAGTTTTACATTAAAGTACATCAATAATGGTTTTAAATTTATCATGCTTAATGAAAATACTAATGTAATATTTTTGTAACACCATAATGCATTTTCTTTTAATTGCAAATGCATTTAAGTGTCCGAAAGTTCACACTTGAGTATATTATTTTAAAGCATATTATATCCATAGAGAACTCTTTTTAAAAGCATGCTTAAGTGTTTTTATTTATTTATTTTTTTTTCAAATGAGAATATATCATTTGAATTACAATAAGCAAAATATGTACATCAGAAAAAAAAAACAAAAAAAAAAAAAACAAGCAGACAGTTAGATTTTGTATTTGTGTATTGTCACTCGCTGTAATTTCTACATTATGATGATGCACACAATCAGATAATGTTAAAAAAAAATACACAAGCAGACAGATTTTTTTTCTTTTGTGTATTGTCACAATTTTCCGACTCTCATTTTTACATTGTGATGAACAGAAGAAAAAAACATAAAAATGAAATTTTATGATGAGAGCAGTACTGCCTACTAACAATTTACCCTACGAAATAATCTAATTGATGCTGACATCACATTCAGAGTTTGATAAGCACTGTTTTAAGAGTGAATTGAAGAAAAAACTAAACAAAACAAAAAAAGCACATATGATCAATATTTACAACTTGACTAATTTAATTTTTGAGCCAAAGTAATGGCTTCCAAGCACAGGTCAACAAGCAAAAACACACACACACATGGAAAGATAAAACACTCACACACACATACATACATGAAGGGGGCAGGGGGTGGGTGGGCGGTGGTGGTGGATGGGGGGACCAAACATAAAAAGCCACCAAACAAATCTTTCCTAAAGTGAAGAGATATAATCATCAAAATAATGGGTAAATATATTTATATCTCTAATTTTATTGTTTTCTTGCAAGAGTTTGGAAGTTTCGCTTTTGGAATTAACAAGAAATTATAATCAAAGCCCAGTCAATGATGACACAGAAGTTAACTTCAATTACAATTTTAAAACAATTAATACATTTAAATCAATTACCCTTTTCTCATAGTCAGTCCTGCAACATAACTACAGTCAATTACCTTGGCTGAGAAACAAATCATTGCTATTGAACACACTCCAGCTAACCACAGATGCTTAACAATAAATCACACCAGACAGGACATAAGCTCAGAGACTTTGCAAAAAAAAAGTTTTTTTACACTGACCTACACAAACCTCCTGATTTATACAATCGTCTTCTAGGCAGAGAAGAAAATTTTATCCTACAAAAAAAAATAAAAATTGGCAATACCATGGTAAAATACAGTGGTACTGAATGATTACCATGCTACTTACATGTCACCCCCAGGTACCTCAAAGAATACCATAGTACATGTCCAAAAAAGTGTATGCAAATACCCAGCACGAGAAGAATTGATATGGAAAGAAGTATTTCTTATGAAAAGTACTTCTAAATTAGATTAATTCGGTGCACTCATCAGTCTATAACACTTACAACACCCATTTTTACTGTACTGTTTGTCATTTGAAGGTTCAAGATTTTAAAAAGGCATTACGACAAAACAACAACAACAAAAGAACACCATGTGAGACACCATGCACTTGCTGAATCCATTTGAAGATACTAAAGCTACGTGAAGTGTTTCGTGACATTTACAAAACTAATTTTGCGTGACAGTGTTTCTGACCTCTGACTTCTGAACGAACCATGTGGAACTTACTGCTAATTCTCAGGCGATGGTTGTGTGTACATTACTAGTGTCCTGAGGTGCAGGTCTGAGAGAACGTAGCTAATGTTTGTTGACAGAAACGATTTCGCTCCATTTCTTTTTCACTATCAATGCTCCATTAGTTCCGTTGCCAAGGTGAATAAAGGAGCAAACACACTGGCTGAGTGGACATTATCAAAAACAACAGCAAACCGAAGACCGAAGGCATTTAAAGACGAGCTAATTTCAAAACAGAATGCTTGTTTTTTTTGTTGTTTTTTAAACGACATTCAAAAATGTCTTATTCAAACACAACTATAATACTGTACTGAGCGTGGATGTGCTGAAAATGAGGAGGGAAGCAGGTAATCATTCACACTTACAGTCTGTGTTCTCTGACATCTTTAAGTCATATTAATACGACGTTTAAAACACAAACAAAGGACATGATAAAATGTCTAACAATGGGAGGAGAAAGTGCAAATATTTTGGCTCCATGATATCATTTTCATCTTTTTTTTTTCTTAAGGAACCTCTTAATAATTTCTCAGAATCCTTCGTTGTACTCTTCCAGCAGTGAACAGATGCCTTCCCACCGTGCTTTGTGCTACTGCCTCATCTTCTGGAACTTTCTGTCTTCAGATCAGACGACCTACTGGAAAACAGACAGTGTGGTGAGATAGGTGTCTCCGCTCAGCTTAGCTGGCCTACAGATGCGGCAAAACACAGCAATAGCGTGACAAGACGGCAGCAATCTTGAGATTATCAGCACTCATGCATACACACGTTCACATATGCGCACATACATGCACCCTAGATCTTGTCTGCGATCACACACACACAAAATAGGAAGAGAGATATGGGGCAAACAACATGTTGTTCCGGCATTGCAGATGTGTGGGCTTTGTCTGCGAGAAGAACATATGCAGATGCACCAAACGCATTCAAGATGATATGTTCGATGTCAGCTCCAATAATGCACTGGATTTATTTAAAATATGCAGTGCGTATGTGACCATCTTAATGTGGTGGAAGGATGAGAGGCCATGTTTGTTCTCTTTGCAATGTCATGTGGGAAACAGATCCTTCCCCTGCGGCTGATGTGTAATTCATTCTCGACCGCTACCTCCTTGTCTTGAATTCTCTCACTTATCCATTCAGCCTTTGAGGTTGGGACATCTGACATTAGATTACAAATTATTAGAGATTTATGCAAATTGCTGCTTTACAGTAGGCTATAAAAAGGTAATTTTCATAACATAAACCCTACATGCGACACAGAGACAGAGTATTTAGTTCACGCCATGTCTTGTACAGTAAACCATAATGGACTGATGTGCCGTGTAATTGGATCATGATGGTATTGGGAAAAGGGACATTTTGTGTCCGCAGTTTGGGCCATAAGACTCCTTTTGGGGCTATCAATCAGAGAGTCTGAAGAACTGGGGAGATGGGTAAAGCGGACAGATTGCTTGCAGATGGCTGCTGTGGAAGGGAGTACAAGAGTTCCAGTGAATAACCCCCTCCTCTTCTCCATGGGGGAAGGGTCTGACAGGCAGAGGGGGGTCCTGGGCCCTAGAGAGTCCATCAGATGTGTGTGTATGCGTGTGTGAGGTCAACAGAAGGCATTTGGGGGTAGGGAAATGCAGGTGGACGCTCAATCAAAAGGAATAGAACTGTTGTATCAGCTATGCTGAATTTATTACACACACAAACTTAAGTACAAAGTTTACTTCAGTTTTATATCAACGTTTAGTTTATGTGTACAGCCAAATACGTAACCAACAGTGCTGGTGCTATCTATCTCCAAAACTTATGACTGATAAAAATGTCTTAAAACTGTCATTAAACTAGAGTTGCAGGCATGTCTTAACCCACTCACATAAGCATCCATCAATGCAAGCATTTATTGTTTTTGCAGTAGTGTATACTGTTCCTTTCTTTTTAAACTATGAATATCAGTCTAGGCGAGTGTTGCCACCTTGTGAACTGCCTTATTAGTGCAAATAAAATTCAAGACGTAAACGTGAAATGAGTATGAACAGTTAAAAAATAAATCAGTCTGCATGCATAGAGTATGAATGATCAATTTTACACACTATACGCGTACCCTAGCACCATATTAGCAACTTTATTCTATTTTATTCTATTAGTAAGAATTAGCAACCTTTTGGCTTTGGTTGAAACCACAACCCTAGGGATTTACTTTTCTTCCAGAAATTTCTTCCAGCATGTTTAACTGGTGTGGAAAAAGAAATTCAGATTCTGTTACAGAAGTGCAAGCAATAATTGAAGACTTGCCAAAATACACAGAGAGAGACAATGGGGTAAATCAAGGGTAAACAATGTCAGTGTTTTTATAAGATGGAGGAATTTGATGTAGGCCTGATGTTTGGGTTTCAATTGTTATTACACACTTTCAGAATTTCTTCTGGACAGGTAAGCTAAACTTCAAGCTAAAAGTATTCATAATATGTAGGACCTTTTATTGAAAGTATCCTACTTTTTACTTCACTTCACTTTTCACTTCAGTAACTGTATGGTTCAGCTCAGCTATCAAATCTGACCTCAGAAGACTACATTGGATAGTATGGACTGCTGATCGAATCATTGGTACAACCCTCCCTACTCTCCGAGAACTGTACTTATCCAGAGGGAGCAAAAGGGCTAGCAAAATCATTCTAGACCCTTCACATCCAGCACACTCCCTCTTTGAACTGTTACCGTCTGTTTGACATTACAGAGCTCTGAGAACCAGAATGACCAGAGACAGAAACAAATAGCTAATTCTGATTCTGATTCTTTTACCTGCCACTTTTATAAACTTGTAACAGCTGTGGTGGTAATGTTTGATTTTTTGGCTAATAACGCATACAGTTTTATTATTGAGCAAACATATAAACAATCAGTGCTCAATCAGTGCGTCACTATGATATGTTCAGTCGGATTTGGCAGGGAATTTCAGATTTACATAATTTGTCCTTGTATGCTTATGCAATGTCCTAAGGTAAAGAATAGAAGGCCTGGCTACTATGGCATGGAACGCAGCATGATACTTACTTGCTCATACAACACATTTATCATCTTTCTTATTGATGTCAGTGGGTCTTGTAGTAGAGTGACAGACCTGTCATAAAACAGTGCAAATAAGTTTCAATTTTACATTTTAACCACAGGTGGTGATAGAGAGGCCAAAGTTTTAACTTCCTTAACTACATTTTTCAGTAGCATATTAACTATGCCATTTTCAAAATACTGTAGCTTTTCTGTCGCAAGCTACTTTGTCCAACAACTATTACTATAAAAATCACGATTCACTTTTAATGTCAGAATGAATTGTGCCATAGCTTTATAGGAGACTAAGATATTGCACACAATCTTAAATGGTCTTTTCTCTGGAAAGTCTATTTCCTTTTAGTGAATCAGTTTGCACATGTAAATTAACCAATGAAAATGATATATAATTTCGAAACCCTGCAGAATATACGTAGCAGCAACACTATAAACCAAAAATTATCAAAAAGTTGGTTAAATGTGGCTGCTTACCTCCATTCCTTTCAAACACAGCTAGTATTCAAGTGGTCACACATTTTACAGCTAATGGCGATGTGGGGGTGGTTTTGGGGCAAATCTGAGAGTTTGTCTTGTTTGTCCGTTAGCGTGGAGAATTCTTTTAGCTCTCAGTGTCTGCGTACTCATTCTCCTCAAAAGCCCAATTCCCTTCAGTAATTAACAGGCACCAGAAAAAGGGTCCACTTTGGCCTCTACTCTTTCAAAGCGGTAAAGTGATGAAATGACTGTGCCATTAAGGACACAAAGCCTCTCCCTGCTCACCCCCGTCCCCCTCATCTGATAAAGGCCAGGGAAACCAGATCCAGTATGTCTGAGAGCTGCCTTACCTGACTGCTGATCTCTGATTAGGCCGAACATTGGAGACCTAGAACGGTAGGCTAGTGCCCGGTGGCAGAAAAGGTGTGCAACAAGGTATTAATGATGCTGTTTCAAAAAATGACATTTAGAAGGGTACTACAAATATTCTGCAAAAATCAGGGTTATATACAGAACATAGTGGTTTCCAAAAATGTGGAAAATAATTAACAAGACTGATTGATTTTCTAATGGAAAATGTCTAATTGTTATTCCTTTTCCTCCTCATTTTTTATTTTTTTTTTCTATTTCTTCTTACATACTCTCAGATTTGCAACCTGCATTTTTTATCACAACCCTTTAGTTGAGAAAAAAAATACTGAGCAATACAAAATAGAGGAAATTGAAAGCAAATGCTATATAATTTAAACATACAATACACCTAAGGTAGACTTGTGCTTGTATAAAAAAGGCAACATAAAAGGACACTTTTTAAAAAAGCGAGGGCGATTCACTCCCAGTCAGTGCCAAACTTCCCAAGCAAGCAGTCTGCTTCCTTTTTTACATACTCCATAGAAAACATCACCATGATGTCATCCATAATTATCGTAAATGACTAAGATGCAACAAATCAGTGTGTCTGCTACATTCTCCCAGCCAGATGCTTAGCGTCTTGTTCACAAGGCTAATGGCACGCACACACAAAGCCTCTTTCTTACGCCAGAAATAAGAGTCGAGAGCGAGACGAGCCTCACGTCTGCTGTCAAAATGAAAGCAAACAAACTGACATATTTTCCAGCTCACTAAAACCTCTTCAGTCTGACATTTACGTTTTGTCCGTCTTATGGCAACTGGGCATTTTTATCACTGAATGATCAAAAACAATTCAGCGGCATGCATGCTATCTTAAATATGCTTCTAAAACACTTTAAACTGCATTAATGAGAGGAAGTACCAAAATAAGTGTTACAATGCACTGGTAGAGTCTGTAGAAATGTGCAGAGCAGGTGGGTCCCATATAGTGATATTAGTCCTTAAACAATTAGCCTGGAAGGATGGCCCACCCCTGTTTTAATTTCCAACAAAGACATAAAAGCTAAGCTGCGCATTAGAGACTAATTAGTCTATTTAGTTCTGAGTTTCTTACATATAATGAAAAGAATGCCTGTACAATATATTTCACAATTTTTTTTTATGTGGGACCTCACTACAGTAACTCTAAGCAACTACAATTTAACTGTCTCCCTTTCCCAGCCAGAAAAGGATGAAGTGAGTCAATGCAACATGGTAGTGTCTTTTTCTGTCACAGTTTGAGGCGTAAGTTGGTGCTTCAACTAGCAATTATAGTGTCTGTGTTTGAGAGGTCTAGTGCTGAATAGTGCTGACCATTCAAAGGAGCCAATGGTTTTAAAAAGCTGAAAAGAAAGAACTTGATAACTGGAAATAGCTCCAAATTGGATACCATGATCGTGTGTCTTTACCAAAAAAGTGTAAACTAGCTCCATTGCAATGTACTGCTTATGAGAAAAGAAGAAGAAGAAGAAGAAGAAGAAACAGCAAACTAACCTAAGTTTTCCTTGAGCTAAATATAAGAACCTTACATTTAGATTCAATTACATGTTAAATTACTTTTGTGCAAAAGTGACTTTCTGATATTTTCAAATAGCCACAAAAACCATAAGTAATGCAAGTTATGCGCTTGCTGCACTGTGGAAAATGCACACATTTAACCACAATAAACCATGTGCTTTTGCAATTGTCTGAAGCACTTAATATAAAGCACCATCATGTTTTAGGTAGCTTCGATCTTGCACCTTTCCTGCAGCAGATTGCAACTTTTGATTTCATTTATAGCAAGAAATTAGTATAGTATTAAATAAATATTGCTTCAGATCATTTGACTGATATGGTGCCTCAGAAGCCTGCCCGAAATCAGTTTAATAATGTACCTTTGTGCTTAAACGCTGGCTGTGAAGTAGTTGCCCGTTTGGGCAGAGAGGAAACAAGTCAGCTGCTATAATGAGGCTGGCAGAATTCCACAATGATGCTTCAGTCATAAAGTGTCCGATTAAATGAAAGTAGCTAAATTACTAAACATTTAACACAACCCAAATTCCGGAAATGTTGGGACGCTTTTTGAAATTTGAATAAAATGAAAACTAAAAGACTTTCAAATCACAGGAGCCAATATTTTATTCACAATAGAACATAGAGAACATAAATATTTAAATGGATACATTTTACACTTTTAACCACTAAATGAACCCTGCTACAGGTCTCAAAAAAGTTGGCACGGGGACAAAAAGGGCTGAAAAAGCAAGACATTTTGAAAAGATTCAGCTGGGAGAACATCTAGCAACTAATTAAGTTAACTGACATGTAACATAATTAGATATAAAAGGGATGTCTTACAGAGGCAGAGTCACTCATAAGTAAAGATGTGCAGAGGCTCTCCAATCTGTGAAAGAGTGCGTAAAAAGTTTGTGGAATACTTTAAAAACAATGTTCCTCAACGTTAAATTGCAAAGGCTTTGCAAATCTCAATCTACAGTACATAACATCATCAGAAGATTCAGAGAAACTGGAGAAATCTCTGTGCGTAAGACCTTTGTTGGATGCCTGCGGTCTTCGGGCCCTCAGACAACACTGCATTACGCATCGGCATGATTCTGTTACAAAATGGGCCCAGGAATACTTCCAGAAACCACTGTCAGTAAACACAATCTGCCGTGCCATCTGCAGATACCAGCTAAAGCTCTATCATGCAAAAAGAAAGTCATATGTGAACATGGTCCAGAAGCGCCGTCATGTTCTGTGGGCCAAGGTTCATTTAAAAAGGAAAAGTGGAAAAGTGTTCTATGGTCAGACGAGTCCACATTTTACATTTTTGACGCCGCATTCTCCGGGCTAAAGAGGAGGGAGACCTTCCAGCGTGTTATCAGTGTTCAGTTCAAAAGCCAGCATCTCTGATGGTATGGGGGTGCATAAGTACATACATACACAAGTACATACTTATGCATGCTTTGGAAGGCACTATGAAAGATGAAAGGTATATAAAGGTTTTAGAGCAACATATGCTACCCTCCAGACAATGTCCAGACAATGTCTATTTCAGGAAAGGCCTTGTGTATTTCAGCAGGACAATGCAAAACCATATACTGCAGCTATTACAACAGCATGGCTTCGTAGTAGAAGAGTCCGGGTGCTGAATTGGCCTGCCTGCAGTCCAGATCTTTCACCTATAGAGAACATTTAGCGCATCATTAAACAAAAAATACGTCAAAGATAACCACAAACTCTTCAGCAACCGAAAACCTATATCAAGCAAGAATGGGACCAAATTCCAACACCAAAACTCCAGAAACTCATAACTTCGATGCTCAGACGTCTTCAAACTGTTTTGAAAAGAAGAAGAGATGCTACACCATGGTAAATATGCCCCCGTCCCACCTATTTTGATACCTGTAGCAGGCATCAAATTTGAAACAAGCTCATTTTGTGCATAAAATTTTAAAATTTCTCAGTTTAAAAAATTGCTATCATTTGATAACAGCTGTTATCTATGTTATATTGTGAATAAAATATTGGCTCATGTGATTTTGAAATTGTTTTAGTTTTCATTTTATTCAAATAAAAAAAAACCGTCCCAACATTTCCGGAATTCGGGTTGTATTTGACAGCTGTTTAACTATAGAAATGTTAAACGACCGACATTAATCAGGGATTCAAACTGGCAAACTTTGTCTAATTTTGCCATCTTTAACTGAAACATTACATTTCTGTAATGATTCATGTAATTCAATTCATGTAAAACAATGTAATTCATCAATGTGACAAGGCAATAAATATTAACAGACATTTTTAGCACAATAGGCATAAGATTAATAATGAATGTGAACATATTTTCAATGAATTTAAAGGGCTAGTTCACCCAAAAATGCTGTCATTAATTACTCACCCTCATGTTGTTCCAAACCAGTAAGACCTTCGTTCATCTTCGGAACACAAATTAAGATATTTTTGATTAAATCTGAGAGCTCTCAGACCCTTCATAGACAGCAACACAACTGCAATGTTCCCAGGTCCAGAACGTTGCAAGGACATCTGTAAAATAGTCCATGTGATATCAGGGGTTCAACCGTAACAGGTTTGGAAAGACACGAGGGTGAGTAATTAATGACAGAATTTTCATTTTTGGGTGAACTAACCCTTTAATAGGTAATTAACTTATGTAAGAAATCCTCTGTTTTATAAAACCCTGTAGTAAAGAGCACTATCAACAATTGTAAGGCATAATTCTAGTGACTGGATTGCAGTAACTGCAAGTACAGTATTGTAACTAAATAAATTATGTTACAATTTGTCATACATTCATTGTCAAATAGCCACAGCCAGATGAAGGAAATGTCTATTGGCTCCCATTGCTTCGTAGATATTTTGGCAGCGCGTGGTCCCAAATCGCGACTACATCAGACTCATCAATTTTACTTCCAGTACACTTAAGCGACAAGACATAAAACTGTCTTTTTGGAGGAGCTAGGCCCAATTCATCAACCCTCGAGTGTGTACATGGGAGGGGGGTGTTGAAAAGCAAACTCTTGGGTAGGCTGTGGGTAGGAGAAGCCCCCTCAGCTCTCCAAACGAAGCAGCTGTTTATCTTGGCAGTGCTAGTCACGGTCCACTGGGCCTGACTTTCTGTCCGCTCCCGGCCACTGTTTTTAGGTTGAAGTGGGCAGCGCCAGGGTAAACACATGAGCTCAGCCCTCGCTGGGACCTTGTGGGTCTCTGCTAGGCTACCAGAACCCACAAGCCAGGGTAAACAGCAGCTACTCAACTAATAACAAGGAATCCCACTGGTCGGAGAGCGAGCTGGCGAGAAACGGTGCTAGTGGGCTAGCGAGCCTGTCATCAAACGCTAAACACCTAACTACGAGCAAAACATTATGGCTGGCAAAAACAGACCAAAGTCAGACGGTGAGCTTGAAGGAGCGAGAGAGTGACTTGTCATCGTGCTATGAGACAGAACGTCTCTGCTTTCTGCTCTGCGTCTCTGTCTCCGACATGGTAAAAAAAAAAAAAACACACACGAGTGAGACAGTCTCGGTCTCAGAGCTATTACAGTTGCCATCATTTCAAATAAACAGTCGTGCTTCCAAATAAGTGTGTTTTTTTTTTTTTTCTGTGGCTCTAAAGAAAATATCACTGAAGACTACCACTAATCAAATGTGAAGTAAATGGTGCCACAAAGTCTTATTCAAACCAGTTATAAAGTTGTGCATGACTTCTGAGCGTTTACACACAGGAGCCCAATGAATTAAACCTCACACTGTAATTTAGCAAAGAGAAACAGGTGGGTCTGGACACGCAGAATTATAGCATTTAGATAAATAATTTCTCCCCTTCAGTTCCACTTTAGAGAACCACAAACCAGAGGAGGCCGATATGGAGAAGTACATCAGGATTAATATTAAAACCACACTTTCCTTCTCATAACCCGGTAATATACAGCAGGTCATGACAGTGCTATATTTTTTTATGATATAAAACGGAGAAATGTATTCTCCTAGATTTATGTGGTTGGAAACATTTTACAGTCCTTCTAATGCACTTGTCATTGCTTATCTATGAAGCAGAACAAATGATGTGTTCGAGGAGAAGCAAGTAACTCCAAACCTGCAACTTTTGTCCAACAAAAGCCATTAGACGGGATGTCATTTTGTAATAAGTAACATAAGTAGCTAGTCTTTTGGACGGTGATGGAGTGGCAGAATGTCTGGTGCAGCTAATGATGGGATGGAGCATTATTTTAACTCGATCAGCGGAGGATCAGGTGGACTGTGGGCTGCCGCACCATCCGGCCCAGTTATCTGAGTGTAGAAGTTGCTTCCAACTCAAGGGTCAAGTTTTGGCTGTTTAACATGGCTCACTTAGCTAACCTAACCACTCAATTCTGGTTGCAAAAATTACCTTTTATAGTATATTTATATTAGAAGTCGTTTCAGGATAGTCAGAAGTGAAAAGCTTTTCAGAAGATCAAAATCATGAAAATGTTTGTTAGTTTCACTAATAATGAAGCTGAGATGGAAAAATTTGAACACTGTTGATGAAAATATAGTGGAAAATAATATTGCATTAGATTACAAATGCTTGTTTGTTACCAAACAATACATATATATTTTTGCACTTCCTTGTCAAAAAAGAAAAAGAAATTAGAACTAAGTGCATATGAGCAAAGATCCATATTTTCCTCACTCAGATGATCGCTGTCCAGGATCTAGAGGTTGAATGTAAATTTTCCACAACATTACTCTCCACAATGATATCACTTTCTTGGTATCTGTTTTTTTTGTCCTTGATTATTCTCTGAGAATAGCTCCCTTCCAACTCAATTACATACAGCACCCTGACTACAGTGCAAAACTATGATTAAAGTAATCATCTATTGAATTTAGCTCACAAAGAATACATGCACACACAAAAGCAGACACAATGTGGGTGGCCATAAGGATGCATCATTCATGCCATCTCCATCATAAAAAGCCAAGGCATATATTGTTCACTACAATGCTTGCACTCAATTCATATTGTTAATATATTATAATTTCTGCTCTCTGCAACTGTTGAGGCAAATGTTAGTGCGAAAGCAATTAGTCAGGCCTTACTGAACAAATTTGTCCCTTGCCTTGTCCCCTGACTGCTGCTTGTAGTGCTACCTGCAAAAAAGAACAACATACAAGAAAGACATATGTTAATAATAAGAAAAGGATCTGATTAACATGTTTTCCCGACATTTTTCCAGTAGTCAGTAACTACTAACAAAAATTTCACTGTGTCAGTATTTGACTCATTTTGTACAGTCACTGCTGTTTGGGGTTTCAGAAAGTACACTAAGCCCGTTTCCACCGAGAAAAAAAAAGAAGATAATTGTGACATAAGTGTGTATAAAGAACACTGAGGTATGAAATTACAATTGTGACATTTAAAGTCACATTGCGAGTTGCAAGTCATATTGTTTGATATAAAGTCACAGTTATGAGAAATTAAGTTGCAATTTGCAGGATATAGTATTACATTGTAATAAATACAGTCCCATTGTGAGATATAAAGTCATATGCTTTCACATAAAGTAGCAAATATGACAAAATAAGTTATAATTTGAAAGAATAAATTCACATTGCAAAATATGAAGTCACATTTTGAGATATAAAGTTGCAGTTATGAGAAACAAAGTAGCAATAAAGTCTGAAATGGGATTCTATTTTTAACAGAAACCCAAATAAATTTCATGACTTTCTCCAATCGTATGGAAACTTGCTGTTAAGAAATTTTGCATTAAGAGTATGCATCAATCATGTAATACATAATACAGTGTGTTTAGGCTGGTGTCAGTTTGACGCCAAAAAGACACAACGTTACTGTTTTGGATAACAGTCATATTTGTAAAAAGTACATTTGCATATTGTGATAATGTAATAATGATATTTTGTAAAGATATGCTTTAATAATATCTGTCTACTGGGTTTTGATTAGAGAAGAAAATATCAGAAGTAAAAAAAAATAAATAAATTAGAAACTGGTTGGAAGTTGGTAGGAACACCAACTTTCATTGTGTATTCAATGAAACAGGAAGTGCAAAGGAAATTAAGTAACTTCCGTAATAACGTCACAAAATGTGGTTCCACCAAAGCACAACACCACCACTCCAGCTCCTTTAGAGTACCAAATCTAATCCATCACCTGTTTTTATATCTTAAATGCATTCAAAAAACAACAACAACAAAACTACACACCCTCTTTATTGACTCCTAGGCATCCTTTGAGTTCTTGAAGGGAGATGGTCTTGTCCTTGTTAAGGTCGCAGTAGTCGGTGAACTTGCGGGCGCATCGTTTAGGTTTGGCTTTCTTCTTCACATAGCGCTTGAAGGGCTTCATCTCCTTCTTGTTGATATCGTAACTGCCATTATTGTCCAGCTGGGCAAAGTACCAATGAACCACCCGTTCCTCCAGTGTGTGGCTTGGGTCAGGCTCAACAAACCTGGAGCAGAAACAATCCCAGTTGGAGGAGTATACTGTATAGTACTTTCAACACAGACAAAACATTTTCCATTTTAAGATTTTTTTGTTGCTGTTTGATTAATTTGAAAAAGAGAGAAGACTAGGCTAGGAGAAGAGATACAGATAGTACTATACTTGGGCAGTTTCAAATTTCTTTTATGATATACACATAAATGCCTGTATGTATATACACATCAATTATTATAATTATTTTTTTCATTTACGGACACTTTTTTTTTGTGATGCAATGTATAAATATAGTTAATCAATGCTGATCCTGTCAAGACTAGACTTGTCTTTGGCTCATGTCTTGACAGCGTTTTAATGCTATAATAAATTTATAATAATAATATATAATAATAACATTTAAAAAAGTCACAATGTTCTGAGAAAAATCTCAAAATGAAAGGAAGCTTCCATCGATTTTTAAGCACTGAAAAAGCTATTCCTCAATCATGCCATTTCTCTGAATATTGTTTCTTATAATATTTATTCTAATATTATTAAAATTTTCTCAAAATTATAAAATTTATTAAACAATTTTTGCTGTTAGACAACAAATTTGTAAATTAGACATTACTTTATTAAATTCTTACCTCCCACCACCAGAGGGGGTTGGTGAGTTGATAGCCTGCACCATGTCAGTAGTAAGGGCATCCAACAGGCTGGTTATGAATTCCACTTTCTTTCCATCTGGACATCCTGTAACATTTACAGAAAAACTGGTATAACCACAAGCATTACCATTTAGGCTTGCAGCAGGACACAGAAGAGATATTTCAGCATTAAAATATTCTCAGACCAACTTGTTTTCAATTATGCTCGCAGTTAGCGAGGGAACTATTAAGCTGTCCCAATGAAAAACAACACAATGCAATATGGTTGTATTTCTAATATGTCACATTTGATCTAGGTCTTAACATGTTAGCAGTTCAAAGACCCCATAATCAACATAATATGCAGAGCCAAATATGTTAGCATTTCCAAATGCTTGAGCGCACGTGTGAAATGTAAAGTAGAGAATAAGGTAGCACGAGGGCACTTTCACAGACCACCGCAGCCCCATTAACTTTTATGACACATTGCTGAACACCTTGGGTAGCACATTTTTAACTGTCCCAGATGCTTGGCTGCAATGGTGTGCTCGACTTGGGTCAATGTTTCGGCCTTAATTGTGTCTCTTAGAGAGCAACTTAAAACAGGAGTATGCAATAAAATAATCTTAAATTTTTATTTTGGTTCATTTTCGTTTTCTCAAGCCGTACCCTCAACCTTAGTCCCACTAACTTTCTTGATTGTGCTGGCTCAAGGCAGTATGGGAGGTGGGGCCCTGTGGCTCACCAGGTGACTCCAATTAGTATCTGTATGGTTTGGACAAGTGTGATGACGTGCCGGCTCAGTGCTTCTCAGCCCAAGTGTTAAATCAGAACATATGGAATCAGACTCATCTTGTCAAACTTCCCATACTGTATTCGGCACATGTAGACTTCATAAAGACAGCTTGTTGGAAGTCCTGATGTAGATTAGCCCTGAGTTTGTATGTTTGAACTAGCATGATTCTTGTAGTGGAATTTGGCCTGTGGAAATGGTTGTACATCTTTGCAAAAGGTCTTTTTTCCCCATTCCTGTGTTGAAAGGATGAAACCAAGATTCTTTGTTTTGGTGCCAGGTAGCACTTAAGTAGAGTACATAAAAATAATTTCACTGAAGTCCCCCGGGCATTGACAGCACCTCTCGGCCCCCTGCTGCTGTCCTCCCCAGTGGTCCACACCATCGTAAACTACACCACACATCTGTTGCCCAGTCAGGAGCCATGTATTACTCTGTAAACTTACCAGATGGGGAATTAAAAAGGAGTCACAATGAAATTCTAAATGAAAGGGAAAGAAGCGAGAAACCTAGGAACGAACTGGAATGAGCAAAAGCCTAATATTTCAAGGGAAAACAACCTTTAAATGCTAACATGTGGTGCTGCATGTTCTTGCATTTGATCCTGTAACCATTTGTCAATCATTATTAGCGAGCATACAAGGAACTTTTTTTACTTTTGTAAGCAAAATAATCAAGAAAATCAAAATATACAATAAAACACCTATTTAAGTGCAGAGAAACATATTAGCAATATCAATCATTACTGCATAATGAATCACAATTAGCTACTTGCTAGTCAGTTTCAGGGAGAAGGATATTCTCATTCTTAACAAAAATCTGTATTTTTGGTCTATTGTCCTGGAAAAGGAATTTGAAATAGTGAAAAAGTTAGCCACCTAGATGTAGCTTACAAATGACCTCAAAGCTAGCTTATAGTTAATAAAGATAATAAATGACTGGTGCACTGTATTAGCTAGCAATTGGAAAAGGAATCAAACTACTTTAAAAACAATATTTATATAAACAGAAGAATGAGTGATAAACTAATTGGACAGTTGGTCCATTGACACATTACACATGCACTTAAACTATGCTTTATTCTACTTTGGGCGTATCCGAATCCACAATGGGAAAAAAACCCAAAAAACATTGTGCAGGCCAGGTGCATGGTCCAAAAGGGTTGCACCTATTCTCTTAATGAGCCATGGGTGTGTTTTGGGTGTTACGTGTGATAAACCAATCAAAGTCTCATCTCCCATTTCTTTTAAAAGCCAGTTGCGCTTATACCATGGCGGATTTGCTATTTACATGGTGGAATTTGCAAGAGCAAAGACTGCACGCATCTCCGGAGAGGAAACTGCGCGAGGTTAAAGCTTACACAATAATAATCTTTTACAATTTAATCCTTTCATTTTTGGTATGTGGCATGTTTGTATGCTGCTGCATGTCCCTGTGTGTGAAATAAGAAGAGTGTGTAAGCTATGCACATTTTGCACCCGCGGTGCATAATACGAACATGCCCCTTAAATAAACGAAATACTGCGCCATTGACTTCAGACCATGTGTTAGTTGTTCACATTCGTTTTCACTTACCTCAAAATAGCAACGTGCCAACAATGTGCCTGAACACACCTCGTTTTCAGACCAGCATACCCATGGGCAAACAGATGGGTGCAAGTGAATTTGCTTGGCACTGGACGTGAAAATAATAACTGCATCGGGCTGAAACTAGCAAAAAACACTTGCGTTGCCTGGCATCACATTGTGCTGGGTGTATGATAGGGCCCTTTGATTGTTTCGGTTAAATGAGTGCATCATCTGGGTATTGAAGTACACTTGTTGGAATTCTCGATGTGAACTGTTGACTTGCACTGTTTATACTTCCAATTGGTGTAGAATGGTGTGCAAGTATGCAAATTGGGACACAACTCATGTCAAGTGTTCTGCTCACCTGTCAGATCTCTGTCTCTAAAAGGATCTTCCATTTCTGAGTCTCGAGAACGAGCCGCAATGTCACATTCTGGTTTCTTATACCTGATGGAGATCACAAACATGAGGGGCTGAGTTACAATGTTTTTTAAAATTCTCAATTTTTTTCCAGTATGTTTTGTACAAAGTCATACAAGCCATATCTGGTGGCAAGAATATTACACAGACTTCGGACTCTTACGGATTCTTTTGCCAACCAACAAGGCACAAACTCCTTGAAAATGCTTAGAAATATGCTTACAACCACTCAGAACACCATGGTGACCCCATTGTATCAACTTTTTGGACACCAAAGAAGTTGACTTGGAAACCAAGCACCATGCACATTTTTTTCGTCATTTGTTAGTAGAGATTGTAGAGCTTGGCATTCACTGTAACAAGTCCTCAAAAAAAGTCCTGCCTCGGTTAACACAGCTATCCAAACAAATGAAGAAATTACAAACTCCAAGTATTCAATTTCATTGTCTTATATTTGGTTCTCTGGTTTCTATTACACAAAATTGGACTCAAAATTGAGTGAGACAGACATAAGAATGCATGACACTGCAGCCTGACACAAGAACAACAACAACATCAAAAATCTAGGATTTAACGGAAATGACCAGAACATCTATCCAAAAGATCAAGCTGTCTCAGCATGGTAAAGAAGCAGCATGGGCTCAGTGTCTGAATGCAAATTGCAAATTTCGTTCAGCTAGAAACAGTTGGCTAAACCTTCTCAATATTTCCAAAGCAAAAAAGAGAGCAATTTACACATTCAGAGCACATCTCCTAAAGTGGAAAATAAATCAGGGCTCATATTGGTCGAAACACATAAGGACATGTCACGCTTTCAATTTGAGTCCTTTCTAAACAAAATTCAGCACTAACAGCTTCGCTCATGGAAAAATAAAAACATTGTGGTTTGGAGGGAAAGCCAATTGTCATAACGTTCCACAACTAAACTAATCAGTAACAATGGATTGTATTACTGATGATTGCAATACTTAAAGCATTTTGAGATGTTTAGAGCATGCAGTCTCATCCAGAAACATGTCGTATAAATAATGAGGTTATAGCACAAATAACAGGCAGAGGCAGCGCTAATGATACCATTAGGAAATTTGTCAGGAGAACAAAATGACTCTGTCTTACCTTGCAGAGGTTCCAGGTATGGGTCTCCCAGTATCCACCAGCACACACCAGCAGTAACCAGTGGACTGGTGGCACTGGACCGGCTTGTAGAGGCCCTGCAGGCCACAGTCAGGGATGAAGATGGCTTCCCGTGGGTTCTGACGAGCCTCATCTTCAGCGGTCTGCCTCTCCTGGTCACAAGAGGGAACTTTCTCTAAAACCATGAGAAACACACTCAATACACAGAAATAACTCGTATCAGGCAGTATTTACTTCAAATACAGCTTACCATTCTTTCACTATTCTTTAAATCTTTCCCCACCAGAATTTTTGACACTGTGCACAAATCTTTCATGGATCCCAGAATATTTTTTATGAATTTCTGAACATGCAATAAGTCAAAATAAAGAACAGAGCCTCTGATTTTAAACAAAATAAACAGTTTTATTTTCTTTAATCGGCTCTTGAATATGGGCAAGTTTCATAAAAAAATAAAAATAAATAAAAATTAAACAAAAAGCTGAGAAAATCGTTCGGAATCAGATCGATGATCAAAACATAGATAGTGTAGATGAATTCCATCAATACCCCCAAAGCGTGCATGATCCTAAACCACTTCCTGGGTTGACATTTAATTCAGTAATGTTAGGCAGTTTTGACTTATATGCTATGTAATGTTTGGTGATGATCACTCTATTTTACGTATATATCTGCTTACATATGTGACTACTTGTTTCTGCCTCTTCACAGTGTTTTGATCTGGGGATTCAAAACTCTTTCATAAGATGTGCCTCCTACACTATAATAGTGACAACACAGAAAGTTGGACAATTCTGTCAAAAACGTTTTTTACATCTGAAGAGCATTTTTTTCAGGCTCCTATGTTTATGTTGCTATATCGCTTTAATAGCAGTGAAAAGAACCTATTCACTGCCATTAAAGTGATATTACTGAACCTACACATAGGAGCCTGATAAAAATGCTCATTTTAGAGGGAAATTTCAAACGGCACTTAGAGGCTTTTGCATCTGAACTCTTCATCTATAGTCCATCTATATTAAGCAAGTACAAGGTGGCACCTCAATCACTAAGAAAAAAGACACCACATGAAAACTTTCCAATTATGAGAGGAATAGCATGAGATATGGCAACTGTCAAACTCAATGTAATTATAGCCTTTCTGTTAGAGATATCAAAAGATAAAACTTGTAAAGATAGTCAAGTACCTTTCTGGCATCCTTATGTGATTCCCCTAGTGGCCAATATTGGCAACACCCTTTTAGCTGCAATAAAACTCACCAAATTTGTTAAAAATAACAGAGGCAGAATTGGCTTAAACACTTTCAAGAGGCCCCTTTTCTCTGAGCCATTAGGATTCAATTTCCCTGTATTTATTAACACAAAGGACACTTGAGAGATGTTCTTTTAAATGTTTTAACGCCTTGTCTCATAAATCTCTATTTATGCTGAAATCCATTTAGTACATTGCTCACTTGTAGTGCACTGTGCCAAGTATAACAGCACCACATGTTGAGGGTAATCCAGTTAGTGGGGTGCTGAAGAGTTTTTTAGCACTACTGATTCATGTCATTTTAAATCAGATGTTTAGTGAATATCATGCCAAAAGAACAGTTATCAGAACCGCCGGTCCCCTAGGCACGACAGCTTGGGACACTCAAGCTGTTAATCATTAGATTGCACAGATGTGTAAGCTATACAAAACTATCTCAAGTCTCTTTTTCTTTCGTCTTCCTCAGTTTGATTTCTTGTTATTTTGTAATGTTAAACATAGGGCTGTGAATTGAATAAAAATATAACCAATTCAATTAAGTTACACAGTGAATCCCAAAATAAATGTAGATTCATAATGAAGGACGTATTTTTACTTTTTTTTTAATTTTTTTAAATGATATATATGACCAGTATTATTTCTGATGTTAAATTGGGTCATTATAACTATTTGACAAGTGCAATTTTTTAACCATTTAATAAAACTAATTTGTAAATTAGCAGATTGCATTTTCTGATTATCATTTGTTAACAACTGTTATGGAACATAGAGTTTAAAAAGGAAAATCTTTTTAATATAAGACTAACCTATGCTCATTGGAAATACATGCTCCAACCTACATTTTTGTACTCCAAAACCAAACCATACAACAATTAAAAAAAAATGTAGTACATAATACATAAAAAAAAATACATTGATGTTATGCATCACATATGTGGTAAACACGCTCAACAGATCAACTGGTACAACAACAGCAACAGCTTTTGTATCTCATGTTTGCTTTCGTTACCACTATTGTTTAGGTTTAGGGTAAGGTTTAGTGTAGGTGGTACTTTTTTTTTTTCATATGTAAAAGAGCATTTACATTTTAGGGATACTCACTGGACATTTCATTCTAAAACTACCACAATACATACAAACAATTGATGTAATAAAACAGCCTGATTCACATTAATTTCAGATAAAACGTCTCCAGGTTACGTATGTAACCATGGTTCCCCGAAGGGAACGAGACGCTATGTTGGACGCTTTGGGAATGCCCTGGCGAGACCACGTTCTGATGCATGTATGAAATCAGTCCAATAGCAAAGTGAGACGTCACAAGCGGGGTGACGTGAGCAACAAGGAAGCATGAAGGCGCATCCGGCAAGTGCACATGTTAGCTTCTGCAGAAGCGAGCGCCTGCAGGGAAGCAGGGAGTATGGCAGGGAGACGCAGTGTCTCATTCCCTTCTGGGAACCACGGTTACATACATAACGTCGAGACTTTCCCCTTCAGGAACTCGAGCTGTGTTGAACGCTTTGGGAACGAGATTACCCACTGCACCATACAAACAAGTCCCTGTCTTTGTGTGTATCTTGCGAGCACATCAAGACGAGAGAACTTGGGGCCCTGGGGTAGATGTCAGGCCCAGACTGTAGAACCAGATGAATGTGTGCGGAGTGGACTGTTTGTGCCTCAGCACAAACATCTTGAAGGGTCACGCCCACTGATAAGGCCTTGGAGACCGCCATACCCCTGGTCGAGTGTGCTCTGACCCCTATATGTGACTGGAGGCCAGAGGTCACAGCAAGTGCTTGGAGGTGCCCTATCCTCTTCAGTGAGGATATAGCGAGCAGGAAGATAGTCTTAAGTGTGAGGAGCTTGTCTGAGGTATCTTTGATGGGTTCAAAGGGAGCTTTGCACAGAGGCCACAGCAAGTGCTTGGAGGTGCCCTATCCTCTTCAGCGAGGATATAGGGGGCAGGAAGATAGTCTTAAAGGATTAGTTCACTTTTAAAAAAACTTTTGCTGATAATTTACTCACCCCCATGTCATCCAAGATGTCCATGTCTTTCTTTCTTCGAAAAGAAGAGAAAAGAAATTAAGGTTTTTGATGAAAACATTTCTCCATATAATGAACTTCAATGGGACCCAAACGGTTCAAGGTCAAAATGACAGTTTCAGTGCAGCTTCAAAGGGCTTTAAACGATACCAGACGATGAATAAGGGTCTTATCTAGCGAAACGATCGGTCATTTCAAAAATAAATAAAAAAGTTTAAGTTTTATAAGCACAAATGCTCGCCTTGCTCTGTTCTGTGATGCGCGTTCGTGATGTCACGTAATACGCAATTACGTGGAAAAGGTCACTGTTGACTTAGGCGGAAGTACCGAGTCAGTAGGCTTTTTAATATTAAAACACCCAGGATACGCACACGAAATGGGCATTTTAAACGATAAACTGACACAAAGACATTTGAATATGTGTATATGGTCCTCCTTCCGCACATTTGTAAACACTGACTCGGTACTTCCGCCTAAGTCAACCGTTTCAACATCATTGCGTATTACGTGACGTCACGAACGCGCATCACAGAACAGAGCAAGGCGAGCATTTGTGCTTATAAAACTTAAACTTTTTTATTTATTTTTGAAATGACCGATCGTTTCGCTAGATAAGACCCTTATTCATCGTCTGGTATCGTTTAAAGCCCTTTGAAGCTGCACTGAAACTGTCATTTTGACCTTGCACTGTTTGGGTCCCATTAAAGTTCATTATATGGAGAAATGTTTTCATCAAAAACCTTAATTTCTTTTCGACTGAAGAAAGAAAGACATGGACATCTTGGATGACATGGGGGTGAGTAAATTATCAGCAAAAGTTTTTTTAAAAGTGAACTAATCCTTTAAGTGTGAGGAGCTTGTCTGAGGTATCTTTGATGGGTTCAAAGGGAGCTTTGCACAGAGCCTCCAAAACCACTGCTAGGTCCCATGAGGGCACCTTGGTGTGCAGTACTGGCCTCAGCCTCTGGGTGCCACGGAGGAAACATCTAACAAATGGGTGTCTTCCCACTGACTGACCACCCTGAAGGGCGTGGTAAGCAGCTATGGCTGCCACATAAACCTTCAGAGTAGAGGGAGATAACCCTGCGGAGAATAGCTCCTGCAGAAACTCCAGAACTGAACCAACTGGGCAGTTGACTGGGTCCTGCAGTCGCTGTCTGCACCAAGAAGTGAAAAGTTTCCACTTCAAGGCGTACAATTTCCTCATGTAGGGGCTCTCTACTGGAGTATAGTCTCAACAACCTTTGTTGAGAGACCGGATGCTATGAGCTGTGCCCCCTCAGGGGCCACGCCCACAACTTCCATAAATCTGGGCAGGGGAGAAGGATGGTGCCCCCCGCCTGAGAGAGGAGGTCCCTCCTGATCGGAATCTCCAGCGGAGATCCGTTGAAGAAGGACACCAGGTCCGAGAACCATACTCGGGCTGGCCAGAACGAGGCTACTAGCAGCAGACGGACCCCGTCCCGGCATACTCTCTCTAGGATTGTGGCGGTGAGGAAATTTTCCCACCGGTTAATCGATTAATACCGGTATCACCGTGATGGGGGGTGGTTTGAGTTTTCCCTCATTTCCTCGATTTCCTTTGGTTTTAAATAGCTTGTAAAAGCTCAGTGCGCGTTTTACTTTCACTTTCAAATTAGCGGCAATTCGGCGTCAAGCAGTTGTTTGTTTTAACTTCACTTGAGTTTTCCCTCTTTCCCTCACTTTCCACCGCTTTTAAATAGCTTGTAAAAGCACCGTGCACATTTTACTTTCACTTTTAAATTTGCGGCAATTCGGCGTCAAGCAGTTGTTTGTTTTTAGTTTGTTTTAGTTTCCCCACTTTCCTTTGCTTAAATAGCTTGTAAAAGCACTGTGCGCATTTTACTTTCACTTTTAAATTTATTTTAAATTCAGCATCAATTGGTGCTAATTTAATCAATAATAATCAATTCAAGCAACAACAAAATTCAATGTAGAACATATAACTTTATTAACAAAACGAATAAAAATACACCATGCTTTATGCCTAATATAAAATAACAAACAACTTTTTTTTAAAACAACAAATTTTAAATAGAACTTAAAATCAGTAAAGACTGAGGAACAAATAATTATAAAACATAGAACGTTTATTAGCGAAACCATTAAGAAAGTTTGGAGGCTCGGACTGCATACACATTTATGTAAAATACTGGGAAAAAATTACACAGTTTAAATGAAATAAAACTCAGCAAATACTGTGGAACCAAATAAATGAGAAACTAATGTTTAAAAAAACTTCCAATATCTCCTTAGATAAATGGCAGGTCAACAGGCTTTTCAAAATCTAAATTATTTTTAAAACAGGTGCTTTTATTTGATCTGTGATGCGTGACTGTCGTTCGTTCGGTGTGCTGCATTGAGCAGCCGGGTTCAGTTTAATCAGTTTTAATCCCAAGCGGAGGGAGAACCAGAGTGGACAGAGTGTCATTTCCTGCGACACGAGTAGATCCACTTCCGCCTGGCTGAACTCCCTCCAAAGGAGGTCCACCACCTCTGGGTGGAGCCTCCATTCCCCCGGGCCTAAGCTCCTGTCTTGACAGGATGTCTGCTCCCTGATTGAGATGCCCAGGGATGTAGACTGCTCTTAGTGAGAGGAACTTTCCCTGAGCTCACAGGAGGATCTGTTTCGCCAGCCTGTAAAGGGGGCACGAGCGCAGACCCCCCTGCCGATTAATGTAGGAGACCACCGATGTGTTGTCTGTGCAGACAAGCACATGATGTCCCCTTAGGTCTGGAAGGAAGTGCTTTATAGCTCGAAACATGGCCAACATCTCCAGGCAGTTGATGTGCCACATGAGATTATGGCCTTCCCACAGACCTCGGGTAGAGGGGCCACACATGACCGCTCCCCAACCCGTGAGGGAGGCATTCGTTGTTAGCGTTACATGACGACAAGGAGCCCCCAGTGACGGGCATTGATATAAGAACCAAGGTTTCTTCCACATGTCTAATGCACGTAAGCATCGCCACATGACCTTGATCGTGTGGAGTGGGTTACCCCTCGGGGAAAACCCTTTGGCTCTGAGCCACCACTGTAGGGGTCTCATGTACAGCAGGCCAAAAGGTATCATGTTGGACGCAGCTGCCATCAGACCCAACAGTCTCTGAAACTGTTTGACAGTGAGTGACTGGCCTTCTCTCACTCCCCTCACGGCTGTGAGAATCACTTCGATATGAGCAGGAGAGTCTGCATCGTTGTCGAATCCCACACCACGCCCAGATGGGTGGAGAAAGGACACTTTTCTTGGTGTTCAGCCGTAACCCCAGCTCTTCCATATGGGCGAGGAAAACATCTCGATGCCGAGCTGCCATCTGCTCTGACTGAACTAAAATCAACCAATCGTCGATGTAATTCAGAATGCGGATGCCCTGGAGTCGCAACGGAGCCAAGGCAACAGCCACACACTTCGTGAAAGTTCAGGTTGAGAGTGACAGACCAAACGGAAGAACCAAATACTGGTATGCTTCGCCCCAGAAAACAAACCTCAGGCACTTCCTGTGTTGAGGGAGGATGTATACATGGAAGTATGCGTCCTTGAGATCTATTGTGAAAAAACAGTCCTCGACCTGATTTGAGACATGATCTGTTTGATTATAAGCATCTTGAATCGAAACCGTTTGATTCAGTAGACGCAGATCTATGATCGGACCTCCATCCTTCTTTGGAACGATGGAGTAACGGCTGTAGAACCCTTATTCTCGCGAGAGAGGAGGAGCATGTTCTATGGCCTCCTTCCTCAAGAGAGTTTCTACTTCTTGTTCTAATACCAGAGCCTACTCGCGGCCCACTAGTGTAGGAATAACCCCATTGAAGCGAAGTGGATGAGAGCCGAACTGAATTTTGTAACCTCTCTCTACAGTGTGCAGGACCCATTGTAAGACATTTGGCAGAAGTGTCCACGCTGCCAGAAAGTCTACTAAGGGAACCAGTCTCTGGAGACTGGCCTCTGGTGTCACTTCGGTGCCCTGAAGCGGATGACTGGCAGGCAAAGACCGACCTGACTGCTCTAGCACCCTCATCTGAAAGCGAGCTTTCCCGTGATGTACCGTCGCCGAGCAGCAACTGGGAAATTTGCTCGCTGGAGCCCACAGAGCCCTGAAGCACCAGGGGTGGCAGGGGTATCAGTGAAGCTCCCTGAGGACACTGAGGAGGATCGGCACCGTATACTGAGGTGTGTACACCTCTCCTCCCCAGGGTGGGCTGCCCTCAATGGTATTGTCAGGACCACTTGGCCGAGGTCCTCTTAGACATAATAACAGTCTGAAGATCCGTTTTCTGCTTTGAGGACCCTGACCGAGAGCGCCGCCCCACCCCTTGGTCTTTCTGCGCTCTGTTTCTGGGTCTGGCGATATGAGGAGCTGGACGGCTGGGGCTGCTCCCGCTCAGCAGTCCCAAAGACCTGGGAACAGCGAGGGAGGAAGCACTGGAATGTCGCCGCCTGCTTCTTCGCCTCCTGAAACCTCTCGACGACAGTGGCTACTGCGCCACCGAAGAGGCCAGGAGGCGACAGAAGGGCATCCAGCAGGAAGAATCTGTCCTTGTCTTGTCATTTGGACAGATTCAACCACAGGTGTCGCTTCATATCCACGAGAGCTGTCATGGAACAGCTGATGGCTCTGGCCGTTTCCTAGATGGCCCGAAGCAACAGGTCTGTGGCCCGACGTAGTTCAGCGACTACGTTGGGATTCCTCTTTCTCCCTATTATCCAGGTCTTTTAGCAGGTCGGCCTGGTATGCCTGCAACACCACCATAATGTCCAGACACGCACCGGCCTGACCTGCCACCGTATAAGCTTTCCCAACCAGGCTGGATGTCAGTTTTAATGGTCTGGGGGGAAGCTTCGGTGCCTTCAGGGATGATGCTGAGGATGGGGAGAGATAGTTCGCAAGGGTCTGCTCCACCGCCAGCGATGCCCCATAACCCTTGTCATTCAGCCCCACGATGTTCAAGTAATTGGTGACTGTTGGGCTGAAGAGTCGGGCTGAGTATGGTTTCTCCCATGATCTCAACATCTCGGCATGGAGATCAGCGAAAAATTTCACACATGCTTCAGAATGTGGTCTCGCCAGGGCATCCCAAAGCATTCAACGCAGCTCGAGTTCTTGAAGGGGAACTGAGTGTGCTTTAAGGCCACTTACTGGACATTTCACTTTAAAAGTGTTGCAAAATGTGCAAAAAGAGTAATATCATTCTGCAGAAAGGTTGCCACAAGCACATATTTCCAATGAGCCTGGACTGGAAATAATAATCTTCAAATAAATAAGAAGTAAAAAATTATTAAATATTATTTGATGAAATCAATGCGTTCGTTTGAGTAGTGTGAACTTGTGGCTTAACCAATAACATGAATCTAGGGTGGGACTGTTTGTCTAAACAATGGCATGTGGGTTTCTAGGGCTGTATGGTCTGTTTGGAAGCATTATTTTTGCCATTAGTGATGAGGAAGGACAAGATCTGGAGTGTAAGAGAATTAAGCAGAGGAGAACGGCACTTCTCAGTCAGGGGGTTCGTCTGAACCTCAAAATGAAAAACATGAGCTACAACTCTGTTCAGTGTAACCAAATCCTTCTGTTTTTGCTTTTTTCTTCATTACAAATAGTTCTGGTAAGAGGACTGACAGCGTTGGCGTGATCGGGAACAAGGCTTGGGGTGTTTTAAGTGGAACCTGACTGCAAAGACAGGGAATGGGGGAGAGTTAGCCATCAGAGTATTAATATGTCCCTTTTTTCAGAGATGGGCTCACAATCCGCACTCAAGTGTTCACAGCAAAGTCTATGACTCCTGCGCTTCCCGCCAAGGTTCCTTAATATCTAAATTATTTAGCACTGTTTATTGTAGCGAGGGTATACTGGCGCCAAGCAGCTGGGATTCTCAAAAGAAAATGGTTTTTTACTCTCTCTCTCGCCCTAATACAATAAAACAGGACAGAAAAGGATGGACAGTCTCAGATCCCATTAGTCCTATTTACGTCACGTTTTTGTTATGCATTCATTTTTTTTTTTAAATATGCACGTAAAACTTAATCCGACCCTCTTCTCTTTTCGGAATACAGTCATTTTTATGCATTTTGTCCCTTTTGTTCCAAGAAGTGAGTTGCATGAGTTCTGTTTAAACAAACAGGCATAAGTGAGAGTACAGCTGAGGTGAGACCTCATTGCTCATTGTTCCTCAGAATGCTATGCTGTGTTTCCCTCTCAATGTTTACAGGCTGGTATTGATTAGTTTATGCATGGTATGTTGTAGGTAAACTCTGCTGATTTCCTCACTATCACGCTGAAAATCAGAGCCTCATGCGTTTCATCGTGCCAAGATCTGGCCAAACAAAATAGCTTGAAACTCAGACTTATCAGCCTCCTATAAACACAGAGTTCTCTCTTTCTTGTTTTCTCTTTTAGATGCATATATCTCACTCTCTCTTTCTATCTCTCTTTCTTCTGCTGTCCCTCCAATTGTTTTCAGCTGTGGGGTAAGTAATCACTCCATTCTTGGATCTATGCATTCGGTGCTCATAAAGTAACAGAAGAGGGTATGATGGGCCAGAAGAGGAGGGGTGGGCACCATGTTCTTTTCAAACTTTAATATGCTACACAGAGGGGATAGACACTGGTGTCAAACATTTCCTCATCCTTAGAAGTATTCTCACTGGTGGTTAGACTTTTAGATGCATAGTTAAATCCGTATATATGGATTATGTTGTGTGTAGAAAATGCAAAGAAAGAAATTCAAATTCAAATTGAAATATTAGCCATGTCTGCATTAGTCATCATTACATTTAATGGAATAATAATATAGGTTTTTATAGAATAATAGGGGAAAAAAAAATATATATATTAAATTATTTAAAAATCATATTTGAAATCATATTTAAAGGATTGGTCTCTTTTTTTGCCATATTGTTTAAACACAGGCAAGTTTATTTTTCAGTAAGAAATAGCATTTCATTATAATAATAATTCTGTTAATATAATGTAATAATATATCACATATAATATTATTTTTTTCAGTTATAGTAGATAACACTGAAACTGATATTACCAGAATTTCAGTTATTTATTCAAATAAAAGTAAATCCACACTTTGACTATCAGAAACAAAACAATGCATAAGGCGTTTGTGACCCTAAAACTTTGCGTGAGGTTGGAAAATGTGATTTTATTTGTATATTTATTTATTTTGAAATTAATGGTGATCTTTTTAAATGATGTGATTGAAAAACAAATCTCTTTTTTTTTTAGGCACAAAGAGCGGTGTTTGTGGAAAAAAAAGTCCACTAGTAGGTAAAGTCGCACTGGGGTTAAAAACCTTTTTTAAGAGTCCTTTGGTGTCTCTGTAACTCTACAGATCTGTTTTTGCCAAGTGTTAACTGCACTTGAAGCCACAGAGAGTAGCTAGTTCAAACCCTTAATATTGCCACCCCCAGATCTGAAGGGACACTATGATAATCATGCTTGTTCTGTTTAATGGAGACCACAACCCCAATTACCATAGAAGCACACCATTTACCTCACCTTAGATGAGCATGTTCACATTTATAACTGCACGAGTTGATGTGTGAAAGATCTAACTGATGCGTACCACCCACAATGCACTGAGAGATGGAAACTTGGCTTTCTCCGAGATTTACTTTAGCAGCAAAAGCAACATCTCAGTGTTTCAATTTACTCCAGATCCCACACATGCTCCCAAGAGCAGCAACGTTGGAGCCCGATGCCAACTCCGTCACTTCTGCACCAAAAGCACCCTTGTGATGACCGTGGATCTGCTATTCTTGTTGAAGAGTGTTGATGTGCAACAGATGCTAATTGGTCACAGGAGGAGACTCTGAAGCGTTCCAAAGACTTGTCAGAGTAGATATACAACTTGTCTGCTCAAGGTAAGTGTTTCCTTCAACACAGAAAATCTTTTGTCAAAATTTTGTCAATTTTTTTTTCTGGTGGAATAAATAGATTATTTTTCAATGTCTACAAATTATAGGCCACACAGGCAATAAGTACACAAAGGAATACCACTGGAACTGTGTATACACACATACACAACACACACATTTCTCAGTCATGAAATGTTCTCTCTTCCAGTGCTACGAAAATTCAGATCCCTCTACCTCTCAACCGCACCACCCAAAAACCTCACAGAGCTTGACGGAGTTGACTGAGCATGCCCAGAGGGTGCTCGACTCATTTGAAGGAAATTGTAAAGGAGACACAGAAAGCTAAACAAATTACACAGAGGAGAGTTGAGACAAACAGAGAAAGAGGGGCGCCGTAATTCTACTGGTGTTAGGTTTCTCATCCCTGGACACGCTGAATATTAAATCTAAAACTGGAACAGAACTGTTGCACAATCAAGTGTGCCTGAATGTGCAGACTTGGATGCTGCAATGGCAATGCTTTGAAATATTTCTGTAGTGTTATGTAGGCAAGCCAGAAGACTTGCATGCGTCAACAAAGCTCTGTTCGAAAATATGTTTCTGGTCATTGCTGCTCTACGAAGGAAATAGAGATTTTCTTTCCATTTGTATGTATAATGAATCAAATCAGCTGTTGACAGGTATGTCTTTTGTGAGACAACTGAATTTGATATCTCAGAATATCAGATTTACAAATGGACGATAACCATATATAGAAAGATAGATTGAGATTCTCACCTGACTTCCTACTGTTTGAACTGTTCTGTTTGTTCTCTTTGTACACCAGCTGCTTAATCCACAACGTTGGAGCTGTAATCTCTGTTTAAAATACAACATAAAATTGATTCGTAGGTTGTTGTCGTGTTGCCTGTGTTTCTTATTTTTGCATGGGGTCCAAACTTACCCTCACCTTCTGCGACAACATGCGTCTCCATGGTTGGTGTGGGCTTGGAGCCATCATCTGGATTGAGGGTGAGAAAGAAACGGAAAGAGACTACCATTATTGAGGTTAATACAATCTACTCTCCACAACTGTTGAATGATTGGGATTTGCACATGGCCCGGCCAATAGCACAGAAAACAAAGTGGGTGAGGGATAGAAGATACAAAGTGAGAAAATACAAGTGAGAAAACACAGATAAATAACAGTGTTCATCCACTCAGAAACACACTTAGCTTTCACATGCATACAGTTAAGATAAATGGTAATTCAGTTGTATAAAAAGTCAATAGTAGATGATTTAACACACTCAAATTTGTCATGATAATTGAGAAATGTCAAATGTCCTACGGTACTTACCCACTTATGCTCTATTGCATTCTGGCTGATTTCCTTGTGGCTCACAGCATTGTAGGCCCTGGTAGTCGAGGGGCCAAAGCCACAGTGCTAAAGCCACAATAAGGTGGCAGTGAAACCAGTTCATACAATACATGTAGTTCACTGAACTAAATTACAGTCAATGTGACACTAATTGTTTTCCTGTCCACCATGTTTGCATTAAAAATCAATGATTATAATATACCTTCTGAAAGTGAACTCTATTATTCCTTGCCTTTTATACAAACATGGGTAATTTAGAAAGATAGCAGCAGCAGTAATATGATCTATACACTATTAAAATCTATTTTTAAAGATATCTTTACACCAGAGTAAGCAAATTTGCTGTCATTAAGAGCAACAGCGACAGCCACTCATTCATTTCTGTAAGAAAATTATACACCTTAAATAAAACCAACCAGCTTCAAGATGAATTTCAACATAACGTGATTCAATGTAATTAAAAATTAGAAAATATTTAGAATTAGAAATAATTCCTTTATCCTTTGCAAATTTAGAATTGCAAATGTTAAATCACTACCGTGTTTTAGGCTTTAGAGGATAGTTCAAACACTGAGAAATGTTTCAAAATTATGTTATTTTGCTTTCTGCAGAAAACAAAAAAAATTCATATAGGTTTGGAAAAACATGAGAGTAAATAATGATGATAGAATTAAAATTTTTGAGGGGTGAATTATCCCTTTAACACTCACACACACACATTACAGATTAATCAATCTGCTATGTATTTAGCTAGCGAACAAGTAACCTAGCTAGCCTCCACTAGCCTGTAAAAAAAAAAAAAAAAACTTACAATGAGTTTGTAGTTGTAGTCAGTTGTTTAAGGACTAGCTAGACTAGCAGACTATGAACTAGCGGGCTAGTTAAGCTGCTCTTTATCTAGCTATAGCTAAATACATGTGATTTTGTAGCTTTAAAGCCTAAAACACAATAATGATAAGATTATTTACATTTAACAACCTCACAACTCATTGTAGGTATTTCTAAAAAGGTTTATAGTTCTGTCACGGCAACTCTCTGAGAGTTTAGCATGGTAATATACATGGTAAAGTTAATGTGTTTGGTCTTGGTGGAATACATCTGCTACGCGGCTGCTGCTGCGGAAAAGCAAGTACCAAGACTTGCTACTGCCAATACAACCACAACTTGCTGCTGTCAACATGTAGGAAATACTGCTGCTGCACATGCAACATCTATAAAATAACCTCCATTTATAACATACATGGAATCATCCCATAGCAGATCTATACAGGTGGAGCTGGGGAAGGTGAAGGGTTTCTGAAGCATGCTGCAGCTGCTACAGCAAGCACTAGCCAAGTATTGGAATGTTGAGCAGCAATCTCATTGTCTGCTAATACAAAAAGAACCAATCAGCTGCACTGTGTGAATAATGATGTGATTGTATAAGACTGAGTTAGACCCATGGGCCTGCGCCATCTAGAGTTTCATGACAGAACTTAGTATTTATTGCTAAAAATCAATTATGCTATCGAAAGTGTGAATGGCATTTTTAATCCTAAACCCTACAGTGAACTTTAGAGACTCACATACAGCCACTGTCCACCTGCTGGTGACATAAACATCTGTTGCAAACACACTTTGTCTTGAGTGCAGCCCAGTGCAGAAGAGGTGAAACAAGATCTGAAAAGAACACAGGCAAACTCCATACCAAAAACCGTACCTCACATTCCCAACACAACCTTCTCCCACCCCTGCGATGCTAACCAAAGCGCACTCTCAAACCCCTATACACCACCCTTGGGGACTGTAAATGACAATCTGGCTTTCCTGAGTTAGGGCCCACAAAAGTAGGTGCCTGCCATTGCTTCTGTTAACATCTATATTAGCTGTTTGAGATTTCACTGCTGTAACAGAGACCGGTGAGGCTTTGGCAAAGCCCAGCCTTTGATGTGTGCTAAGTTCTTACACTGGCTGTTAAACGGAACAACTGGAATAGGTTTTCAGCCTTTACGGTCCTTAGAGAAACGTAAGTCTAAAGTAAAAGCTTGACAGAAAGTTGAGTCAGAGTCAGGCCAATGAACATGTCAGAGAAATACGAGGCAACAGTTGATGTCTTTTTGAATGTGTGGATGCATTTAATCTTACATAAATAAAATGAGGCAAGAAACACAACATTTAGTAATAGTGTAGTTTAGTGTCCTGATTAGTTAGCTTTCAATATCTCTCATACATAAGCACACACACACTCACATTTTTGCAAAATCCAACTCACCTTTTCTGCCAGAGCTAGGAGGTCCTGGTGGCTTATCGGTTACTGACCCTTTGAAGAGAGAGCAGAATGTTTACTCAACTTTTGCAATGCATAACAGCAACCACTTCACTTTTGGAAGAACAGGTTAAAATATGTACAACTTGCACTTGTAGGAACACAGCATGCACTAGAAAAGTCATACAAAAGATTACAAAATGCAAGTGATAATTATCTTAACTTACACATATAGGAGAAAGAGGAATCAGTTCAAGAAAAACAATTAAAAGACCCTCAAATCCATCAGACCACTCTGAAACCACATTTTCACTGCTGAAAAATGTTCAAATGTTATTATCTAGAAATTAAGTTTCCTGTAATGTCAACCCCATGTTATTCCAGGTGTTGAGTGCATTCATTCATAGCAGATAAAAATATAAAACACACACACACACAAGAAAAAATGGTGTGCAATGCTACATATTTTATTTAGGTAGTGAAAATCACTTACTGAAATCACTGAAAATTACAATTATTTGCATCCATTATTCTTATCTCATTATTATTATTAATTATATTATTATTGATTACTGTTATTGTTATTGCCAATAGTACTGTAGACACACCTTCCTGCAGAATATAGTTCCAACCTTTTTCTATCATACTAGTCTTTAAGCAATTGTTTTGAGCACTACAATATGGTTTTCATGATTGAAGTCCCCTGTGTAGACATCAGTGTAGATATTTATGATTAGCTTTTTATATTTGATTTGTGTTGAAACTAAATTCTGCAGCAAGACAGATCTCCAGGATTGAGTATCCATGAATAAAACACACTTTAATGTGACACGCACACACACAAAAAAGAAGATAGAATGCACCAAGAGCTGATAAAATGTAAAAACTGTAACTTGAATGCAATGTAAGTCTCTTTGGATAAAAGCGTCTGCTAAATGCATAAATGTAAATGTAAAATCAAGGGGCGGGGTTGCAATCAACAATCACACTGATCCAAATACGTGCAAATGCTCAGGATTAAAGGCATGCATAAATTCAAGATTAGACAGTCAAACCAATTAAAATGCTGGCGAGAAAGAGAACTTTGAACAAAAGGGCTATTTGGAATGAAATTTACTACCTGACAATCCACTTGTCCCAGCATGAGTTCCCATAAATTCACGGAAGTTTCCTGCAAACGTGTGCAAGACATTTCACTTAAGTGGTGATTCATGGGATTCACTCATTTCTGGGACAGGACTGGTCCATCTTTTGAACATTCATGAGATGTAGAACCAGGGTTGAAGCCAAATAATTCATTTGGGTGTGATGTTATTGCAAAACACCACTGGTTGACACTTCAATGTAAATCTTTTACTTTTGAATGAAACAATATTAAAATTGCAATTTAGAATCTTATGAAGGACAGCAAGCAGCAGGGAGAAAATCTAGGAACATATTAAACAAGTATTAGACAGTAAACAACAAAGTTGATAAAGTTTAGATATTGAAATACTTTCAATAATTCCAGCTGAAATGTGCAGAGACAACTATACTGTAAGCCTTTCATTAATTGACACACTCAAGATGGAAGTCTAACATGCTCCACAGTGCACAGTACAATCTGCTAATTTTGAAAGCTAGTATGTTTAACAATGCTAAACAATTTATTTTGGGGGAATTTTTGTTATATACATGAAATAAGGTCTGTGGTGAACTCAAGCTCAAGATATCTTCACAATTTATTCTATGGCAAAATACATGAGTAATGACCCATTAAACTGAAATATTTTACTTGTCTTGGTTGCTGAAAGTGGTTGCAATCAAGTGGCTACATGGGAATGCAGGGACATTAAAGGGATAGTTCACCTAAAAATGAAAATTATGTCATTAATTATTCACGCTAATGTCATAACACTAACGTGGTAGACACAACTACCACGTTCAAGGCCCAGAAAGGTCGTAAGGAAATCATTAAAATAGTCAATGCAACATTAGTGGTTCAACCTTAATTTTATGAAGCTACGAGAATACTTTTTGTGTCTAAAAACTCTCTGCTTCATGTTCATGACAGTACCACGATGAGGAATGCATGCATCGAAGACTGACATGGAAGAGACGAAATTGTTGAATAAAGTCGTTATTTTTGTTTTCTTTGAAATTATTCTCGTAGCTTCATAAAATTACGGTTGTACAACTGGTGTCACATGGTCTGTTTTAACAATGTCCTTACTACATTTCTGGGCCTTGAACATGGTAGTTGTGTTGCTATCTACTGTATGTAGGGTCAGAAAGCTCTTAGATTTAATAAAAAATATTTTAATTTGTGTTCCGAAGATGAACGAAGGTCTTCAGAATTTTCATTTTTGAGTGAACTATCCCTTCAAACATCATCAAGCTGATCAGATAAACTCATATACTCACTTTTACAATGTTTACAACTGCGTTCTTGCAAACGATACTAACTCAAACTTTCAGGAAAGACTGGAAGAGTTGTCAGAAGAGACTGGAAGACTTGTCAAAAATTATCCAATGGGAAAATCTAATTGGGTTTTTGGAAGGAACCAGGGTGAAGCTAACTTTGGGTTGGCGTACAAAAATACATAAACACTGCGGCACTCTATTACTCCCAGTTTATTTCTCACAAAGGAAATGGAAGGTAAAGTTGGGTGCATTGCAGTGTGGGATGTTATACTGTATTTTGGCAAGTGTAGTAGTAATCCATTTTTCCATTAATGAAAATATTAAAGTTGTAGTGTACTGTGCACATTGCATACTATTCTAATCAAAGCATGTGACTCTGTGTTGCTAACAACACATTGCTCTTTATTTAATTGGCCCAATATAATAACACTGACTTAAACAACAGCCTGGACTGGGGGCAGGACTTTCTGTCTATCCATACAATAGAATGTTTGGGAAATCTCTTTGGAAACCTGTTTAGTAATTACATTTTGCAATTCTGTTTGGTGCCACTAGTGGTGCCGAAATGGTAAAAAGAAAAAACGATCCCAAGGACAAAATATATTGTTATAATGGTAATAATGAGCATTTTAAAATAAAATAATTAATTATATGGAACAGGCAAAAATTACAAAAAGTTAGCTACAGATGTACTGAACTGACAAGTGACAGCTGGATGGACCATCCAGAAATCTAGGAGAAATGTAGCATCAGAGTTAGGTAAGCACAAGATGGCACGTAATCATAAATTGTCAAGACACACAAGAGGAAAAAAAGAACTACAACCAGGTGCTCCAATCATAACGTAATCCAGTTCTGGCAGGAGACGGTGGTGTTATCTCCAACAGAACAATCATGGCCATTAGAGCAAAGTGTTCCCATTCATTTACGAAGAGAAAAGCTCCCTCATTCCAACCCTCCGCTGAAAGCAGTTATACAATGAAGAGAGAATGAGAAAGCAATTATGGAGAAGAAGGAAAAAAAATGGTTGAGAATGAAACAGATGAAGACAGAGACTGATTGAGTGTGAATTTGGAAAGAGACAGAGAGAGAGAAAAGCAGAAATGCAGAAACCTTCGGAGAAAAACTTTCAGAGTCAGCGTAAGTCCTCCAGGATATTATCCATCACCTCTTGGTTCCATGCACAAACACAGTAGATGTAAACTAAACAGAGTGGTGGCTAGAGTTTAACATCACGCTGACTCCATCAAAACAAAGAGCACAATTTAAATCAAACAAAGTCTAATGGCTTTGAAAGTGATGGACTGCAGGCACAACTTCTTGACCGAGGCACCTGATGGTTTTGTGGTTCTGCTTTTCAGCACGACCTAAGCACAAAGCGATAATCCAAGCAAACAGTCTAGAGATACTATCTGCATACATACAGTACCTGAGCACACTGGCGTTTTGTTCTGGACAGAAGAGCCGCTGACTGGCTTGCCATCTGTCGTCACGCACCAGCAGTATCCTGTGAGGGTGTGACATTGGACCTGGAGGAGATACAGACGGATAGAGGTGAGAGGAAATTCCAGTAAGCGCTCTTGTATCTCCTGGACGACCCACACAAAATGTCCCGGCACTTGCGCTGGGGGAGTACAATTATTTAGAGTGAAAAATGGCTCTCATAAACGATGAGGCATTAAAAGCTTAGACGGACTGGATGATCGCTGTTTAACAAAGTAAATCGCAGGTGAAATAGAGGCTGCGAGTCTATAAATACGATTTAATGTACACTTTCCATTCAAATTCCCTATACGGCCGTACTGATGAGAAACACAGGGAAGTGCAATTTTTTTTGGAGGCTGGGGAAGATATTGGGAGGCTAATATGTTCAGTAGGTAGGTTTGCTTTAGGATTCGTGGATGTCAGAATCAACACATAAAGTGCAGTGGACTGGAACTCTGACAGACCTGGGCAAATGTTCCATCGTCATTGCATTCTGGGATAAAAATTGATTCCTGTGGCCTCTTGGCCTGTTCCAGAGCCTGAATCCTCTCAGTCCGACATTTCGTCTGGCCCACTTCTGCAATATAGATACAACAATGTCAAATTACACACACTTGACAATCGCGATGTTCAAAATATTTGCAGTAATATGGACACTTTTAGTACGAAAGGCTAGGGAATGTCAATGGCATGGATTTGATTCTGAGAGAACTTTTAGTAAAATATACCTTGAATTCACTATATGTTGATTTGAGGGGGGGGGGGGGATCTAGGAAACGCATAAATTGAATTATACATAAAGGAAAATCATGGGAAAATTCACATACAATAAAACACCAAACACACTCCCACACTTTGTCCATACTTTTTGACCAATGAACTCCATTGACCTTTCCAGTTGTTCACGATTACAGGATAGGTATTTTGAATGGCCTTCAAAAAATTATTTTACAGAACTTTGACTTTGACACCAATTATATTTTAGATCTGAACAACTAGAAAAAGTTGATGAAAATAACCATGCCATTTCCATGACCTTTTAAAGATATTATTAATGTGTGTGAGCATTCCAGTCTTGAAAATCACCATTTTAAAATAGCTTGATATTTCCATGACCGCTGAAATCCTGAAAACAATTAACATAAGCATTACTGAAGATAGGATTATTGGAAAATTCATCGCATTAAACAGCCTTCGAAAGAAACCTCATCACTAGCGGTAAGAAATGCATCATGAAGATTCTTAATCTTGAAACTTCTAAGGATGGAAAATATGAAGTTTGAAATGTCAAAGATGAGTGTCGTGTTCCAGCATGTAAGCACTTGGTCATTTTGTATGAAAACAAAGTATTTAGTCATTCTAAGGCAAATAAACAACGCTTACAAGTTGGACCTCAGTGCTGGACTGCACCCAAGATGTGGGGAGGCTAAAAACCACATAATCATTTTCACACTTTTGGCCTTTAAGCTATTCACAGTTAAGTCCTCAAATGCATAGACTTGCAATATGCTTTCAAATACATGTTAACATATGAACTCAGACAGAAGTAAGCATATCAAGCACGCAAAAAGACAAATTACAAATCTGCCCTACATGTCCGAAAGCAGATGCGCTCAAATCATCCATGATGCAGAAATAAGAAACACCTGTTGTATCAGTAAAGTCTGTGACCGATTGGCTGAGACAGGCAGGTGGGCTACAATCACCCCCCCCCCCCCAATAACACAAGACTTATGGACATGTAAAGAACAACCAACCCCCAAACAAATCAGTTGTTATTCTGACCTTTTTAGTGTTATTTTATAATGTAGAATATATAGAAGAAGGCATCCAGACAATTTATATTAATATTTTACAAATCAGTAATTTACCCAAATTAAAAATTAAAAACTTTACTGCCAAATGTAATTTTTTTAATGGAACAAAACACATTAATTTTGGTAATTTTCGCTGAAAACGCTGGAGTTTTGTTCAGTCAGTGCGAGCACTCACTGACTCAATTCTACACTCTCCCATATTCTTTCATCATTAACAACAATGTGCAGATGTACACACAATGCAGTAAGAGATAAATTTCACAGTGTAAGAAGCTTCATTGATTATAACAGGAGATTCTTTTTAGTCAGTAATGTTCTTTGCTTATTTTCTCTATATACTTTTTTTAGCGTTTGATTAACGGTTTAAATGAAAGTGTAATAATAACTAAAAACTAACAATGTTTTCTTATATATATAATAATAATAATAATAATTCATTACATTTATATAGTGCTTTTCTGCTTTTCTAAGCACTCAAAGCGCTCTACATTGTGAGGGGTGGTGTCTCCTCATCCACCACCAGTATATGTATAGTATATATATAGATTATTAAATTGTGATCAAGTTCAAATCTGTCATTAATTGACCATTCGCAAAGGCGGGTTTTTGTGAAAGGCCAGTTACTCACCCTCATGACATTCCTTCGTTCATCTTTGGAACACAAATTAAGATATTTTTGATGAAATCCGAGAGCTTTCCAAGGCCCAGAAAGGTAGTAAAGGCTTCATTTAAAATAGTCAATGTGACATCAGTGGTTCAACCTCAATTTTATGAAGCTATAAGAATACTTTTTGTGTACAAAGAAAACAAAAATAACAACTTTATTCGACCATCTCTTCCGTGTCAGTCTTTGACGTTCATGAGAGTACCACAATGTATTTAATAACATAATTTTAATTTTTGGATGAACTATCCCTTTAAACACAAATTCAGTCATATTAAAAATATTTTACATGACACCCATATCTGGTGCTTGCCTAAAACAACAGGTTTATGATTTGTGTAGTTAATAAATTACACTAACATCAGGCTAATTTTAGCATTTTTCTGGAGTTGCTTCATCCTCCGCCTATGATTCCTAGCACTTTTAACTGACCGCTTAACACAAGAAATTGATGATGCAGGCTGACCTTGACTTAAAGCCAGTCAATCTGTCTTTGAGCATGTGAACACGGGCTGCAAAAACTTACATGCATACCAGTGGGCATACACGCTTCCTTGATAGTTTGCTCTAATGCTCCGGGGACTGTATATTCTCTCTAGACTGACACGCACACAGATGTGTTCTCTATCAGTCGGTCACTCTGAGTCATGTCGGTGACCGATGAATTGGGATCTCGCTTAGAGAGACCAATCCACTTCGAGCGTAACTAAACGAGCCAATGCACATTGGCATGCGATTATTTCATCCAGCTGCCGCTGATCATAGCGTGAGTATAAGTAGGCAGCAGGTGCAGCGCATATTCAGCTTTTCGCTTCGGAGCTGAGCGGTTACATCGTTCTGCTCCTGACTTCTGCTGATGAGTGAATTCAATGAGTTGAGCACGCTCTTCGGAAGACTCTCGTGCTGGTGGTACGGCGCTTCAGCGGCGGTGGTTCTTCCTGTGCCGAGTGGATTGCACACATCAGGTTGCACTACCCCCTGTTTGTGTTGCAGGCGACCATCTCTCCTGTGCGCTTCAGCACGCTAAAAGAACTTTTTCCCTAAAAGAGCATTCACGGGTGCGTCTTTTTAAAGATGACGTTGCATCTGGCAAACTCGTCTTACGTCTTTGTAAAGACAACGTGTCACCCGTGCGTTTCTGGATGCGGTCGTTATCTGGTGCCGGGGGATGGTCATAATCGCTGCCTCATGTGCCTGGGCAGTAACCATGCTGAGGTGATGTTTGTGGATGAGGCATCTTCTCATGGTGGGAAGATGATCATCTTGGAGTTGCGGGCCAGGCTCCGTTATCTCGACAAAGGGTCAGAACTCTGTTGCCTCTGCCTCGATCTGGTTCTCGTTCTGGCTGCAGACAGACAAGGACTACTTCAGGCGGTGGCATGGGTGGTCTGAGGATTACAGTAGTGGCAAACCCTCCAGGGAACCAACCCTCCAGGGACCATCGCTCCTCTTGCGCTCCGAAACCAGTTGAGCTGCCAGTAGAACGTGCTGGGCCCTCTACAAGGGGCATACCAGCAGTTTCCTTGGCGCTCCTCCCGACGACCGGATGTCGATCGCTGCATCGGAGGGTGAGCCGGAGCTTTCTGGGGAAGAAGATTCGGTTGCGCTGCTGCTCCGGCAGTAGCAATGCCTGAGTCAGATCCAGAAGACACGGCTATGCTTTCCCGGGCCACTGAGAGGGTAGGGCTTGAGTGGAGATCTCCACCGTGTCCCGAGCCCTTGAGGTTGGACGACTGGTTTCTCGGGGTAGCTTGCGCTGGTTCTCAGCACCCTGCCCCAGTGCCTCTCTTCCTGGAGGTGCATGGGGAGCTTACCAGGTTGTGGACAGCACCTTTTACTGCCGGAAACTGCCCTGCTAGCTCCTCCTCCCTCACTACCCTTGATGGTGGTGCAGCTAGGGGGTATACGGGGGTCCCCCCGGTGGAGCGGTCGGTTGCGATGCAGTTGTGTCGTAATACCGTCACCACCTGGCAGAGCAAACTGTGCCTACTCTTCCGGGGCTGTAGGTACTCGTCTGGTCTGTCCGGCGATGCTTATGTGGCCTGTGGAGAAGCTGCCTTCACCTTACGCTACGGCGCTACTGCAGGTTCTTCAGACTAAAGGCACTAAGGGAAATGCACGATTCGGAAGTTTTGAAAACCGCTTCTTGAACCGGGCCTTTCAAACAAGCCTCCATTCAAGATGCTCACGCAGAAGCGCATCTTCGGGTGCATCTGTCCCCAAGATCGGTTTGCAGTGGTCGACCTGAAGGACACGTACTTCCATGTGTCGTTCCTTCCGTGCCACATGCCATTCCTGTGGGCTACGTTTGAAGGACGGGCATATCAGTACAAGGTCGTGCCCTTCGGGCTGTCCCTGTCGCCCCGTGTCTTCACGAAAGTTGCGAAGGCAGCCCTTGTTCCCCTGAGAGAACATGGCGTTCGCATTCTCAACTACCTCGACGACTGGCTCATACTGGCTCAGTCTCAGGACACAGGGACTTGGTGCTCTCGCACCTCAGCCAGTTGGGCCTTCGGGTCAACTGGGAAAAGAGCAAACTCTCGCCGACGCAGAAGATCTCTTTTCTCAGTATGGAGTTGGATTCGGTCAATCTGATGGCACGCCTCACGCAGGAAGGTTTGGACGGGCCCCCAACTGCACTGGCACATCAATTGCCTAGAGTTGCTGGCAGTACACCTCGTACTGGTCCGCACAGACAACAATGCCACCATTGCGTACAGCAATCGACAAGATGGTCTATGCTCCCGTCGCATGTCGCAACTCGGTTGCTCGTGTCAGGTCTTGCTCGTGGCGCCGTACTGGCCCACTCGGACTTGGTTCCCAGAACTGATGCTCCTTGTGACAACCCCTCCTTGGCAGATTCCTCTGAGGAAGGACCTACTGACTCAGAGATGGGGCACCTTATGGCACCCGCGTCCAGACCTCTGGAAACTTCATATCTGGTCCCTGGACGGGATGCGGAGATTCTAGGTGACCTACCCCAAGATGTAGTTGACACCATCAATTCGGCGCGGGCGCCGTCTACGAGACATGCTTACACCTTGAAGTGGAACCTGTTCGTCGAGTGGTGCTCTTCTCACCGAAAAGACCCCCGGAAGTGCCTGATCAGAGTTGTGCTGTCCTTCTGCAGCAAGGATTGGAGCGAAGGCTTTCTCCCTCCAACCTTTAGATCTATGTAGCTGCAATTGCTGCTAACCATGACCCCGTAGACGGGAAGTCGCTGGGGAAGCATGACCTGATCCTCAGGCTCCTTAGGGGGGTGAGAAGGTTAAATCCTCCACGGCCTCCCTCTATACCCTCTTGGGACCTGTCTCTAGTGCTCAGAGCACTACAGAATGGCACATTTGAGCTTTTGCAAACAGTCGAGCTGAAGTTTCTTTCAATGAAGACTCTGCTCCTGCTCACATTGGCCTCCATCAAGAGGGTAGGGGACCTGCACGGATTTTCGGTCGACGATTCGTGCCTAGAGTTTGGGCCGGCTGACTCCCAGGTAATCCTGAGGCCCCGGCCCAGCTATGTGCCTAAGGTTACCACTACTCCCTTCAGGGACCAGGTGGTGAGCCTGCAAGCACTGCCCTCGGAGGAGGCACACCCAGCCCTAGCTGTCCCGTCCGAGCATTGAGATGCTACGTTGACTGGACGCAAAGCTTCAGGACCTCAGACCAGCTCTTTGTCTGTCATGGAGGCTGGCAGAAGGGGAATGCCGTCTCCAAGCAGAGGATGGCCCACTGGATAGTGGACGCCTTCACCCTGGCTTATCAGCCACAGGATGTGCCCTGCCCATTCAGGTTGCGAGGCCACTCTACTAGAAGTGTTGCATCTTCCTGGGCGTTGGCTCGTGGCACCTCGCTGGTGGATATTTGTAGAGATGCGGGATGGGCTTCGTGTGGAACCGGTTTCCTCCTGTGTTCTCACTGAGAGGAAGCACTGAGAGGCTCCGGTTTTGGGTCGGCTTGCTAAAACTACTCCAGAGAGTCTGTACTGTAGACCCTGTCGAGCTCCCCGATTCCCTCGGCAGTAAGACGTGACAGAGCGTCTGATGGCAGGCCCTCACTCAATGAATCCGTGAGAACCGGTAGAGGGCTGGGTTCCATATTTGAGACCTAATTGGATCCCATATGTGTGAAGTCCACGGTATAGCCTTAGAGCCCGTATTTCTCCGGCAGACGTTCTGCCATTATCCAAGAGGCTACAATCACCTCTAATCTTCCATATGCACCTAAACGGTTGTTCATATGCGTAAGTGCTTCTGAACCTCCTTCGGGAAGGGTAGGCTTCCGCAGCGTCCGGTTCCAAGTGGAACAGGTACGTTTTCCCAGTGTTATCCAGTCTTACTGAGTGGGTAGTGCCATAGCAACAGTAACTGGTCTTCTGTGGTAAGCCCTGACCTGCACCAAAAAATAGGGGCGCAGGAGGCTTCCACAGGATACTGGAAGGGGCAGTATCCATGGCCCTTTGGTAGGGATCCCAATTCGTCGGTCACCAAGGAAGAACCTTCAGGGAACGAGGGTTACATACATAACCGAGATGTTCTGCTGCCTTGATTTGAGATCAGCTACCTTCATGCCAACACATGAATGACAAAACTGCGTACCAATTTGAAAAAGAAAAATATGAGGCCGAAAGTGCCAGTGCAGTTTTAAACAAATTTAATTAAAAGTTAAAAGTGTAAATAACAACTTTTATACAAAAAAAATGAATAGTATGTTTTCCAGAAATGTTTAAAATCATGTACACTCACATGAGATGAGTGTACATGCTGTTAAAAGCTGTTTTATTTTACATGGAGCGGATCACCTCATGGGGTGAAATTACATGACCAGATGAATAACCACTATATCTCTGTAAAACCCTGTTAAATGATGACTTATTGCAAATGGGATGAATTAATCACAGTTGAATGCATGCAAATTATTTAAATAATTAGAATTATGCAATAGCATTTGTGAAACTTTAGCTTTAGCATGATGTTACATTCCTGTAATACAGTCTTAATCATTCTTTCTACCTCTTAAACAGTGCTGGTGCTAACGCATTACAAATAACACAAGTTATTAGCTTGCTTTTTCAAGTAGTAAAGTAATGCATTATTTTTTAATTTACAAGAAAATATAATAAGTTAAATAATGGCAGTTACTTTTTCTCAATTATTGACTGACAGCTCTCCTATCCCCGAGTTGAGGGAAATCAGTAAAAGTAATGTAACACATTACTTTCCATAAAAAGTAACTATAAAAGGTCCTTGCACACTGAGTCTGAAATTATTGTATGCATTTTTTCATATTCGTCATCGTTTCCTATCAAAATGCTTGCTACGGATGTGAAAACACAGAATATTAACTGATCTAACTGATACGATTTTTCTTTTTATGAAGGACGAAAATTTTGGAGGCAGTGTGTAAATGTGATTGAGACAACGTGAGGTCATATTTAGTTTTTAACATGCAAAACTTTTGGACGAGAATTTCGGACTCAATATGCAAAGACCTTAACCCTTTGATGCACTACATGAGTCTAAAGTGACCCGACTGAGTTTATTTTTTCTATATCTTTACAAGAAATTAATTTCATCATTCAGAATTCCAGGAATTCCTCAATCAACTTGTTTTTTGATCATCACATATTCTTATTTTTTATTTTTTTTATTTCTTACTTTTTTAATAAAAATATTTTGTGTGTCACTACCCTTCTAATGAACAACATGGGTCTAAAATGACCCATATTTATTTCCTATGTTATTTCAGTCATGGCTGAGTGTTTTCTTTTTTTTTTTGCTGAATTTTTAAAAGAAATGCATTTTCTCATTTATTTTTCCAGGTATTCATGAAATATCTTGCTTTTGATTTCCACAAATCATTATGTTTATTTTTCCTCTTTTCACTTTATAAAAAAAAATAAAATTTTTGTATTTCTACATCAATTTTACACACATGGGTCAAAAATGACCCATATAGAAATCTTTGATTATTTGTAATTTTTTTGCAAGTAGGAACACATTTACTGCAGAAAACTATTCACCTGCCCCACATTTCACAACTCAACATGGTTGCTTTTGTATAATTGATGCATTTAGTCTTATTTTATAATTTATTACCTAAGAACATATTTGTTATACTGTGGAAGATAACTGTGTATTCAGTGAAGAATTATTAGAAATGTTATTCTGTATGAAGAACATGTGAGAATACATTTATTCTCAAATATCAACTATAACAAGAACACAGCACCCACTCCCTTATCCGGGAGACTCTTCTTTGGTGTTTGTTTACACTAGTTTTCGAAACAGCGCCACCATTCTCACCCTTTTGTGCAACACGTCACGTCATCCTAGCTCAAATCTGATTGGACGGCCCGTGTTTTCGCTTTGCGAAACTGAAAAGATTCGTCGGACTGGACGAAAAAAAAAACATTCACATTTTCGGTGCGTGAATGTTCGCTGTCTAAGTGGAAGCTTTTTCACGCTCAGTGTGGAAAGGCCTTAAGGCTCCAACCATAATCAAACACAGCTGAACAAGCTAATCAAGGTATAAGGGTTACTGGAAAGCTAGAGGCAGGTGAGTTTTTATCAAGGTTGAAGCAAAACTCTGCAGGACTGTGGCTTTCCAGGACTGACGCTGACCATCCCTGGCCTACACCAATTTCACTGCACAACACCTTGATTACATGGGTGGTGTGACCAATGCATGATGGCTATTCATCAAGGAGCTGGTCAAAGAGCTTGTCATGCCACATATGAAGAGGTGCTTGGAGGGCAGGCCCCACCTTCAAAACCATAGTGCAGAGGCAATGGGAAGATGTGGGATAAAAACAAAACACAGCCACCACCTGGCCACAGGTATACATCAGACAGAAGGATTGATCGAAGAGGAAGAGGTGCAGGATCTGTCCAGCTGCCAAAGACAGACAAGTCAGTAGCTGGTGTTAAGTGTCAGGCCTGTTTGCAAGGAACACAAACCTGTAGTTGTCATTTGTGAGGCCTGTAAGCACTGAGATGGAAATTTGAGATGGCGCTGTACCTGTGTGATTTTATTTTGTTAGTTTTATTTTCATCTATTCGGTCACATTCACTACAATTCACTACAGTTGCACTACAGAAAGTTAAATTTCATTGTTATCGGTTATCAGTGATATGCGTAAGTTATGTGTGACAAAATGACAAATAAACATATTTAAAGTGTTAAATGTGTTGGTCTAAATAACTGCTAAAATAATTATTTTAACAAAATGTCGTTATTCTTTAGTTTTTTCATGCTTGCATAGATGGGTCATTTTTGACACGTGTGTAAACTTGATGTAGTAACACGAAACCTAGGGGGAAAAAAACTAACTAAATATTAATTTGTGGTCATTGTAAAAAGTTATTTTGAATATTCATGGTTCATGAAATTTATAGATCAGGGAATATTAAATGCTGAAATAAACTCATTTCAAAAGATAAAAAAAAAAAAACACCCAGCGAAGCATGAAATAACATAGGAAATGAATACAGGTCATTTTAGACCCATGTTGTGCATTAGAAGGGGTTTTCATAGTGTATGCATCAAAGAGCTTAAGTAACATAATTAATAACTTTTTAGGGAGTAATGCAATATTGTAATGCACTACTTTTAAAAGTAACTCTTCCCAACACTGCTCCTAAGTAAAATCATCAGTACTTGAGTGCATAGTACATAAATATGCAAATTGGTAAGCTGTCTCAGGTTGCAAAGTTGGACGAATCTTGAGTGTGTATGTAGGTTTTCATACCTTTCATACCTGTCAGCTCTTTGACCTCTGAAACAAGTGTGGGCGCAGGAAGAGGCTGATCTATCCTCATCCAGTTTTTACCTGAAATTGCAAAATAAATAAACAAAAAATGCATATCACATAACATAACTGCTCAAAGAACAGACAAGTTTACGGTTACTTATGTTTTAGTTTTGTTAGTTTCTTTTGTTTTTTGAATCAGGCCTTTTATTCTTTTTTGTGCTTTCATTTTGAAGTTCTCGTTCCTATTTCCTGTTGTCTTGTTCATTGTTTCATGTCCCTCATGTTTCTGTTTCCTATATTTGTTGTGTTCAGCACTGCATTTGAATATGCCTACTTCTTTACTATATAGCACACTGAAAGAGCAGTATGTCCGGAAATACATAGTACTTATAAAACCGTAGGTAAAAAGTACCTAGGTGATCTACTACGTCCAGCACATCTGATGAATACTTTACTATCCCATGAGGCCATGAGAGAGGAGTCATGAATGCCACAAAATTGATAATGTCACATGGCAATGCCAACATGGATTACATTAATATTACACACATCCAATCTACAACCCAAATTCCTGAAATGTTGGGACGTTTAATTAAAATTGAATGAAATGAAAACTAAAAGAATTTCAAATCACATGAGCCAATATTTTATTCGCAATAGAATATAGATAACATAGCAAATGTTTAAACTGAGAAATTGTACAATTGTATGCACAAAATGAGCTCATTTCAAAATTTGATGCCTGCTACAGGTCTCAAAATAGTTGGGACGGGGGCATGTTTACCATGGTGTAGCATCTCCTCCTCTTTTCAAAACAGTTTGAATACATCTGGGCATCGAGGTTATGAGTTTCTGGAGTTTTGGTGTTGGAATTTGGTTCCATTCTTGCCTGATATAGGTTTCCAGCTGCTGAAGAGTTTGTGGTCATCTTTGACGAATTTTTCATTTAATGATCCGCCAAATGGTGAAAGATCTGGACTGTAGGCAGGCCAGTTCAGCACCCGGACTTTTCTACTACAAAGCCATGCTGTTGTAATAGCTGCAGTATGTGGTTTTGCATTGTCCTGCTGAAATACACAAGGCCCACCCTGAAATAGACATCATCTGGAGGGGAGCATATGTTGCTCTAAAACCTTTATATACCTTTCAGCATTCATAGTGCCTTTCAAAACATGCAAGCTGCCCATACCGTATGCACTTATGGACTCCCATACCATCAGAGATGCTGGCTTTCGAACTGAAGGAAGGTCTCCCTCCTCTTTAGGACACGGCGTCCGTGATTTCCAATAAGAATGTCAAATTTGGACTTGTCTGACCATAGAACACTTTACCACTTTGAAACAGTCTGTTTTAAATGAGCCTTGGCCCACAGGACACGATGGTGCTTTTGGACCATGTTCACATATGGCTTCCTTTTTGCATGATAGAGCTTTAGTTGACATCTGCAGATGGCACGGCAGATTGTGTTTACCGACAGTGGTTTCTGGAAGTATTCCTGGGCCCATTTAGTAATATCAATGACAGAATCATGATAATTGAGTGATGCAGTGTCATCTGAGGGCCCAAAGACTATGGGCATCCAACAGAGGTCTTCGGCCTTGTCATTAACGCACAGAGATTTCTCCAGTTTCTCTGAATCTTTTGATGATGTTATGCACTGTAGATGATGAGATTTGCAAAGCCTTTGCAATCTGACGTTGAGGAACATTGTTTTTAAAGTATTCCACAATCTTTTTACGCACACTTTCACAGATCGGAGAGCCTCTGCCCATCTTTACTTCTGAGAGACTCTGCCTCTCTAAGACATCCCTTTTATAGCTAATCATGTTACAGACCTGAAGTCAGTTAACTTAATTAATTGCTAGATGATCTCGCAGCTGAATCTTTTCAAAATTTATTGCTTTTTCAGCCCTTTGTTGCCCCTGTGCCAACTCTTTTGAGATCTGTAGCAGGCATCAAATTTGAAATGAGCTCATTTAGTAAAAGAGTAAAATTTCTCCGTTTAAACATTTATGTTCTCTCTATGTTCTATTGTGAATAAAATATTGGCTCATGTGATTTGAAAGTCTTTTAGTTTTTAATTTTATTCAAATTTAAAAAAACGTCCCAACATTTACAGAATTCGAGTTGTACATAGAATGTCTGAAGAAGTTCTTTATCACATGTAATACCCAGTAAAACAGTATGTGATTATGGATGAAGCAAAGTTTTTTTCAGGATTAGTTTTCTTGACAGGAATGAAAATGAGGCTGTGAGGTATAGAGCTACATTGTGTTAAATGGACTGTGAATTGCTTAAAGGGCTTTTTCACCAAAACATTCTCAAGTTGTTCCATTGATGATAGAATTTTCATTTTTGCCTGAACTATCCCTTTAATGTTTCAAAATGCATGTGATAATAAGGCTTGTTTTCATATAATACTTTTTTTTTCTTTTTCTTTCTGAAATTCTCACCCAACAATGTCTGATGTCTACTGACCTTTGCATCTGCCCCTGTGGGCGAGGGTGAGTGTGCGGTCCTTGCATTTCGCCTTCTCCAGGTCACAGTTGGTATCATAACTGCGTCCGTCTGACCCACACACTGGCTTGCCGTGACTCCTGGAGCACACAGGGGAACATGGGCTCTCTCTGTCCCCTATAAGCCACTGCACACACATGTACACATATATGAAGTATATTTAAAGAGAGCACTGAGGGCATGACAGTATAATAAGCTATGAGTCACTTGACAGAATACCCTGACTAGACTTTAATGAGTGTGCAATAAATTAAACAGAGCTGCTGAGCTGAGCTGAGCTGCAGCTCAATGAGTTTCACAGGTTTTAGTAGCAGGAAGACTCAGATTGCTTAGTACAATTTCCATGAATCATGAATCTGAAAATAGCTGAGCTCAAATACCATTTAGCCTTATATAGACTTCTGTTTTGAGTTTTCAGAACAAAGACAATATAATATTAATAGAACAGACAGGCAAATCTAAACATCTTGTACCGACAAATTCAAATTGTGCAAATTCAAAATATGGGTAATTCCTATCTATCTATCTATCTATCTATCTATCTATCTATCTATCTATCTATCTATCTATCTATCTATCTATCTATCTATCTATCTATCTATCTATCTATCTATCTATCTATCTATCTATCTATCTCTATCTATCTATCTATGTATCTATCTATCTATCTATCTCTGTCTGTCTGTCTGTCCTGTAGAGAGAAAAAAAACCTTTAGAAAAATAGCCAATGTCCTGTCACAAAATTACCAGTAGATTTTCCATTAACATTAAATACATTTCATTTAACAATAAAACACAACACAATGCAATGCATAATTCAAAATACAGGTAAAAACTAACACAGAAAATGTATTCAAATTAACACAGTACAGAGGTTGTCATTCTGATTTGGGCTATTCTATTCTATTCTATTCTATTCTATTCTATTCTATTCTATTCTATTCTATTCTATTCTATCCAAATAAGACTGAATTTGATTACTATTAGGAATGGATTCAATTCTGAGATTTTCACACTTTTCACTGATGAATTGTGCACAGTCAGGCCTGGGACATGCATTACAAAGTAAATGGATTAGTTTTGATTTCATATTGATTTTACAAGTTGAAATACAAGTTATATGAGAATATAAATATATAAAACATGAAAATATAATTATTTTATTCTCCTTCACATTTAGAAAAAAAAAAAAAAAAACATATTCCCTATAAATCATTGTTCCAGTTGATTAATTTACCTTCTTTATGTAACATACCTGGTACCTTCTTTTCTTTTACCAGATTGTTAATGTCATGCAACCAGAAACCTCAAATATACAAAATCATTTTTGAATTTCCACAATTCCAGAGGGACGTATATTCCAGAAACATCTTTAAAGAGGTAAAGAGAAAGGAAAGCCAGTTGAGCATTCAGTGTAGACCTATTACAAGACAAATTCACTATCGATTGTGCCATAGCTGCTGGCCCATCATGCAGTGCGTCTCACAGCACAGCAGGTATACAAAACTGTAGAACCTCTACTGGAAAAAGGGTAGCTTTAGCCAGAAACACAGGACACATTTTCCATTTTAACACCACCCATCTGAATAACCAGAGCTGACCGTTTCTGGTCACACACACACACACACAGACAGCAAACAACAAAACGTTGCTTCAGGACTGAATCTCTTGAGTTGAGCAATCAAGCAAATGGAACCAAATGATGTCACTAATATAGCAGACATGGACTGAATCAGTCTGAATACCTGATGACAGACAAACCAGACTTTTTTCCCCCTTTCAGCTAAGTATGGCATTATTAAATCTGGCTCCTTTACCATGTACTAAATGCTGCTTATAAAGTACTATACAAACTATAGTTTAGTTTAGTACTATACAAACTATACAACTTATGAATTAATACATTCTATTATTAGTTTGTAATACATCCACAAGTACGTTCTTTAGCATGATGTTACTTTTATGTAAATACATAATGTATTTTTTATGTTCACACTGTATACTTTTTCATTCTCACTTGGGTAAATAATCCAGAACAGCCACATTACAAATTAATACCTAAGCATATCTTTAGTGTTGTTAAGACAGGCCAAAATATTCCTGGTGAGAGCTGCCCGGTCTAAATAGCACAATAAATGCTGTATCCAAAGCAAGCTGTTTTAAAGGTGATTTAGAACTGAGTGCACGTCCAGATGGTGAGTTGCCTACTTGTCCATTTTCTTTGAAGGAAACCAGGAAAAAGAAAGCAACAGGCAAAGGTTCCGCAGACAAGCAGTTGTAGTGTTATAATTCATCTTGACTACATTAATATTTCAATGATGTGTTCTGTCTGATGACATTTATTATGACAGAAGGCATAAAAGATTAATACTTAGTTGCATAACCTAAAGTGCACATCTTTATAGTCTAAGATTCATCTACAGGAGCTGAGAAAGGTTCACAGATAAGCCTCAAGGGTCAGAATATATAATATCGCTGTAAACAAAAATGCAAATTCTTTTCATTTGTTCACTCTCATGTTGTGCCACCTGTATGATTTTTCTTTTGCCTGTGGAACAAAAAGGAAGATACTTTGCAGAATATCTGGATATTCTGAGCTCTAAAAATGACATCAACTAAAAAAAACATTAACATTGATATATCTTTTTCGCTGTATTGCAAGTTTTTATAAGCCATTAAATAGCTTTATGTGAGGAACAGTATTGTTTAACAATATGCTATTTACACTACTTATTGCAAATAGTGGCAATTATTTGCTCCTCAGTATTATAGTACATTATAAAACAGTACGCAATAATAACGTATTGAGTGCAAATTATAGTTTTAATTCAAATTATTAAATGGATGCCACCTTATTGGGACAATAAAGCCCTCCCTACACCTACCCTAACCCTACCCGATACTTTTATTTTCAACTTTTTATCATTTCCATTAAAAATAAATGCCTTTCTGATGCGATATGAGATTTGAAAAGGGAGAAAAAAAGTTTGGCAAAAGGCGGGCTCGAACTCGGGTCAATCGCGTCAAAAAGCATGCGCCTTACCATCTACAGTATTGAATCTGATGTTGAATCAGTGTCTTTTTTAAGTGTTGACTAACCTAATCACACGTTAGTGGGTGGAATTAGTGTAAATAGCCTTTGCCAACAAGGCGGGCTATTTGCACTTAGTGTAAATAGACACTCCGTTTATATTATCCTTAGTCTTTGGAGTGTTACAAGCTCCTTCGTCCCCAGCGCACCGTGATAGTAATTATACATACTGAGTAATATTAATTAACTACATGTACTTACTGTATGACTAGGGTTAGGATTAGGGTTTGGCTTAGGGTTACTTAGATGTAATTATGCATAATTTATTGTTATTATAATAGTAAGTACATGTAGCATGTAACAAGGACACCTTAAAGTGTTACCAAGTGTACTCTAGTAAAGACATCATCTAGTATTCTAGAAAGGCACTAACACACACAATTACAGTCAGCAGAAGAAGGGCCTCTGGGAGGTTAACAACATGACAATGTAACTACTGACATGGTGCAGAGGACAAATTTATGTATCACCTTGGATTGAAAGCATACTGATACATGACTAGGTCTGTAAAATATGTGTTTATTTGTAAAATATGAGTCTAAGTATAACTGTTTAACTGTATATCTGAGGTGAAATGAATCACACACATTCTGAAAGCTTGTGTGGGCAGAAGTTTAGTTAAGCATGGAACACAGAGGAAAACAGAAGCCTACACACCATACAAATCTTCTGTCATTCTCACTTTTAACAATATACAATGCCCCAGAAAGTATTTGGATATTCTGGGACACTTAAATCATGCATTTTACTAATGCATTGCACTGTATTTATTTATTTTTTTAAATTCCGTTTAAAAAAGTGCTGGATGTATAGATGTAGATACATGTAACATACAAGTATTTATTGCATCTCTTTTGTTTATTTCTTGATTTTGTGCAATGCAATAATATTCATATATTTGTGGCACAGGTGCTTGTCAAACTGCTTTTAGGGCTGCTGTACATTAGTCAGTTTTGCATTGCAAAGGTTTCTCAATCAGTACACTTCTTTTTTTTGGAGTGAAATGTCTGTTCAGTAGTCAGCATTCAATAAATCCTACTAGTTCCCTGACACTGCTAAACTCAAATATAAATCATTAAAAACAATCCTCTTGTTGAATAAACAATATGTCAAGCACGTTTTTCTAATTACAAGTGAATTCCAAAAATGTTCTAGTTTTTCAGTTTGGGGTTTATAACAAATGTTTCATATTAATACTCTATTTTGAGAATAAGGATACTCTTAACTTTTGCCTGGACTCCTCACAATAAAGTGAAGATTTCTGGACGAGCTGGAGACACCAGAGAAATCTCATTGCACAGATGGATTTTTATTCTTGGCAAGCATTGTTTGTGTGTATGTGTGTGTGTGTGTGTGTGTGTGTGGTATTCACGAGGAGTGCCAGAGCTATTCTCTATAACGTGTGAAGCACTCGTTACCTTTTGAAAGAACAATAACAAAAATAACGGGCAAAAGCAGTCTTCTGATTGGCTGCCACAGAATTAGCAGGCCTGGCCAAGTGTAGCTGGCGCCCCTCAAAACAGATTAGAACTCAGTTTCAAACAGGAATTTTCAGATTTTCATCTTATAAGGCTGATATATAAAAACAATGAAAAGTGATCCAAAATGGATCATGCTTTTTTATATGCTAATAAAGTTGAGTGCATACATAGCAGACAGAGTGTGAGAAATTGGTTATGCAAACTTCAAATCCCCTCCTAAAACAGCTTTGCATGATTCAGTAATGAATGTCAGATTTCACACAAAGAAGATTTGAAATCATAATCCCTCTTCTCTGATCATTAGACTAATTAAATCCAGACTAACAGGAAATCTGCTTCCTGAACTTCCTACTTTGTCACTCTAATGATAAAGCTTGGCTAAGGAACAGTCATGTTAGTTCTCCTGGGGAATCTCACTGACGCACACCAAAAGAAAAAAGAAGATACAGGATCATTTCCAATTCTGTCCAATAACCAAATTCTGACGTATTTCAGGTCTGAATGTGAAAGGCCTTGACCCAGTGCCCTTAATTACTATCAATTAAACTATTTATTCAGTGAATTCCACCTTTTAGCTCTGCCAAAGCTGGATCTAGTTCTTGGTTAATCACGATCTATGTTATTATGGAGTCCTAGGGGGTCTGGTTTTGCTCTGGTCTTGTCTAGTCTGTCTCAACTCCATTGCATACAGCAAATCAGTGAAGTCATAATGGAAACTAATTGATTGACCACTGCTGAAGCAACATAGGATGGCTAATATTATCCATAACTCCCTATTTAAGAATGTTAGAGCATTTTCTTTTTCGCTGGAGAGAAAGTAATACTTTTGGTTTGTTAATCATCACTTGTACACAGTCGATACTCTTGAGATTTACTAATTCAAAATGCCAATCTAGATTCTAGACCAGCATCCAAACAAAAAAACAATCAAAGTTTTCTTAAATTCTTTGTAGGAACTTGATGTTAACCAAAAGCTTTTGGTAATTTAACCTCAGAGCTTGTAGCAACACATGAAAACATGCAGACTAAATAACCAGTTTAAGTTGTTTGGCCATTGAAGTAACACAATAAGTTCCACAGACATCAACACAATTCACAGTGGAGAGAAAATTCCACTTGAAGATCCCAATATGGCAAAACATCAGTTGATGAAACCTGCTATGTCATGACTAATGGCTGTCCAGTGTGGTAAAAGAGACACTGCTTCTATCGGGCTGTAATTGAAGCCTCTGGGAGGCTGTAATCTCTGGTATTTTCTCAGAGAAAGCCGTATCATTAAACGCTGATAGCCACTGCTATCTCTCCACAGAAAAATGCCATAGCACTGACCCAGAACACATTCTCTCTGTCAGAAAACCTTCCTTATCCAAATTCCAGCTGTCACTCACTGTATAACAAGCACACAGCGCTGCTTCTGGCCCACACAGGGAGAACAGCCCTTTGTCCCTCGACTCTGTCTCCCAACTTGTTCTCTATCTCCCTCACACACACATTTTCCCTCTCTTTACTTGTCTATCTAGTTCTCTCTTGCTCACACTGTCTCTCTCTGTCCGCTCCAGTCCTTGTCAAACTTTGCTGTCTGCCTAGCGTAATTTAGTCTGGAAAAAATTCACTTGGTACACACACTAGGGGTGTGCAATAACACAAAAAATATTATTCATCACTTTGATGGACTGAGTTGTATATTTTTCTTGATGCTCTGTTGTAGCGTTTGGTGATTTTAATGTGATTGATATCACATGATTTTATATAAAATCATTTTTTTTTCCCGACATTGTGAAAAAGAAACAGATATTGTGGTCTTGTGAACTGGCTTTCTGATTTATGAAATAATATCACATGAATTATTCCACTGGACTACTGTTGGATCTCTTGTTTGTCATCCTAAATCCTTAGTCACATGTCTGTCCTGGTCTGTTTTCAGAGGGATGCTTTATTCCCCCTCCCCCCCATTTTCTTAATTTTTAATCCACATTTCCATTCCTTTCAGTGATATTTTTAGTTAAACACATTGGACCATATAAATCTTTATGACAAGATAAGTGATTTTCAAAACACAGTAAGGAATGAAGGAAAATGTTAAACTCACAAGTTCAGACTCTTTGACAGTTGGCTATTTTTCACTTATTACAACCGGTTATAACTACATTATAAAACTGATGTTTTCTGAGAATCATACACTCTCACCTAGAACAAAACTGATCATTATCCAGCGTGTCCCCAAGTATTAGACCTTTCTGACTTTTTCAGAATGTTTCATTAATACTTTTTAATATCACATACTCCCAATTAGAACAAAACAGATCAACATTTAAATCTCTTAATCACCTTGAACGCTCAGACGTGTACCTGAATCATAGCAACAGTGATATGGCAAAGCATTAAAGGGATAGTCCACCCAAAAAAATGAAAATTCTGTCATTAATTACTCATCCTCGTGTCGTTCAAAACCCAAAAGACCTTCGTTCATCTTCAGAACAAACATTAATATATTTTTGATGAAATCCGAGAGCTTTCTGACTCTGCATAGACAGCAGCACAACTGACACGTTCAAGGCCTAGAAAGGTAGTAAAAACATAGTTAAAATAGTCCATGTGACATCAGGGGTTCAACCATAATTTTATGAAGATATGAGAATACTTTTTGTGCGTAAAGAAAACAAAAATAACAACTTAATTCAACTATTTCTTCTCTTCTGTGTCCGATGCATGTTCATGGCTGACACTGATTTCTTAATTTGTGTTTTGAAGATGAACGAATGACTTACGAGTTTGGAATGACATGAGGCTGAGTAATTAATTACAGAATTTTCATTTTTGAGTGAACTATTCCTTTAAGGTCATACAGACAAAACTGTATGACTTTCTGTAAAGCTGCTTTGAAACAATGTGTTATAAAAAGCGATATACTCTACAAATAAATTTGACTTATTATAATATCATTGTCTTCCCAATTTAGCAATTGATAGAAAAATAATGAAAGGCCACTTCAGGTTGAATCAGTTAGTAAGTTCTGCCATTAGTCAATGTCCTGGGACTGTCCACAGCCTGTGTTACAGTGTAGCTGCATATCATTAGCTTAGTATGATAATCTGTAACGAAAAGTGAAAATCAAATAAACCCAGACCACTTTGCGTTCACAAAGAATGATATAAGTGAACCATATTGGTGCTGCAGTTATTTGAAGCCGGGCATACGATTTGCAGTTTCAGAGATGTTTATGTTAGATACCAACTCTCACTGTATGAGTAAATCGCATGCAATGTAAAGTCAAAGCTCACTCTATATGGTTCGATCGTCAAGCTACTACCTGACTACTGAAATTATACATGTGTAATAAACACGTAGAACCCCCAAACCTGTAAATGTGTGCCCGTGTCACCATAGTTTAATTTCCCTTTTTGCACATGCGCAGAGAAGGGAATGAGATGGTTTGAGAAGCCAAACTCGTGAGCCACCATGAAACCAATCAAGATTATAAGCAGAGTGTCTTTTTACACAAAGTGCAAATATCCCGTCTTGTTGGAAAAGGCTTTTTTAACTAACTCTGACCACAAAATTGCAAAAGAAACCCATTTGGTAACAAGAGCTGTGGTGTGAAGAGTAGATTAGAGTAGACTTTAGCGTAGGTTTAGCTAAGTCTTGCAGGGCAAAATGTTCTGTTATCTTCAATAGTGTAGCGATGTATGAAGCACAGGTCACACAGACGTCACTTCCGAACCAAGCAGCTTTCTTTTGGTCAGTTTGGAAAATTTGTGTGAAAACAACCTGTTTGGTGAAATCTCTGACCCGTACACAAAATTCCAGATCATGTGGATTTCTATTGAAAAGACTGGACTTCGACTGCAAAAAATTGCTTTAAGATCTGAAATCACACAGTTGGTATGAAGCAGTGTTGAGGAGAGTTACTTTTATAAGTAATGCATTACAACATTGCGTTACATCCTAAAAATGTAGCTAATTACATTGTTTAGTTACTTTTTATGAAAAATAATGCATTATGTTACTTTTACGTTACTTTTTAAATCTGGGCAGGGCTTGCTTTTTTGTTTTTAATAAAAAAAAATATATTATTTTTACACATGTAAAAGCCCTTTCACACCAAAAGTGAAATGAATACGCCTCAGGCTGAAGGAAATGTAAATTGACGTCTGTACAGTAGAGGGCGCAGCTCAAACAAACTGCATGAAGAATATGACGCAGGAGAAGAAAGTTCAACACTATTCAGCAATAATAAAAATGAAACACAGATGTGTAATTTTTGCTTAGTATGGTTTAATTGGATCATTGAAAGTCAGCAGCAAAGACATTGGTTAATAAAATGAGATTAAATACATAATGATATTTGTCTTATTTAACATATTTCATTATTTCAGGATTGTATAATATTCTGAGTTTGCATTTGACTGTTTTTATTCATTTTGAGGAATACTGAATCTGTTTTTTGTGCAGGTGAGATAAGTAATGGCATGTTCATATTTATTCTAGAACTACAGTAACATACAGCACACACAACGCCTCTGCACTCACTCCTGATTTCTCTCAACATGGCAGCTGTCAGTCAAGACATGGGAAACAAAGTAACTGGTGTTACTTATTTGAAAAAGTAACTCAGATATTTTATTCTAAATTAAAAAAGTAATGCGTTACTTTACTTGTTACATAAAAAAGTAATCTGATTACATAACTCGTATTACTTGTAATGCGTTACCCCCAACACTTTTAGAAGGCATAGCCCCTGTACACTTATATATTTAATGCAATCTGCAACAAGCCTCAGATTAATTATAGTAAGTCTGGCATAATGTGTATCAAAGTACATGTTGTATAACTTCAAACCTGCATGCTTTCTCATTATCTTAACTGCGCAAATATTCTCTACAGTCACACACTTTCTGTCAGCACAGTGTTAAACTGCAAAGCCCGCTGATGCTGCACAGTGCATCATGAGTCATTTTATATAAGGTAAACAATGACCCGCTGACTGGTTGACTACTTCTCTGCACTATTAGATGTCTGGTTAAAATTAGTACTCGCGAAAAACACACACTTTTTCTAAATGCACTCAGATAAGAACCTGTATGTACATGATTCCCACATCTCCCTCTCACCTGCAAACACACAACACTAGCACCTGCATCATTGGGTCATTGGGTGTCATGTGGGCCGCTGCAATAAAAAAATCAGAGAGGAGGAGGGCAGGGGGTTTGGCGCTCATACGCCGAGTTGGGAGAATGTTGTCTTGGCATGAAACTTGTACTCGTCTCGCTGTGTTTGTTCTTTACATGACTTTACGAGGTTTCAGTGATGCACTCGACCAGGTATGCTGTATACAGCACTTCCCCAGGCCACCTCCATGTATCCATTTTTCAATTACTCATACTGGTTAAGCTAATTTTAAAATCACTGCAATTCATGAGTAGCTTATGCTTTTATAAAATAAAATTTTCTATAAATAGTTAATTAATTACAATAATATTTTAAACATACAAATATTCTGCCATAAATAATATAGTTATATTTATCAGGTGAACATTAGGATATTAACCTAAACAAGTTAACCATGGCACAATAAAATCTAATGTGCAATCTCAGATTTAGCTATTTATCTTAGTGCACTTATCTATTTATTTTGTGGCAGTTTTGATTGTGCATATATCCATTTATTAATATAAATTATTTCACATCAATGAATCAGACCTACATGAGGTTAAACAAATGAATAAATAAGTAACTGGATCAGGTAGAAATAACTTCTTATGGTAACAATTTACAGTATATAAGGATATTATGCTGCACATTGCTAGTCAGTTTTCTTGGATGTATTGGCAAAAACACTGACAGAAGTTTAACTGATTGATTTTTCAGATAGTGTCTAACTCTGCCAGTTGAAATATTGCATGTCATAATTTTTATGTTATTCATTTTGCAGCTGGGTGCCTGCTAAACTGTGGTTGAGTAACATCTTTCAAGGTTACAGTACAGCATATGCTCGACATGCAGTCCATGTTTTGGAATAAATAAAAAATGCTGCTCCTTACAAAAAAAAAAAAACCTCCAACTTGTACTTGTCACGGTCCTGATCTGTTTTTGTTTAGTTATGTCTCTGTCAGCCTCCCTAGTTTGTCCCCATGATTATTAGTTAATTAGCTCCACACCTGTTTCTGTTCACCCTTGATTGTGTCTAGCCTTTAAAGCCTGTGTTATCCCCTGTTCCCTTGTCCGCTATTGTATATGTTACACCTTCCTTTGTTGTCGAGAGTAAAGCTTATTATTTGATATACCTGCCTGCCTGCCTGCCTGCCTGCCTGCCTGCCTGCCTGCCTGCCTTGTCTTGTGTACCTCCCTGGAGTACAACGTAACAGATTAGCGGACCTACAAAGTTTATTTAGCGGCGTTTTTCTTTTGTTTGTTTTTGGTTTTTCCCTCTCCTGCTATGGATCTTCCCGCCGTCCAACTCCTGTGCCTGGAGCAGATGGACCGTTCGCTGGAGGACCATACTAGGGACTTACTCGATCTGGCGTGCCTTACCCACTTCCCCGAACGCTCGCTCTGTGTTTTTTACATCGCCAACCTGAGCGAGCAGTGTAAGGCACGCCTACCAGCGAACGGTCCCAAGGAGAATTTCGCCGCTTGTGTGGAGTGGGTGCTGGAGAATAATGGACTGTTTTTCTCCATCGGCCCTGCTGAGGACAGCTCCAACCCCGATCCAGAGCCCAGCCAGCCCTCACTATCTCGCTTCACGGAATGTTCGCCAGAGCCCACCGCAGCCGCAGAGCCCGAGACGGCTGCGATTGTAGAGCCAACACCACTTAGAGTGACAGAGCCACTTATCGCCCCAGAATCTGAACTCAACGCAACTGACCAGGTGTGTGAGCCAGCAACACCGTGCATCGTGGGAATTATAGTGGAGATCAAGGGAATGGAGGAAATCCCTGCCCACACTCCCACCACTGAGGGTGAGCTGTTACTGGACTCTGAGCTGTTGGACTGCTTGAGTGAGGAGGATTTCTGGCTTCTCCCTTTTCCGTTGCTCCCACCCACCTCCCCATGCTCTCCAGTACCCCTGCTGGTTCCGTCCAGTACTCCTTCCTCAGCCAGCTCCTCGAAGAATGTCTCCAGGAGGTTCCCACCCAGCCTAGCACTCCCTCCTCCTCTGTATCAGCCAGCCAGGCCGTCAGCCCTCCCTTAGCTGCCTCAGGAAGGCCCCTCAGCTCACCCTCAGCACGTCATGTCCGGTGGGTCAGTTGCGCTTCGGGACTTCCTGCGACCAGCTACCTCGGGGTCGGAGGATCCCCAGTCTTCGCCTCCAGCCTTCGAGACCCGGACTCCACCTCGGCCCTCCGACCCATCGGCTCCACCTTGGCTCTTGGCTCCCTCGTCTCCACCGTGGCCCCTCATTCCACCAGCTCCGCCGGGCTCCCTTGTCCCTCCGGCTCCGCCTTGGTCAGTTGTCCCCCTGCCTACTCCACGGAACTCCACTCTTCCAGCTCTGCTTCATCCCTCCGTTCCTCTGGCTCTGTCGGGTTCCTCCCTCCCTCCGGCTCCACCTTCATCCTCTGTCACTCCGGCTCCACAGTGTCACTCAGGATCCCCGCCTCCGCCTCACTCGCCTGAGCCGCCGGCTCCGCCTTGGCCCTCCGGATCCTCTGTGTCACCCTGGCTCTGCGGCTGCTCAGCTCCAACCTGGGCTTCTACTCCACCGGCGTCATCTCCGTCAGTCGGCCCCCTGGTGTCGGCGGTCCCATCCCCACCATGGCTCCTCCCGCCGTCGACTCTGCCATGGGCTGCCATCCTGGCTGGCCTCTGGACTTTCACCTGGCTCCTCCTGCTCTGGGCTCCTCCCTGGTTCCTCCCACTCTCCACTCCCTGCTTGGACTAATTTTTTGGATTGTTTTTGCCTCTTTGCCATTGCCCGTTTCTTTCCTACTCCATGCCCGCCTCCTGAACCCCCACCTCCTCTGTTGGACTATGTTTTTCAGCGCGAGGACGTGCCATTCCGGGAGGGGGCGAACTGTCACGGTCCTGATTTGTTTTTGTTTAGTTATGTCTCTGTCAGCCTCCCTAGTTTGTCCCCGTGATTATTAGTTAATTAGCTCCACACCTGTTTCTGTTCTCCCTTGATTGTGTCTAGCCTTTAAAGCCTGTGTTCTCCCCTGTTCCCTTGTCCGCTATTGTATATGTTACACCTTCCTTTGTCGTCGAGAGTAAAGCTTATTATTTGATATGCCTGCCTGCCTTGTCTTGTGTACCTCCCTGGAGTACAACATAACAGTACTGTAGTAAGACACAATAATACAGCAACTCAGGTTCAGTCTATGTGTACTGTAAGAAAAAAGTTCAGATCACACCAATTAGATAAAACATTCAAAACTTTCATAATACTGACTTTTGAACATTGTGCATGACAGGTAGCTTATGTTATGTATCCAGTAGTTTGCAATTAATTCAGTATCATAATCTGTATCAGTATCATACAACTTTCAATTAATTAAAGTTTTCTGGCCTTACACATTGTGTTTGTAATAAAAAGAAAATAATAAGAACATTAACTTAGTATTAAAAACAGTGATGCATTTGACTAATAATGTGAACTACTTTGCTATTAAACTGCACTGACAATGTGTTGCATACTGTGACCTTTTATTACTGTATTTCTCTGTTGTCTTTTTTAAATCCATGCTGCTGTCAGGCTACCATGAGGATCAAGTCTGTCAGACTGTTAACAGTGAAAGTTCCCAGTGACCTTTGCACAGGAGCAGTTTAAAAGCAAAAAGCGTAATTTGTTCGATGTTAAAATACACTGACAACACCAAAGGTTGATTCACTGCACAGCAATATTGGCTCAACCAATTATGGGAGTTTAGGGGCGGGACTATCATTTTTTTATTTTTTTATTCCGTTTAGTCATGCTAGTAGAAAAGGAATACACATAAACTTGGCTTCAACCAAAAGATCTTAAGATTAATCGTCAAAATAATGCCTACTGACAGTCGGTATATTCACTGTGCTCAGACGCATCGCTACATGCTGACAGAATTAAATCCTCAGAAAATATTATCTTCTAAGTCTGTGGCATGCCAGAATTGGCCAGGTCGAAGAACTCAGAATTACTGTGACTGGAAAAGTGTGCTAAATTCATGCTAAATGTGGAAAAGTAAACCTAAAATCCCTCTACTGTCAAGAGACGCTTCCTTTCTCTTTTTTTTTTTTTAATAAACCCAATCACACAAGTGGCTTCAAGGAAAGAGCTTGATCCTGTTTTTGGCCCAAATACGTCTTTCAGCTCAGCAGAGCAGCCATAACTCCTCATGAAACTTTGGGTTCTTGGAGCTGACAGTGTTCAGAGATAAGTTTTTACAAATGAGGCACAGAAGGGAGTATAACTTTTGAAGCATTTCACTTAAAAAAAAATTTTAAATAGCTTTTTTAACACAACCTTTCTGGCCTCCTGTAACGATTAGATGAGGATGATGAAGGATGTTTAAACATTGCTGAGATATTTCTACACTGTTTAATGCTGTTGAGCACAACAAATCACACATGCACACACACACACACACACGCTCTGTATAACTACTATTACAGTTAATCTCAATCTATAGAGTTCTTGCCAAAATAAAATAAGTAAGCAGATATTATATCACAGGAGATAAAAGTCAGAGAGAGTTAATGGAAAGTAAAAGAGAACACGGCTATATAAGTATGGAGAAGGGGCAATATCATTAAAAGGAAAATAAATAATAATAATGACAAAGATTGATGCTTTTCAGTTCTTCTCACAGAGAACTTAATTTATTTTAATAATAATGCAGAAACACAGTATGGAAGTGTTATGTTAACAGTGGTCCTGTTGTCACAATTGTTTCTAATCCATTATTAAGAAATAAATGTACATAGAGTGCTATAAATGTCGATTATAAATAGTCGATTATTTGAATTTCCAAGGAATTTATTTTAATACTCTTTTAAAATATAGTTATATATCTCAATGAGGTCCAATGTGTCCCTTGCAGTTTAACTGGTTCGGAAAATATTTCCTGAAGACAAAAATGTGATTTTTATTTATTTATTTATTTTTTTGGACCTTGCTGTTAAGACTTTTCTCAGCAAAATAATTCAAATTCGACTTCATTCTGTTCACTTTTGAAGATGAATACATTTTTAGGTTTAATGTGTGTATGCGAAACATAGATTTTTATACTGACTACCCCCTCCGACCACAAGTATGACAATACCTCAGCAGCATCCACAAATTTCTCTATTCTACTCTCTTTCTGATTTGTACACTCAGTGGTCAATCTCAATGGTCTCAGTGCACAACTGAATGGACATTTACCACAAGAGCTCTGCGGCAATCTTGACAAACCCTTCTTCTGTCTGAATTGCTCAAATACTTGAGGAAATAAAAGAATGCTGCAGCAATTTGATTTCTGGGGCAGGTTTTTATGCTTTGACTGGTTAGTGTTATTAGTCACTCAAGTAAGTTGCATTAATTGCTATTTGTTTAAACGTTACTTCTAAAACAAGACTATTAAGGCAAACAGTTAATGTCATTTTTCTCCCTTATAGACATCTAGACAGATGTATTTGCATTTTCTGAGAGGATCATTTTTTAAAAGACATCATATAGCTGTACTATTCAACATTGTCTGCAAACTGATTCAGCCGCAGAAAGAAATATTCCTCACAGTTGACTTTGTTGAAATCGTATGAAATGCTGCATTGGAAAGGCAATGGTCCTCTTTTCTATGGGCACAGAGGGGTGCACAGGAAGCAAAAGACCTTTATGACAAAAGGTCAATGGGTGTACTCAAGTCTCACTGACAATGTGCCTCAGCAAAAAAAACCCAACTATTCAGCTGAATCACTAAAACATGCTCTGATGTTGGGGTATTGTGCATTCTAGAATGAAAGTTCATCTTTATATGAACTAATGTGTATAAACCATAAGTGAGGACAGAAAATGTAATATATCAAGATATTTTTTTAATTCAGTGTCACCGGCAGCAAAAAGAAGCTTTAACATTTTCAGTGGGTTATTTTTCCATTCCAGTTTGTCTAGATGATCCTTCCTAAAACTGTTATTTGTAAACAAACAAGTATTGTATGAGCATTGCATGTAGGATGCATTGTTACTGTATATATTTGGTGCAATGGCATTGTATATTGAAGCAGATATTTTCATAAATGAAAACACTGTATCAGGAAGCATTGTTTTAAAATAATGCTATGGCTTTGACACAGTATAAGCACTTAATGTGTTCACACTGACAGCTTTGAACGACGCACTGACGTTATCAGAATGACAAATGCTTGAATGTGCGGCAGAGAGCGGCGTTACGCACGGACTTACCCGAGGACCATTCGACTTCTGCGCTGAGGCTGGTGGCAGGCACATCATCATCAGTAGCGTGAGGGAATACAAAAAAACAAAAAGGACCAGACTGTGGAAGTACATTCTGTCTGACTTTGAAGTGTTAAGACAACTGACAGCCTACAAACAAGATTAAGTTAAGAATTGGCAGCGGTCCCAAAATTGCAGGAAATTCCAAAAGTTTGTTTCCAAATAAATTCGTCCTCAGCGGGCTTCTTCTTTACGCATGTGCATATTCACAGTGCCAGAGAGTACGCAGACAAGATGATGAAAATCGTTATGATGCACTCTTTCCACTGCGTGGGATGTACTGTCCTTTCCAAAGCTACAGGTTGAATAGTTTGCCTTACACTTTGGGACGCGTTTAAAACCTAAGGGGGTGGGATTTTATGACGTGATTGACAGCGAGGACGTCCAATGACAGTGCACAAAGACAGGGTGGGGGGTGCAAAAGTCCGCGGATTAATCATCAGTCCACTTGGTTACCGCAAGAGTCATGACGCACAAAGCTCTACGACTTTCTTTAACTCAACTCTCCTACGAAACATTTTACAACTTATTTATTTTTTATGGGTGTTTAATTGGCGTAAAAGTATGCATGTATGTATGTGTGCATATATTTTTTGGGAGACAAGGGCAAGCAGTTAAATGTTTTATATTATTCCTATTATTATTACTATTATAAATGCAATTTCATTTCAGTTTCATGGTTCAACAAGCAATTGTTCTGTTGTTTAAATATTCCCTTAAAAGCCCACCATATTTTTATTATTATTGTTATTCTTCTTATTATTGTTTTTAAATATAGAAAAGTTCTAGACTTTGGTTACACTTTATTTAAAAATGTCCTTGTTACAGTGTATTTTACATTTAGGTACCGAGGATGATTAATTAACTACTACTTTATGGCTAGGGTTAGGATCAGGGTTTGGCTTGCATGTACTTGCATGTAATTATCCATGATTTATTGTTATTAAAATAGTAAGTACATGTAACGTGTAACAAGGACACCTTAAAATAAAGAGTTACCTAGATTTTTAATCTAATGAAGGTTTCTTGTCAAATCAAGTGACAATAAACAACAGGTTCTCATTTTGTCAACCCCACCAATTTAATTTAATTTTATTTAATTTTATTTAATTTTATTTTATTTAATTTAATTTTATTGTATTTTATTTCACTTTATTTTTTTAATATTTATATTTAATATTTATTTAATTTTTACAATGGTGCACACTTTTATCTTATATTCTAATTTCTTATATTATATTATTATATATTATATTATATTTTATTTATTATATTATATTTTTTGTAACCGATATATTTTTATTTATACTTATAAATAAATAAATACATATTAGTGAGAAATATGAAGAGTTTATTTGCAAAAACAGATCAAAAATCATGTTTTTTTATTATGTTATCATGTTTTTATTGTGTTAGTTAGCTGTATTTTTTTAGTTATTTTTAAGCTAATCAAAATAACCCAACTGCAGTTTGATTGAGATGAATTGGAATACACAATGGAAAAAACAAGCTTTTTGAAAATTGTTAAAAACAGAGTTATCTGTTTTTGCAAATGAACTCTTCATATTCTCAAGACAAGTAAAAAATGATTACAGGTTATGTCTGGAGGTATAACATGATTGTTTGCCATCCCATTATGTATGTATGTATGTATTTATTTATTTAAGTATGTGTGTATGTATGTATGTATGCATGCATGTATATATGTATTTATTTATTTTAGTAAAAATGATTAAATATATATTAAGTTTTAAAAATATGAATATTTATTTGCAAAGGCATGGAGACAGACAGAAAGACAGACAGACAGACAGACAGACAGACAGACAGATAGATAGATAGATAGATAGATAGATAGATAGATAGATAGATAGATAGATAGATAGATAGATAGATAGATAGATAGATAGAGAAAGAGAGGCTATGAGAAGCAGGGCTCAGGTCTGCCTCCATGCGGTACAGCTATCAGTGATGGTTCTGTGGATGTGCCTTGGCTTTCCATCCGAATCTCTCCCCGGGGTTCGTTCCACACTACACCAGCTGGTCTCTGCCTGGCCGGGACTGTGTGAAGTTCTTCTGGGGGAAGGGAGGGGTGAGGGCTGACAGGAGTGTCTAATGGAATGTTAACGAGATCACTTTATGTCCTGTATCCACTTTCCTCCTGCCCGCTCCTTTAACCATGTCCTCATACAAAACAAAGCTGCTTTCTGGTGTGTGAAAAAAATTGTTGTTGGAGAAACGTTGACCAACACAGACGGCTGTTGTCACTTGGCTGGACATGAAACAACTGTTTGACAAGGGCCAGAGAGAAAGGAGAGGGCAAACAAGCTGAAAAGGGCTGTGCTGCCCAATTATCACACCGACCCTTTCCACAGATCCTCAGTGGCGGTTCACTGTCTGTTTATAGCAAGCAAAGCCGACAGAAAATTAGCAGGTGTCTGTAGACAAGACCAGCCAGCCTAAACCAGCGGGCACCCCGCCGACTCCAACACAATTATTGCCAGGCTATGCACATTTCGTGGCTTTAATCAACACATCAGTACAGCGGAGAAGTCTCTCCCCCCACCCTTATCTTATTATGATGTCTAACATAGCCATGACAGGCTCGCTTCATGTTAAGTCTCCTTAATACCTTTGTACTTTAAATTGTGTGGTTCAAACTGCTGTTTAACCCATTTACAGCTTTTATAATTAGACATCTGGACCAAGCTTTATTGTGGTTTTACCCGCTTTAAGAGAAGGTAAAGTTTCTACTCTAGTCCTGAGAGATTCCTTCAGCTAATGTCTTTGACAGCAATTGTCTTCTTCAAGACAGATATCCTCAGCAGATGTCTAATTAATCTATGAAATATTTTACTATAGATGCATTTTTTTTTCTTTCTATTCAGAAATGTTTGGTACTCTGAGTGTCAAAAAATATATTATTTATTTAAGGGCATATTTAAGGAATATTTCATGTTCTGCACAACTTAAGCTCAGATGGCAGCAATTGTGGCATAATTGCATAAAATCTATTTCCACACAAAAATGGTTACATTTTATTTTAAGGTGTCCATCATACAGTATAATTACACAATTCGATACTGAACAATATAAATATTACTTTTAAATTACAGTATATTATACTACTATTACTGTAAAACATACAGTATTCTTACTATAGGATTAGTTTGTTGTTTTCTTTTAGGTTAGGATAGTTTGTTTTAAGGTTAGTTGCAAGTTATTATTATGGTAAGCAGATGGAGAAATAAAAGTCTGGTCTACAATAATGATAATAAAAGTAACAACAAAAATAATAACAACAACAAAGACAATAATAAAGATAATAAAAATAATAAAATTTTTGGCAGCACTTATGAGTGAGCACTTTTCCATTTTTACTGGCCCCATTTCCTTCAGTTTTAAGTGCTTCGCGTGATTTTTTATTTTTAATAGGATGAGTTATTTATTTATTTATTTATTTGATAATAAACACTATGCCACAAATGCTGTCAGTTGAGTTTAACCTGTAATAATCCTTTAATTTGATAAAATTACAAAATTAATGGGTAACATTTAATTTAAGGTGATGTAGTCACCCATTACATACTGACTTACATATTGACTTTAATAGTAGTAAAATATGCATAATTACAAGCAATTAACCCTAAACCCTAAGCATAACCAGTTAGTACATGTAGCAAATTAATAATATCAATACTTATTTGTGTAATAACACTGTAACAAACTCACCAAATAAAGTGTAATCAAATCTGTCCTGAAACTCTGAAGAAGAGACTGTGTTCTTTTTCTCAGGAGAAAAACCTGAAGCAGAAGTCTCCATTTGGTCTAGTGTAATTTCAATGGACACAATTCTCAGATCCCATTTGTGATTGCACATTGTTAAAGCTGTGTACTTCTAGTCACGCTGTTGGTGTCTTCATATTTCAAGATGAGTTTAAGGACTCATATAACAAGACATTTCAGATCTGAGGATTGCTCAATGCATCTTCGTCCATATTTCTCACAAGTGCCTGTTTGACCTTATCGTGCAAGAATGAAGAAAAGACATGGACAGAGAGAGGACTTCAAACAAGAGAATGCGAGGTCAAATGCAGAGCCCTTTCACTTTAAAGTCCCTCATCTGGCTTTCATTTGTTGAATTCCATGTCTTTTAAATGTACTGGCTGCAATTTTCACAAGCTCCCGTATCTGGAGGAGCCATGTGATTCCAGGCCGGACAAAGAGTTGGTCCAGTCACTGACTTTTTTTTTTTTTACACCTTCTTTGGGGTCACCTTTGAAGGATGCTTCTCAACACACACACAAATATCAACCGATATTTGAAATCAACATCAACCTCCTCAATTTATCCTTCAACTGCCTCTTCTGATAATCAAAGAGTGACTGAGACACCAAAAAAAAGAGAAGGTTCAGAGGAAAGCGGGGTGTGAAAAGAACCATTGATACAGTGTCCAACGAGTAGTGTGTCCAACACCTGCACCGCCTATTCACTCAAGTGTTTACACAATGTCATCCACAATTAATGGCTCTCAGGGGTAGGGCTGCCTGCCCTCTGCTGGGGCCTCAGACCCTTCCTAGGCCCTTATGAGTGCCTAATTGAGCATACCACCCTCCTGATTGAATTAACAGCTTGGTCCCAGGGACCTTCACCCCACCGGCGAGGGGGGGGATTCACTCCCTCTTTGCCAGCCCGATGGAGGAGGGGGGGAAGGAGCAAGGGGTCGAGAGCGCAAAGTTGTCAAAATGTCAGCAAAGCGTGGCCCTTGCTGTTGGCAAAACCAAGCTAGAAATGTGAACTGGGGGCATTCAGAGGTCCCGGTTTTCGCAAGGACAGGGCTGCCAGGTGGACGCTGGGTCCTAAGCCTGGATGTAGTTAATTCTATGGCCTGCATAGTATTATTTTTTTAATAATATGTCAAATGGTGGGAAAAATAAGTAAATAAATGAATAAGTTTACTATTTTATATATTTTTAGAAAAATAAGCTTTTTTATGCCTAATGGAAATTTTTTACAATCAACATTATTTTCATGGCAATTATTTTGTGTTGAACTTTACACATTATGAATACAAAACAAGCATTCTCTATTCTTTTTCTATCCTATCTATTTGTTTTCTTTTTATTTATTATATCATTATATACTATATATACAGTAAAGATTTTTCTAATTCAAATAAAAGCTGTTCTTTAGAACTTACTATTCATAAAAAGAGTACTGAAAAACATAATGAATCATTTCTACAAGATATATTATGCATCTCAACTGTTTGTTTGTTACTTTTTATCCGGAAGACAGTCCTATGCGGAAAGATAACATGTTCTAATGTAATAATCAAATTCATATGTTTACCAAATACAGTGTATTATTTAAAATAATATTGAGCAAAGCTGTATTATCCATCCACAATGTACCATTTCTAAAATCCAACCATTAAAATTTGAGTCCAATGAATTGCAGTTAGCCTTTAATTACTGGATTATGTGAATAATCAAAGTTTAAACATGAGGATTCTACAAAACCCTGGCATTACACTCCAGTATGTCAGGTTTCTATTTGTTAGCAGTAATTTAGACATGACATCATGGTTCAAGAAGGAGATTCCATCATAATAGTGCTCATAACTGAAATGCAATCCAGATGAAAAAAACTGTTAGGTCTTGATTAAGGCATAGAAACTTTTCCATATGTCTCCATCAGCCAACCCCAACAAGTTCCATCACTGTACCATGCACCTCACCTCTCTCTGACCCCCAGCACAGTTTTGGGGGCATGCTATTGTAAAGAGTGAACTATATCTCAAACGTCGGGAGGAGACATGTGACGTGCTCATGAACCTAGTCGCACTCGAGTAGAGCTCCGTACGTTTTACATTTTTTTGCTGATTTTTTCGTTTTGTTTTAAGTTTTCTTCATTGGGGGTGCTTTACCTGATGGCATGTAGTCGTAAACAGCAAGAGTTGTCTCCATCGGCTTCTCCGATTAAGAAGAAATCCAAGCCACCGACCGCAAGCGATATGATGGACAAGATGGCGAACACTGTTACACACTTTGAGGACATTCTAAGAACCGAGTTGAAGGCAATGCGGATCGAGTTCGCTTCTCACATGTCAGTTGTTCAGTCGCTATGCTCTAAACTGGATCTTCTTACAGGGGAGATGAGAGAACAAAAGAAAGTTGTTGCATATCACGATAGACGTGTTGCTGCGCTCGAGCAACAGGTTGTGGACTTGCAGGATCGCAATAGGCGCAGCAATCTGCGTCTGATTGGTTTGCCTGAAGGTTCCGAAAAGGGCAACCCTATGGGCTCTTTGAAAAGATCGCTACCGACGTGGCTCCCGTCTCTGGCGGGGAAAGAGATTGAAGTGGAGCGAGCGCATCGCGTGTACACAAGGCTCTCCTCAAATCTCGCTAAACCATGGGTTTTCATCTTTAAACTGCTGCGGTACACGGACAGGAAGCTCATTCTGCAGGCCGCCAGACTTCATGCCCCGGGGAAAACGTCTTGGGTTTACGTATGTAACCCTGGTTCCCTGAAGGGAACGAGATGCCGCATCGAAAGCGCTAGGGGAACGCCACCAGCGTGGCCGCGCTCTGAACCAGAGTGTAATCTGTCCAATGAATGGGAGAGACATCATAGGCGGGTGACGTCACTGACCGGGAAGCATAAAAGCATGTGCGGTGGAGCCGGCGTTTGCTTCTAGGAGTGAAGCAACCACTTGCAGGGATACAGGAAGTATGGCCTCGAGACGCAGCATCTCGTTCCCTTCAGGGAACCAGGGTTACATACGTAACCCGAGACATTCCCTTCCAGGAACTCGAGCTGCATCGACAGTGCTAGGGGAACGAGAAGCCCACGCCACCAGACTTTCAAATACCTGCCCTGTGTGTATCACTAGGAGCACAGCGAGGGCGAAAGAACAGAAGAGCCAGGAGTTGCCCTAAGATCAAGGTCATAGAACCGAACAAAGGTGAGGGGCGTGGACCAACCCGCAGCATTGCAGATATACTGCATCGAAACCCCTGCCAAAAAGGCCTTGGAGGCCGCCATACTCCTAGTAGAATGGGCTTTAACCCCCATAGGCGAGGGGAGACCCGTGGATTCATAAGCCAGAGAAATAGTATCCACAATCCACCGACTAAGGGTCTGCTTAGAAGCAGGCAGACCCCGCTTAGGAGGACCAAAGCATACTAGCAGTTGGTCCGTCCTTCTCCACAGGGCAGCTCTGTGGACGTATGCGTCCAGTGCTCACACTGGACACATACAATTAAGCTTCCGCTGGTCAGGCTCCCGAAAGGGAGGAGGACTGAAGGCCTGCAGTACGACAGGCCGTGGAGTAGAAGAGGGGACCTTAGGAACATAACCCGCTCGAGGGTAGAGAAACGCTTTGGCCAAACCAGGTGCAAAGTCGAGATAAGAAGGGGCCACTGAAAGGGCCTGCAAATCCCAAACTCTCTTAAGAGACGAAATCGTCAACAGGAAAGTAGTCGTAATAGAAAGAAGGCGATCAGAGATCTCTTCGATAGGTTCAAAAGGAGGTTTACAGAGAGCTTCTAAAACCACAGCCAGGTCCCACGTAGGGACACGGGATCGTACTGGAGGCCTTAGCCTCAGGGCACCGCGGAGGAAACGTGTAACCAGGGGGTGTCTACCCACTGTAAGACCACCGAGAAGGGCGTGTTAGGCCGATAAAGCTGCCACGTAAACCTTCAGGGTGGAGTGAGTTACCCCTTGCGGAGAAACGGGCCTGCAGGAGCTCCAGCACTGTACCAATCGGGCAGTTAACTGGGTCAAAGTGGCGGTCTCCGCACCAAGAAGTGAAAAGTTTCCACTTCAGGGCATACAGTTTCCTCGTAGAGGGAACTCTGGATTGGAGGATGGTCTCAACAACCTCGGTTGAGAGACCGGAAGCTATGAGTTGCGCCCCCTCAGAGGCCACACCCACAACTTCCACAACTCCGGGCGGGGGTGAAGGATAGTGCCCCCCGCCTGTGAGAGGAGATCTCTCCTGACGGGAATCTCCCACGGAGAGCCGTCGAGGAGAGAAATCAGGTCTGAGAACCATACTCGGCCCGGCCAGAACGGTGCTACCAAAAGTAGGCTGACCTCGTCCTGGCGCACAGAACATTACCATAATTACCTGAGGCGGAGATGAAGAGACGGGCCAAGAATGGGCCGACACCTCGGTGTGGAGATCGGGGGAAAACGGTGATGGCCTAACACACAGAAATCTCTCATCGAGTTTACTAGGCTGCGGTTCGACCGAGGTCTTGGCGGGCCAATTAATATTTAACTTGCTCCACCTCCAACCTCCACTAGCTCCTCATACTGGGGCGGCTGAGGGTGCGAAGCCTCATCGACGCTCTCCATCTCAACCTCCTCGGAGGAAGAGAGGATAAACGTTGAGCCGTGCCCTGGGGGGGAAGAAACCGCAGAGCGGGCTTCTGACGCCGGAGAGCGGCCGCTGGGTCTGATAGGCGGGGAAGGCGATAGGGACTGGCCCGTCTCACCTCCCACTACCAGATCCACTTGCGAACCCCACGAGTGCAGCCGCCGCCCCGCCTCGGGGGAAGCGGGACCAGCACCGTGGGGAACGCTGACGAAGGCTCCCTCGCGAAAGAGAGCCTTCCGGGAGCGAAGTGCATGCAAAGACAGAAGCTCGCAATGCGGGCAGCCGGCTCCCTCAAGAGCCGACTCAGCATGACTCGCTCCCAAGCAGACCACACACAGCTCGTGAGTATCCCCCGCAGTGATGTAGCGTCGGCAAGGGGGAACAAACGGTCTGAAATGTGTTCTACTATCGCCCAAGTGCTTTATTTTATGAGCACTCTTAGACATGTTGCTTTTTGGAGCTTATAACGTGTTCAAACAGATGTACAACACTAAATAAGACTCACAACATGCAAGGACAGTACACACAGACAGATAGGCGGTTGCTGAATGACAAAAAGCAAACGCCGGCTCCACCGCACATGCTTTTATGCTTCCCGGTCAGTGACGTCACCCGCCTATGACGTCTCGTCCATTCATTGGACAGATTACACTCTGGTTCAGAACGCGGTCACGCTGGTGGCGTTCCCCTAGCGCTTTCTTTCCAGATTTTTCTCCGGTCACCGCAAAAAGAAGAAGTGCATTTGCGCCAATTAGGAAGGAGATGAGAGACGCAGGCATCCAGAATTTTCTCCTTTATCCTGCAAAGCTGAAGGTCATTCTCAATCAAGGTGAACCTAAAATGCTATACTCCCCAGAAGAAGCAAGAGATTTTCTCAGATCCCTTTCATCCACCAACTCTCAGTGAACTTCAGCTGGACATTTGTTGTCTAATCGGATAGAAGAGATGCTCTAAATGGTTAGGTGACTGTATCTTTCACTGTTCACTTCTTAATTCATAGTTCATTGTGCATACAGTATCGCTTACTGATTATGATATGTATTTTCTGCTACTCATAAATCCTATTCGCGAATTGACTATATTTTAATTTCTACTTCTTTATCTTCAGCTGTTCGTGATGCCGATATCTGTTCCTTATCTTTGTCGGATCATGATGGAAATTTGTGCTGATTATCCTGATTATCTTTGATCCCTCGACCATCTCGTGCCACTAGATAATGATTTAACCCTAAATTGTTACAGGATGAAAACTTTTGCAGTCAATTCAGAAATAAATTTGCTGAGTTTATTGAAATTAACCAAGGTTCAGTGGATGATCCTTCGAACACTGTGGAATGCAGTTAAAGGATTCATAAGTAATAACTGAATTTCATATGCTTCTTTCCTTCAGAAAAACCGACACAAAAAGATAGTTGAACTGGAATCAAAGCTCCAGAATCTGACTAGAGATAATAGCGTTGTTTCTCAGACAATACACTCAGTAAAATCATGGCGGTTAGGTCCGAACTCAATTCATTACAGAGATCCAAGGCAAAATTCCTGATTCAAAGATCCAGGCAGAATTATTATTTTCAAGGGAGTAGACCAAGCCACCTTTTAGCCCTAAGATTACGCAACAATGAAAAGTTTGCTAATATTTCAGCTGTGAAACCCAATCTGGGCTCATTATGACATACCTAAAAGACATTAATATCGCCTTTCACTCTTTTTACTCTAACCTCTATACTTCTTCAGCTGATGCTGATCCTGACTTTACCTAGGCTGTCAGATTCAGATTCGGAATACCTGGCTGAACCGATCTTTCTTCAGGAGCTGGAGTCAGTAATTCGATCTGTGAACAAGGGGAAATCCCCAGGCATAGATGGCATTCCAATCGAATTGTATACTACTTTTTGGTCGGATTTAGGACCCCTCATGTTAGATATGATACATTTTTCAGTTACTCGAGGCTCATTTCACCCATCCATAAATATAACTGTTATTTCTCTCTTGTTAAAAAAAAGATAAAGATCCAACTTCCTGTTCTAGTTACCGGCCACTTTCTTTGACAGGGACTGATGTTAAATTATATGCTAAAGTACTATCTTGTCGTCTAGAGAAATTTATGTATAGGCTAGTTCATCATGACCAGGATTCATTAAATCTCGCTCTGCTTCGAATAACTTACGCAGGTTACATCATATTATTAATTAAAATAATAGTTTGTCCTCCCCTTGCGCAGTATTATCTCTAGATCCGATGAAAGCTTTCGACCAGCTAGAATGGAACTATTTATGGGCGGTTCTACAGCATCTGGGTCTGGGATCGAGTTTCATAAATATGAAAAAGTTCTGTATGCCAATCCAGCAGCCACTGTTCTCATAGGTGCTGTTCGCTCTAACCCATTCTTTATACATCGAGGTACTCGTCAAGGTTGCCCGCTGTCTCCTCGGTTATTTGCCCTATCCTTGGAACCCTTAGCTCAAGTGGTCCGACAATCTGAAACTATTTCTCCCTTAAATATACGGAATACTCATCATCATATTTCTTTGTTTGCTGATGATATCTTATTGTTTTTGGAGAAGCCGTCACTTTCTATTCCTCATGTGCTGAATTTATTTGACCATTTTGGATCTCTGTCAGGGTTTAAAATTAATTGGAGTAAGTCATGTTTACTTCCCTTCAATCCTAAAATTGATTCCATGTCCCTTTGTACATCTATTCCATTGGTTCAAAACTTTAAGTACTTGGGGATAGATGTTTTTCCTTCCCTGCAGGAAATCGTCTAAAAAAAAACTATAATGGTACTCTAGCCAAAGTATCCTCAGATTTGGAAAATTGGTCTCGTCTTCCTACTTCTTTTCAGGCCCATATATCGGTGATTAAAATGAATGTTCTCCCACGTATTTCTTTACTTTCTTTTCTTCCATGATTCCTCTCGCTCCACCGGTTGGCTACTGGAATAAACTAGATGCATGTGTTTCACGGTATATATGGGATGGGAAACGTCCTCGTATTATACATGGAGGTCTTTCTTTCCCTAATTTTAGACTGTATGCTCAAGCCTTTTCCCTCTGCCCTTTAGCAGTTTGGTTTGATCCTGACCCTCCTGTGTCTTGGAGAGCAATTGAGGAATCTATTGTTTATTCATATAAATAGATGCATCTTGTTTTTTCGGGAGTTCTGCTTAGGCAGTGTAAATCTTGGTTTGGTCCCATTGTAACCCACCTCCTCTCCACATGGAGGGATGTTGAAAGATGTTCACAACTAGCTACAAAATGGCATAGGCATTCACCAATTTTCCACAATAATAACCTTTTGTCAGGCAGTACTCCATTTCATTGTCCGCAATGGACTCATAGTAAAATAAACACTCTGGGAGATATCTATGATGATAGGGGTTTAAAATACTTCCAGAATCTTAAAACTCAATATAATCTGCCAGGCACCTCCGTTTTTATGTATTTGCGTATAAGATAAGCCCTATGGGCATATGGGGTCCTTAGAACTCTCAACTGCCTGTTCACCCTTTGCGCAAACTAATCCTTCCTTCTGAGGAATCTCCCTCCTCTGCTTCAGTCATCTATCTCTTTCTTCTTGAGCATTCATACAAACCTTTATCTATTACTACTGTTTGGGCTAAGGAACTTAATGAGGATGTGCATGTTTTACTTTCCGATCAGGTATGGGGTATGTTTAAATTGTCTTCTAAAAACCCTAATCACCAAATCATTCATTGGAAATTGCTGCACAGGGTTTACTTGATTCCAATGAAACATTTTTATATGAATCTGTCATCTTCTTCTAAGTGTAATCTTTGTTCCCAAGGAGTTTTAGGCGCCATTTTTTCATGAATGACTTTTGGGACTTTACCTTGTCCGTCCAACAAAGATCTTTACTGTTAGCTGCTCTCACAGCAGCAAATAAATTGCTGGTCAACCACTGGAATCCTCCTCACACAATGGACAGACGATCCTGGACTGTGTATTTGTTGGACATTATATCGAAGGAACTCTCTACTTCTCGTATACATAGATCTAACGCGAAAACTGTTAATTCATGGCATTCAGCTTTTAATGTTGTCTTCTTTTCTAAAATCTTTGTAAAAATTATTTTATTTTTATTTATCTATTAATGTTAATTAATATATTTTTATTATTATTATTTATTTTATTTAATTTTATTATTATTATATATATATATTTTTAAAGTCTATCAGGGGGTGAGATGGGTTGGGGTGGGATCTAAATTTGTACAACTGCTTTTTGTTTTGTAGTGCTCCACAGAATATTTTATTTAATTTTATTATTATTATATATATATTTTTAAAGTCTATCAGGGGGTGAGATGGGTTGGGGTGGGATCTAAATTTGTACAACTGCTTTTTGTTTTGTAGTGCTCCACAGAATATTTTATTTAATTTTATTATTATTATATATATATTTTTAAAGTCTATCAGGGGGTGAGATGGGTTGGGGTGGGATCTAAATTTGTACAACTGCTTTTTGTTTTGTACTAGTGCTCCACAGAATAAAATTCAATAAACAGTTGTTAACAAAAAAGAGTGAACTATATCTCCCTAAACCCCCCATGCCCTCAAATGACAAGGCAGCCTGCACGTTCCTTGATGTCACCCCATGCTCACAGCTTTTCTGATGGGAGTCCGTTGACGGGGTCAATTAAACTCGCACTGTTCTTACACCGGGTCAGAAGTTTAGTGGGTCACCACCACAGACTCCCCCTCCAGTTATCTAATCCTATTCTGTAAAAAAAGTCTCTCCAGACACCCACGGAATCCAAACGCATCCTGAGTTTGTTTTTGAATTTCATTTAGCACAACTGATAATGGAAAGATTTGTTATTGTTGGATGAATGTCATGAAATTTAGCAGCCTGTCATGATTACTTTCACTGTGACATTATTTTCTGAACAGTTAAGAAATAGTTCACCTGAAAGTGAACATGTTGTATTAATTGCTCACTTTCATGTCATTCCAGACCTGTATGACTTTATTTCTTCCATTTAACAAAAATTAGATTCTTGGAATAAGTACTGGCCGCATTTTCTGTAGAATGAAAGTGAAATGGGCTTATGTTTTTTTGTTTTGTTTTTTTTCATAAGAGCAACACAATTATGAATATAATGGATGTTCATAAATCCCTGTTGCATGGATGCCAAGAGGAGTTGTTTTAACTGCTCATCATATCTTCAAAAAATATACTTGGACATTTGTTTTGATAAAGCTGTACAAAGCTGTATAAATCATCTTAACTTCCTCTATCACAGTTTGATTTCTCAGCTTCCCTCTATTCTAAGACCAGGTGTCAGTGTGTTATCTGCAGGGGAACTCCTACATTAATTCATAAATCCCATAAAAATTACTGTGGGAACAACTGTAATTGCAAAAAACAAACAAATATGAACTTAGTTCTGAGGAAATGTGGTGGTCGGTGTTTGCAGATATCTTTTGATTTGATATTTAGTTATCTAATGCAAAATTCACACATTTTTAAGAGTAGCTCGGGTATCCATGTAGGGTTCATTTAAAACCTTCAAATATATATTTGTGCATATTGCGCTCCCTAGTGTATAGATGTACTTACTACATCATTGAACAGACTGCCGCTGTCAGAATCATATTCTCCAAAATAACCGCTGGGGAAATTCAAATGTAGCATTTGCGAAATTTGCACCGAAAATTTTTATTTTAATGATAGATTAATATTATAGGCTATTATTATTGCTATTTGCAGAACAACCAACCAATATTGATTTTAGGCTGTGTAAACAACACCGATAGGCTATATAAATGAAATGCATAACATGCCATCATTGAGCATATTCGTCAGCAACGCGGAATCGTTTATTCTCCGTTCATATGGTCATAACAGGGGGACAAAGGGTTGAATGTGTGCGATATTTTTAGAGCGCAGTCACACGGAGGCGGAGCACGGATGCTTCACGGTCAGGGATGCGAGGGTCAAACAGCAGGTGGAGATGACTGCTGCAGGAAAGAACCAGACGAGAACCGTCCACAGAATCTAAAACACATTTGATGAAGAAGAGGGGAAATATCAGATCCGCACTGAATGAGTGGGCCCTGATAGCGGTAAGACTTTTTTTATGGTCGTGATTCTTGCGATATCGTCGTGCCCTATGTTCTTGTGGGCAAGTGATTTCTAGCGCATTCATGTCATCAGATATTATTGCGCTGGGTGTGATAGGGACCGCATACTGTATGTGAAATCAAAGCATCTGCTCTGGAAACTATCTGCGATGTGAGAGGCTGTTTTGAGCATATGTGTTTTTAGATGATTCTTTGAAATCAGCGTTTCTTTACTGTATAAACAACATATGTCTTGTTGGGGCCTAGAAAACTATGTTGTTTATCGATGCTTGCGATACACATAGCCTACACAAGAGTGGAGTGAACGAAAAAAACATGACATAATTTTGACATTAAAAAATGACAAAATTGTGACATTTCTGTTTTTGAGTGAGTAACTGCATTATTGAGGTTTAGAGGCATTAGATAGATAGATAGATAGATAGATAGATAGATAGATAGATAGATAGATAGATAGATAGATAGATAGATAGATAGATAGATAGATAGATGTAGAGTGCAGAGATGATACATATTGAAATGGTTTTACATACATGCATGATTGCATCTGAATCACAGACTCCAAAAATAGCAACTGCATGAGTTCTTTAATATTGCATGCATGTGTAACCTTATGTAATTACCCTGAGGCTGGAACCGTCATCACATACAGAAGCAGAGCGTAAAAAATATGCATGCATGTACAAGCTTTGTGGCGTCCCTCAACCTTAGATAGCACTCTTAAGCCTTGATCTCTAGACAGAACATAATAATCCCTGTAATTCCACAAATCTGCTTGTGGGTTATGCAGCACTGTTATTGAAACACACTGCAGTATTCATTTTTTGTGTGTTCTGTTTTTTTATACAGTGAACCATGGTGGACCCATTGGAACCTGATGACCAGTGTAAATTTAGAGGGGCCCAGTTTGAAAGCCCCGCTGCAGCTTCTGAAGCACCATGTCTACCTGAGCCAGGTGATGATAGAGAGAAAGATGTTAGTGTGGATTCCGGCCCACAGACAGAGCCCCGTACTGAACCTGTACCTAGCCCTCAAGAACCATGCCAGCAGCAAACCAGTCAACCAGAAGAGTTAAAACTACATCTGGACCTTTACAATTTTGACTCACCGGTTGCAGAAGGCAGTCGGTATGTACTGACAAGCCCTCGCTCTCTCGAGGCATGCGCACGATGTGGAGTGAAACCTGTGGAGCTTTTGTCTCGTCCACTTTCTGATTTTGCCCGTGAGGCACCCGGCCGGAGTATGCGTGTTGCCACAGGAATGTTTGAGATATATGAGCGGGATAGACATGCTAAACTCCGACACTGCAGAGAGGAGAGAGAGCGGATTATCAGAGAGGAGAAGAGGCGAATTTTGCAGGCAGCTCTGAACAATAATCCTGGTCCTTTGGCTTCAGAGAAGTCAGAGGAAACTGTAAATGCTGGATTGTCTCAACAAACCAATCACAGTTTAACAAATCCAGCCCCCAAAATAACACCTACTTGCAGTGGTGCACCCAAAAAACAATCTACATCAACTGCCCCTAAAAGCACGACAGCAGGGTCAGGACAAGTTACTACAGTGTCCACATCCAGCTCTTCTCCCATCTCAAAAGCCAGTCCAGTGAACTCTGCTCCTACTGTTAAAGGAGCTTCTGCAAAAAAATCTAAGTCCTTTGAAGTAGAATCTGCAGGAAAACCTCAAGGTCCAAAACCTTCAATAATCCAACGATCGATTCAGTCAGCTTCAGGAAGTCAGGGCTCAAAAAAACCTTCCAGTGCTCATACAAAGGCTCCAAACACTTTTCCCAGATCAATGCCAAAACCTTCTTCGTTTCCAAGGACACCAACCTCACTTGCCCCAATAGTATCAAAATCTGCTGTCCAAAGTCCTGCCAACGGCTTTACAAATACGTTTGCTCAGCATAACGGGCACATCATCTCCAAATCAAAGGCTAGATGCAGAAGCCACTCATTGGAGTCTTTGCAACGCAGGCGTGATACGTTTTGTTCCTCTACTGCTTCAACAACGAACACCACAACTACCACATGTACCTCCTCTGAATCGGCTTCCTCTTCCTATAGCTGGGAAGGGGCAAGAGATCACTGGGCTAAGACATCAAGCCCTCGTGCCCGCACTTTAGCTACCTTTAACTCCCTGATGGGTCGCAGTTTGAGCTTGGGAGACCTTAGCCATTCTCCACAGACTATGCAAAAAGTGGAGCGCATTTTGAAAGAGGTGAAACGACGTGGACTTAAAGCTGTTCCAGAGCGTGACCGAAAGATTGCTGCACTAATGCTAGCCAGGTACCAAGAGGAGGACATAATGAGCCAGACACGCTATGTAGCACACCTGCAATGGGACAGTGAGCGGCGAATAGAGGAGCTGCGACGGGAACGTGAAGAACGAGAGAAACAGAGGGCCGTGCAGCAGTGCCAACGTGCATGGCAATCACAAGTTTCTACCCGGCAGCGCTGGCTTAACCAACAGGAGCGTGAGGCTGCAGAAGCAAAACTTCGTCAAGCATTGGAAAATGAGGAGCGTTGGAAGGAATTGGCTGAGCAACAAGAACGTAGCCGGTTGCAGAAAATGCAACAGGCCGCTCGTGAGGAAAAACACAAGAAGGCGTTACAAGAGCAAAACCTTAAAGCTCTGGAGGAGGAGCGAGCTGCTATTCTTGAGCAAGAGAAACTGCTGCTAAAGGAGAAACTGACCATCGCTGAGTTGAAGCGACAGGAGCGAGAGCACCAAATTCAAGAGGAGCGTCGTGGACTCAACCGTGCCGAGAAGAGGCGCCATGCAGCTCTTATCCAAGAGATTGCACGTCGTGAAGCGGACGAGCGTGAAGAGGCACGGAGAATAGCTAAAGAGAAGCTAAGTAGGTCTTTGGAGAACTATGAGCAGATACAAGAAAAACGTGGGCAAGAGTTAAAGGAGAAAGCTAAGCGAGAAGAGAAGCAGATCCAGAAAGCAAGACGGGCTGCTGAGCTACGTGAGCAAAAGCAGAAGGAACAGATGGAGGCAAAGGCTAGGGAAGCCCAAAGACGAGCACAACAAGCCACTCAAGTAGCTGAAGAGCGGGCACGGGAGAAGGCCCAACGTGTGGTGCAAAGCAGGCAGGAAAAAGAACGACTCCAAAGGCTTAACCGTCAACGCGTAGAAGAGGAGGAGAAACAGCGCCGCCAAGAATTGTTGCAGTCCATTGAGCGCAAACTGGAAAAAAGTGAACAGATTTTCAGAGAAAAACGTGCTGTGTTGGAAAGTGCTCGATCCGTGGCCCGTGCATCTTTCCACGTGCGGGATCGTGTTCGTGAAGAGACAAACATGCGCACCTTTGACAAGATGGCCCTGGAGGCTCAGTTAAATGCAAATTTAGTTGAGAAGTGAGCACTTCAAGTGTGCAACCTAATTGCTCTTTCCATGCACATCTGTCTAGAAATAAGCTGTACTTGAGCCTACATGCTAGCCTCATCACCAAACTACAGCAACAATATTGATGGTCATGCCCTCAAGTGTTGTATATCTAAAGATTAATTTATTCCTAATGCTGGATCATTTTCATCATGTCATCTAAAGAAATATTTTTCTGTATTTATATCTTTTAAATGTTAATCTAAGAACTGTGCTAATGTGTGGATGATCATATGTCGGGGCATGATTTTTTTTTGTAATTGGCAGCCGTGTTGCTTTGAGAACTGTATATAAAGAGTTCATTGTTTACAAGAAAGTTTGGCACTATGACAACAGTGATGGCTTCTTTCTAAGGGTGGCTTTATTTCTTAAAGAAAGGGGACGGGATTCTTCTCCCAGAGTAAATCTTTTGAGGGAGACTTGTTTTAGGAATCTAGGCCATAAGAGAGTGAGCCATGACTTGACTTGTGTAAACTAAACTCTAGCTAAATGCTGACCCAGCATTACATCCTAGAATCAGGACATGACAAAGAATGATCTCAGCACAGTGTAACTGCTGATCAAGCACAGGAGTCTTTGGTCAGCAACAGACCCATCAGGGCTCAAATCCATACTGACATCCCCTGCATTCCTTCAGGTGTGCTATTTTCTTTTCTTTCTTTTTTTTTCCCCCACAAGCTTTGTTTTTGGTATTCTACTTCTCATAGGCATGTTCAGAATGGAATACTAGCTTATTATTTACTGTGCCATATACACTGTATACTGTCTACTATTTAAAAAAATAGTAAGTGAAACAGTACCTGGTCTCATGGCATAAACGTACCTGGGGGAACATTTTAGCGAGATGTGAAATATGTACCGATAAATACATATCACTGCAGTTTCCAAAAGAAATGAACACTAGAGCCAGTAAAATTCATACACCTTTTATTCCTTTTCACACAAATTTACAGAGTTTCGATTAATGAAGTGTAATTTTCGCACAATTACTTGAAGAATATCATGTTATGACTTCAACACAATATTAATATGCTGGTATATTTGAAAACTGATGCTTTTAAACGTTAGCATCACACATATCCAGCTTCATTTGTATGGGTTTTCATAGACAGTAGGTTTGTTCGGTAGCTCATGGAATACGGAGACGTACTTGAGAGATGAGGAGCTCCCGTTCGAATCCCGTGTAACTACAGTTCGACAAAACAGTTAAAATCTGCATATAAGGAAGTCCAAATACCACCGTTGCATCAACAAATACGTTTTTATATCAGTTTTGCATTTGTTAACACTATCGGGTAGGTTTAGGGTTGGGTTTAGTGTAGGGCATATTTCCAACACGATAGACCATTAATTTTTAGCGACAGTCCCTGGATTTCTAAATTCTGAACCTCCGTAATACGTAGCTGAAGCAACGTAATAAAAACAAAGCAATACGTACCTATATCAATGTAATACGTGCCAGTGTTTATGTACTGAACCCGTGTTTTAGTGCGTAAAATGTAAAAACGGTCTCGCTAAAAAGTGCCCCCAGGTACGTTTATGCCATGAGACCAGGCATGTACGGTGTAATGTACAATCATCCAGTCATTAATGCAAACACTAAACATCAATACTAATTATTCAGAAATATTTGACCACCGAATACAACTGATTCCATCAGAATCATTTTCTTTTTCTGAGGGCTACATTATTGTAACATGACATTACCTCAACACATGGCATGCGAATACAATTATGTACGATAAATATGATTAATTAGCATTTTTTTATTAAGTTTTTTAAAATGTCAACTTTTGTCAGTCCAATAAAATAACTCAAATAGAGAAAGTGGAGTGCATTGCATTGTGGGATACAATGTGCCAAGTATCCTTTTTTCATATACTGCACGTTTTGGGAGCAGGACATTCATACTATGCACAGGACACATAGCTATACTACAGAAATAGTTGGAGCAGTATTGCAATTTTGAATACAGCTTGCTATTTTGAACATTGCCTGGACATTAATGTTTAATGCATGTCCTTATATCATCACATTAAAATAATGCTTGTGTGATGATAATGAAAGAACACTGAAGCAAATACAACTGTTCATATTACATAACACTTTGGTATTTACGTTTTATTGTGAGTAGGCATAGGAATATAACATATAAGACACAGGACACTATTCATAAAACACCCATTATACTAAAAATGCCATGTCATTGTGGTACATATCTAGAGGACAGGATTGGAGGAGAGCTCACATCGATGAGAAAAGCACTGCAGCAGGCATTTAAATTCCTATGGGAGCTTAACCCACACTGATGCTTGTCACGGCAGCCATCTGTCACAGGTGTTTTTGTACTGTACAGCAATCAAACAACCTGGACAAAAACTGTTTTTAGGGCTAGCACATTTTTCAGTGCCTCTGCGTACAGGCTCTTTAGATAATTATTGCATGATAACTGTATAACACATATATTCTATCAAAATCTTTCCAAATTTGTTATGAAAGCAAGTCTGATACTGCAGCTTAATCATTTATATAACGGAGTGAAATGCAAAGTTTGTCTGCAATAATTGACTGTTATCTGGTTTGTCTTTTCTGATACAGGTTTGGGAGTGGAGAAGATGATGATGTTGACATCTGTGGCCTGATTCAGTAAAAATAACCCCCAAGAGACTGGAAATTTCACTTTGATCACGGGTCCTAATTCCCTTTCTGGCAGTGACTCAGTTGACTCAGCATGACGTAATTGGAAGGTTTAATAAACACTGAAGCCATTTTAATTCCTGCATATCCAGATGGCATGTCAACACCACTTTTAATATCATAAAAAGCCCAAAGAAACAATTTCATTTTTATACATTATTGTATCATGAGTTAAATTTAGGGGCTTTTTAAATGGAAGCAGAATTGTGTTCAATAATAATCAAGCTAATAATCATGAAGATGGACAAAAATAATTCTGAATGTAATTCATAACAAAGCTTTTTAGGGCTAGTGACAAAGTAAGTGTTAATTACATATTAATAAAAACGGATTTTTTCATTAAAATGGCCATTTCTGCATATCAATTTTGCTGCAGTAAATTTTGACAGCAGTGACATGAACATGATTGTAGGATGTGTAAAAGAATGTCAAATCTAATTATATTTTCATCTCAGCACCATTTTTTTTTCAATTGTATTATTATTATTTATTGTTGTTGTTAATTGTAATGAAAATATGTTTTCTGGCTGCAAACGCTTTATTACTAGTTTAATAAAAAGTGACATGCAGGGTGATACTTTACTTGAGAACCAACAATTCAGTTTTGAAAATAGCATACTGTATTAAAAAATAAATAAACACAAAGAAAACATTGAATTATTTATTCTGGACATAACAATGTTATATATAATGTTTTTAAGAATTTGGAAGGGTTAATAAACTTAAGCTGTAACTACATATTTTGTCAAAATTCAGTTCTAGCTGAAATCCTGTGATCTCTGTCCTGTGATAGACAGGTTTGGCTCAACTCTAACATGCAACAGTTCCAAAGTAAAAATGTCATTCATTTCTCCAATTGAAAACTGATTTTTAAGGATAACTTATAAGCCTTTGAAAGCCTGAGTCAGTCTCCCTACACTCTCAAACTATATAAACATTTGTGTATATGTATATTTTGCAATAAATATAAAATATATTGTTTATATATTTAATCCATAATTCTTTAAATCTTTAATTCCATCATTGATAATTTGATTATGTAATTTCCAATGCTTCATGGGATTGTAGTTCTTTCACTCATTAAAGCTGTTATTCAGGCATACATGGCCTTCTACTGTAGCCTTTTGGTCTGATTTTCAAATACTTTTTTGCTTCAAATCAAAGTTTGCAATGTTGTGATTCACCTCGTGGCTGGTTGGTTTGGTTCATGGCATATAATTTTTTAACAAAGTCTTATTAAAAATCCCTATGGGGATTTTTTTTTAGAAAATAACATTTCTGAACCAAGGTAAAAATTAAATAAAATTAAAAAATTAAATAAATATAAAAAATTGAGCTCGCACTGTTTCCTCTATTGAGTGTAAAAATATAAAATCATTAAAAAAATGCTATGTGTTTTTAGATAAGTTTATTTTTTACCAAAAGCAAATATTTTACATTTCATATAGTTCTATTATCCTACAGTGTTTTACATGTACAAGGACACAATAAGAAAGACACACAGTCCCAAACTATGACGGCACACTGTGTAGATACAATGTGTAGATTCCCCTTACTGAATTATGAATTATAATTATTACTTTCACCAGAAGTTGCACAGCATAGATCAGACTGACAAAACAACTTCCCCTCTCTCAGTCCATCTGTCTGAACACTGTTAGTCCTCAGACTGAACGGTCTTCTGGCGGGTGATGATCTTGTAGGCCCGCTGTCTCAAACAGCTGTCTGAAGTCAGACGCCGGGCAGTTTCTCTCAACTCTTCAAGACTGGTGGAAGGAGGCAAATGATTGAGAGTGCTTCACTGCAGACAGGACAAGAGAAGTGAAGTCAATATATTTTGAGTAAATTTAACCAGAAATTAAAGCCTTTTAGGCCACTCCACAAAATATGTGGCATTAGTGTCTATCATATTAGATTTGTAAAAACAACAAAGCAACAATAAATAGCTGATGCCAACTGTTACTTCATTTTAAACACACCAACAAGAATTTAGTAACTTTATTGTAATAATAGTTTAATATTTAGTTTTCTTTCATTATAGTATAAGTATATGCGGTAAAACTTTATTTTAAGGTTTCCTTGTTACACTTTACATGTACTTACTATTACAATAACAATAAATTATGCATAATTACATGAAAGTAACCCTAAGCCAAACCCTAATCCTAACCCTCACCATATAGTAAGTACACGTAGTTAATTCATATTACTCAGTACCTAAATGTACAACCCGAATTCCGGAAATGTTGGGACGTTTTTTTTTATTTGAATAAAATGAAAACTAAAAGACTTTCAAATCACATGAGACAATATTTTATTCACAATAGATGTTTACCATGGACATCTGGGCATCGAGGTTATGCGTTTCTGGAGTTTTGGTGTTAGAATTTGGTCCCATTCTTGCCTGATATAGATTTTTTAAGAGTTCGTGGTCATCTTTGATGTAGTTTTCGTTTAATGATGCACCAAATGTTCTCTATAGGTGAAAGATCTGGGCTGCAAGCAGGCCAATTCAGCACCCGGACTCTTCTACTACGAAGCCATGCTGTTGTAATAGCTGCAGTATGTGGATTTGCTTTGTCCTGCTGAAATACACGTCGTCTGGAGGGGAGCATATGTTGCTCTAAAACCTTTATATACCTTTCAGCATTCATAGTGCCTTCCAAAACATGAAAGCTGCCCATACCGTATGCACCCCCATACCATCAGAGATGCTGGCTTTTGAACTGAACGCTGATAACACGCTGGAAGGTCTCCCTCTTCTTTAGCCCGGAGGACACGGTGTCCGTGATTTCCAACAAGAATGTCAAATTTAGACTCGTCTGACCATAGAACACTTTTCCACTTGGAAACAGTCCATTTTAAATGAGCCTTGGCCCACAGGACACGACGGCGCTTCTGGACCATGTTCACATATGGCTTCCTTTTTGCATGACAGAGCTTTAGTTGGCATCTGCAGATGGCACAGCAGATTGTGTTTACCAACAGTGGTTTCTGGAAGTATTCCTGGGCCCATTTAGTAATGTCAATGACAGAATCATGTCGATGAGTGATGCGGTGTCGTCTGAGGGCCTACAACATAGGTCTTCGGCCTTGTACCTTACGCACAGTGATTTATGCAGTTTCTCTGAAACTTTTGATGATGTTATGCACTGTAGATGATGAGATTTGCAAAGCCTTTACGATTTGACATTAAGGAACATTGTTTTTAAAGTATTCCACAATCTTTTTATGCACTCTTTCACAGATTGGAGAGCCTCTGCCCATCTTTACTTCTGAGAGACTCTGCCTCTCTAAGACATCCCTTTTATGTTACAAACCTGATGTCAATTAACTTAATTAGTTGCTAGATGTTCTCGCAGCTGAATCTTTTCAAAATTTCTTGCTTTTTTAGCCCTTTGTTGCCCCAGTGCCAACTTTTTTGAGACCTGCAGCAGGCATCAAATTTGAAATGACCTCATTTAGTGGATAAAAGTGTACATTTATCCATTTAAACATTTGTTTTGTTATCTATGTTCTATTGTAAATAAAATATTGGCTCATGTGATTTTAAAGTCTTTTAATTTCATTTTATTCAAATTAAAAAAAAAAAAAAAACGTCCCAACATTTCCAGAATTCGGGTTGAATAATTACACTGTAACAAGGACACCTTAAAATAAAGTGTAACCGTATATGCTTATGAAGGCTGCATTTGTTAAATAGAGTAAAACAGTAGCTAATAGTATAAAAAGTAGGTGACACTTTATTTTGATAATCCACTTTAGACATTCTACTTACAGTAAGTAACTTTGCAACTACATGTCAACTAGCAGTCATTAGCGTATTAGTAGACTGTCTGCTTAATATATTCTAACACTTTATTTTTATGGGTCTACAACATACAACAAACTGACTATGAGAAACTTATTAACCCTAAACCTAACCTAACAGTCTAGTCTGAGAGTTAGTAGACATGTAGTTGCAAATTAACGAGAAGTAGTTGACATGTAGTTATAAAGTTACTTACTGTCAGTAGAATGTCTAAAGTGGACTGTCAAAATAAAGTGTTACCAAAATGTAAATATATATATATATATATATATATATATATATATATATATATGTTATTTAACTACAATAAATTATTTTAATATATTTGAAAAGAAAAATGTATTTATATTTTACAATAAACTAACAAACAGACAAATAAATAAATAAATAAAACTCCCAAATCAAAACAACAAAAGTGCTACTTCGGGTAATAGCAGAATGGCAGATTTCTCAGAGCACCAGCATAGATGCACAGGTCATCTGAAAATGAAATTATTAAACTATTTAGGTTATAATTTCATCATGTATGCACCTACACAAACACTTACACCAGTGCTGTCTGTAGGGCTGTCTCTGTATACGGCAACTTTTGATGCGACGAGCAGCAGCTTTATGCAGATAGACTGCATTCTTCATGATGGACGGTAACTTGGCCTCAATCTCTGCAGCACAGATACATTCCTCAAAGAACTCTGGAGGTACAATGCACAACATTAAGTTTGTATGCAATTTATTAGTCTTTAAGAAGCCACTGTATTTTGATCAAGATATTTGAAGTTGAACATCAGGAAATTATTTCGATAACTGGATTTAAAGGGCTTACAAAATTGAAAACTATCTCACCGGTGTAAAAAGAGTGCTTATTGAATCCATAAAGCAAAAACAGACAGCTGTAGTCTGTGTGGTTGTGAAGTCGGTTCATTGTCTTATCAGTCAATGCTTAAACCCCCTTATTTGTAAGAATATTATTACAACATACTTTATGACGCGCATTCTGGGAGGCTTTTAAACAGCACTGAATGAGTTCCCAGGCATGCTGGGATGTTGGCTGCCTTTCTTTTAGTATTCAATCCAGCAAAAATAAATAAATAAATGAATAAATTAAAATGCTAATTTTGTAAAGTCAAGTGCGTCCAAACCAGGTTTGCCAACAGCGATGTAAATTATTACTGCATTTCCTTTTCCCTGAGGACCAACTTGATGTGGAAAAATATAGTATTTAGTTAATTTATACAGTAATGTCCATTTGTTTTAGGCATACAGTGTTGAATACTTAGGTTTTCCTGAGAATGAATTGCAACATTTGAAGGGATAGTTCACCCAAAAATGAAATTCCTGTCATAATTTACTCACCTTCAAGTTGTTTCAAACCTGTTTCTTTCTTCTGCTGAACACAAAAGAAGATGTTTGGTTCCCAAACAGTTGCTGGTAGCCATTAATTTCCATAGTATTTAATTTTTTTTCTTTCTTCAGTCTGTGGAAGTCAATGGCTACCACCAACTATTTGGTTGCCAACATTCTTCAAAGTATCGTATTTTATGTCCAGCAGAAGAAAGAAACTGAGACATGTTTGGAACAACATGAGGGTGAGTAAATGATGACAGGATTTAATTTTTTTGGTGAACTGTCCCTTTAAATAACCATACTTAACCATACTTTTTTTTTTTTTTTTTTAACAAAACCTGAAACTATGATCGACACACATACATGCATACAATCAACATATGGTAAACACAGAGACTATTTTTCACAAAACTTAAATTAAAACGCCTCATTCATATGGATTTGTTTTTTGATGGTTTTATTACCTTTTTGGATCTTCTAAGTTTTGATTACCTGGACAGAAACCTCTCAGGTTTCATAAAAAAAATCTTAATTTTTGGTTGAACCTACTCTTTTTTATATTGACATGATAGCAAAAATCTTCTACTCAGTAGATTAATGGAGTGCACTTACTGCGGAGATGGCTGACGTCTCCTTTCATTCTTTCATCCCTCTCATGGGTGCATTCTATTGCATTTAGACCCTGCTCTAGATCTTGCAGAGCCTCCTCAGCCAATTTCAGCCTACGCTCCAGTTCCACACGAGACTCCATCTCTGCCTGTTACACACACACACACACACACAACATAAAATGTATATTATGAAGTATAAGGGAGATTCATTTTATAAGTGCGATATGAAGGAGGAGGAGACAGATTGATTTTTATATCAGTGAGAAGTGATAGTAGATGTGCAGATGACCCAGGGATGCAGAAAAGGTAATGCGATACAGTATGAAACCTAATAACACTGTATGTTAGATCCAAAGCAAAAATATCACAGCACCCTGAAAAGAATAGTGAGAATTGTTGCAATGTTCCTCAACCAGAAAGTATTTTTTTCCCCCTTCACAGTAGTTTTCACCTTCAGCTCTTCCTCTGTGTGCTGTTTGTCTGCTGTGAGCTGTGTGAGCGACTGCTGGAGAGCTTGAGCTTGTGAAGAATAAAACTCCCTCTCCTCCTGCAGAACTTTGGCTCGCGTTTCATTCTCTTTCAGCCTGCAGGGGGCGACAGAGAGAAGGTCTGGCTGACTGCCATCAAAACAAAGCTGTAGGAAAGAGAGCACTGGAGTGTAGTTTGTAATACGATGCCAGGGAAGCTATATTTACAGAGGATTGTTATCTGCTTACTGTTTCCTGTGTAAAAGTACAAAATAAATTATTTATCATTTCTATTAGCATTATTTTCCTGACCTTTACATGAACTATAACTACATTTGCAAAAAACAAAATCATTAATTAATTAATTAATCTGAGAACAAATTGTTGCATACTATACATTATTTATTAAATACTACCTATTTTTAAAATATTTGAAACAGTACTCAGTATGCATTTTAAAATATAGTATGGCCCTGACGAAGGTCGTGTTTTGAGTGAAACATTTGTTTTTTTCCACTCTCTGTCTTTTGTGCTTCATTCACATCTAATCAATAGACTGGCTTGTTTAGGGCTTGTTTATGGACCAATAATTTCCATTGTCATGGTCTCAATAGTCCATTTATTCTAATGCACTTCCTGGCCTGACTTTAGACTGGTGCTGCATTTCAAATCTTTGCTTGTTTGTAAATTACATGTTTTGTAATGAAACATTTTTCTTGAGCAGATTTTCTCACCTTTCTTCTGCCTGTTCTTTCTCATTAAGCAGGCTGTTCATTTGCTCCTCGATTTGCCGCAGGTTGCCCTGAAGCTGCACCTCTGGATACTGAGTCTAAAGAGGCCCGCCGATTACTTCCTGTTTCAGTCACATCCTGTCCTCTTTCTCGCAGCAGCTCGAGGGTGCGCTTTTTCTCTTGGGACAACTCCTGAAGACTCAGAGTCAGACTTAGATATAACCAACAGATAATAACCAACCAGAACTTGAATGAATGAATGAATGAATGAATGATGCATTTATATAGCGCTTTATTGTATATTGCTGTACACCCAAAGCGCTTTACAATCATGTGGGGGGTCTCTCCTCAACCACCACCAGTGTGCAGCATCCACTTGGATGATGCGACGGCAGCCACACTACAACGGCACCAGTGCGCTCACCACACACCAGCTACAGGTGGAGAGGAGAGAGTGATAGAGCCAATCAAGTGTATGGGGATTATTAGGAGGCCATGATAGACAAGGGCCAGTAGAGGGAATTTGGCCAGGACACCGGGGTTACACCCCTACTCTTTACGAGAAGTGCCATGGGATTTTTAATGACCACAGAGAGTCAGGACCTCGGTTTAACGTCTCATCTGAAAGACATCATTATCAAATGTCTTTCATACAACTCTATGCAGCCTCATTCTTCTCACATGAAATAATTTCACCCCAGATCAGTCCTGCGTGCTCATTTATTTGTCTGTGCTTCACATCTGGTAATGATACATTGTTCTTTAACTTCTAGATTTTTTGTTTCAATGTTATATTTTAAAATGTTTATTTCCTGATACCTCTAAAGACTTCTGCAGAATTGTAGCAAGACTGTGAAGCTCCTCTTTCTCATGTTCCACTCCTTTCAGACACTGAGCAGTACCGTCCAGATCTCTACCAACAAAGAGCAATAGACAATGGTTCAGGGGAAGTTCATCTATGTTCACCATAAATTTAATATATTAATTATTAATTTAATATTTTATTCATACAAATGCTGGATTGTTCTCAAATCCCAATTATTATGGCAGGACACATCTGTCATCAAACATTTATGAAGTGAGTAATTATCTAAAAGTAAGTAGATTATCTAAAAAAGTAGATAGATAGATAGATAGATAGATAGATAGATAGATAGATAGATAGATAGATAGATAGATAGATAGATAGATAGATAGATAGATAGATAGATAGATAGATAGATAGATAGACAGACAGACTGATAGTTAGATGGATGAGAGTGTCGTACAGTTTAATTTGATCTTGCTCTGTTCTCAGCCCTTGGACCACTTCCTCAAAACACAGGTACACACATGAACACTCACTTCACATGCATTGATTGAATATCAACACATATCTTTGTACAAATCTACAGCATAATACAACTAAACACTGCATAACTGGACATTTGTTGGTATCATAAATAGAAAGCTAACCGCCTTCTGTTCTCTTTGCAAGCACAGCTCCTCAGTCTCCTCCATGAGCTTATCTGACAAAAACAAAAACACAATACATCACTCTTTCTAAATTAGACATTTATAGAAAGAAAGAAAGAAAGAAAGAAAGAAAGAAAGAAAGAAAGAAAGAAAGAAAGAAAGAAAGAAAGAAAGAAAGTTTGGCTATAAGAAGAAAAGAAAAAGATGTGGCCATACCTAAGTATTCCTGTTTTTCCTTAGCCAGCTGTAGCCCCTGAGCTTCAAGACTCTCAATCATAGCCTCACCCAACTGAGCATTCTTCCAAGTGCTTTAATGAAATAAATAATCACACCACCACACAAAAGTAACACTAATGTCAGACACAATCTATAACATAATAAAAATTCTGGAATTAAATATTAAATGTGGAATTGGTTTAAATGCTTGTGGATTTACAAGAGAGGCTTTAATTACTTTCAGAATTGTTTTTTTTATTTATTTATTTTATTTTTATTTTTTTTACAAAGATGTTATTAGAAGTTCACTCACACTTTTCCTGACTCGTGTAGGATCTCCACCCATTGGCTCTGCTCTGGCTCTGATTCAGCAGCCAGGACAATGCTTCCCTACACAGGATAAGCAGAAAGATATTCATTAAGATTTTATTGTTATTTTATTATTATTATTAATATATTGTTAATATTAACAACATATATATATATATATATATAAATATTATTAATAAACTCTTATAAATAAAATCATATTTTTTTTATTTGTTTATTCATTCATTAGTTCGTTTATTATTTATCTATTTATTTTTTTTATTTTTAAAGAATAACCCAGTGGCAAGTTCGCGTAAGGGCCTGTGATAAGGGTTCTAGTGAATCAGTTTTCAATTATCCTACCCCTTTATAGCTTTAGAAACCCAATTGATTGTGGTGAATTGGTTTCCAAAAAAATAATAGAATAGAATAGAATAGAATAGAATAGAATAGAATAGAATAGAATAAAGTACAAAATAAGAAAATGCTTTTACTGTAAAGTCTTCATGGTTGATAACCATGGCAAATGGCATGCCTTGATCTTCTCTTGGCTCGATGATGCATCCACCTAATGGAATCACCCCCTTACATTGAGAAAAAGATCAAATACATTTCATGCTCAGTAAACATGTACACTTGAACAGATTGGACATGTTTTGCTTACATTACTCAGTATGTAATTCCTTGGTTATATCATAAAAGTAAGCAGTCATCATACAGCTGTGCTAATATTCAGTCCAACAGTTGAACATCTTGCTGGCATGATATCGCTTAAGTATATGATTATATAATTAAATATATATTCCCTACTATTTCATTACACTGTAACGGATTTCTGTAGTTTTCACAGCATTATTAGTGTAAATTTGCATATTAGTGTAATATTTTAATAGTGTAGTCACAGTTAATGTTAATAATAATAATAATGTGCAACTCTAAGAAATGCAAATGTCTGTGTACCTTTGGGTGAATGTTGAAGTATCTATTGGTCTCAAAGCTTTTTTTCTCATTCTCAGCATAGTACAACAGAAAACTTTCCTTGATGATGAAGAATCTGTTATGAAAGCATAAACATCAAGAAGAAATTCACTGATAACCTCACAGCTAACACTGCACATTCTGTCCATTATAGATAAGCACTACATGAAAACCCTTCCTTCACACATTCATAAATGACCAAATAACTATCAATTTTCATGTTCATTTCCCTAGAATTGATCTGTCCTGGAATTGATGAGTCCTAATGTACAAAAACTCACCGGCGGCACAGAACGTCCTCGTGGATCTGACTTACTCAGCTTTAAAGGCACATTTAAAACACATCAGTTCAGTTTATAATGACGGGTTACTCAATATCAGCTAAGCTATAAAGCTTTTAAAGTGCATTACACAACAAGGCACCACACAAAAAATATGTGCTTAAACTGAGCAAAAATACTAATAATACTGTAGCTTGTTCTTTTGCCTCACTGAATCTAGTATATAACATTATATATTTCATAACACTTCATTACTGACCAGAACAACAAAAACAAATAAATACATTGTATATCTCTGCAGGGAAATTACAAAATAATGAAAAGCAGCAAACTAACATACAATAACTGAAAAGATCCTCCTAATAAAATAATCTTACATATGCCTTTTCTTTTCTTTTGTTTTTTTTTTTGTTACAGACTGTGCATAGTTAGGGCCCAATATTACCTGCGGGACCACTTGGCTGAGGGCCTCCCGAAAGGTCTTTTCCACAGAACCCCATGCAGTTGCACTTTAGTGCTGATATCCAAAGCGTCTGAGTCAGCTTGATCCATGGAGGTCCAGGGCGAGAGTAGGGAGGGTTTAGATGAGGAGAACATAGCTGACTCTTTCACAGGAAGTAGGAGAGGAGGAGGTGTGGTAAAAAATGTCAATAAAGTTAAAACGGTAGCATGTACACTCTCCAATAATCCTATAGAGATGCATTCAAACAGACAGAGCTTGTGATGATATCCTCCAGTTATTCAGCGACGTGGAATGATGCATCTGCCAATAGTGACATCAGCTGGTATTGGATGTGGAAACAGAGTCAGGGAGGGAGGGAGGAAAGGATGCTAGAGGGTTAGGGAAGAGGCTTTGGGGAAGAGTGTTTTTTTTTTCTTTTTTAAATCTGAGGTACGTCAATGCAATATTTTGAAGAGAAAAGCTATTACTTTGGAGATTACATAACTTATGATGTTGGACCTATCTATCCACAGTTGGAAAAAAAATTATTTGATCCCCTGCTGATTTTGTACGTTTGCCCACTGATAAAGAAATGATAATTTCTTTGGCAGTGGGCAAACGTACAAAATCATCAGGGGATCAAATAATTTTTTTCCTAAATCATAATATGTAAACAAAAACTTTTATTTTTATGTGATCGACAATGTCAAACTTTGGCTATCAACAACTTTTTAACTCTAAATGTCTCTAAGACTAAGATTGTAATTTTTGGTCCATCTGATAAATCTGAGTTTAATAACTCCGCCCTGGGAAATCTGTTTTTAATTCAAGTTGTGTACGTAACCTTGGTGTTCTTATTGATAGTTGGCTAACATTAGATAAACATATATCCTCCATCATTGCCTCTAGTTTTTTCCAGCTTCGTTCACTTTCTAAAACATTTTCTGTCAGTCTCGAGACAGTTATCCATGCTTTCATAACTTTGTGTTTGGATTATTGCAATTCTCTGTTTTATGGTTTATGGTATATATGTTAAATTTCTTAAAAATATGACCATGCCACACTGAAAAAAAAAAAAAATGCCGCAAACTTAAAAGTTTAAGGCAACCAGCTTTAGCTGATTTTTTGGAGTTTTCTCAACTTTATGTTGTATAAACTTAAAACAAGAAGTTGAGAAATCTGCTGAAGCTGGTTGTCTTAAACTTTTTAAGTTTGCTCAGCTTTTTTTTTTTTTGTACAGTGCTGTAAAAAATCAAAAGTTGAGAGAACTTAAAGATCTGCTTAAGATGATTGCCTTAAATGTTTAAGTTCTCTCAACTTGTTGTTTTAAGTACAAATTAGTAAGACATTTTTTTTCCAAAAAATGTGTCCACAGGGACAAAAGTGACAATATGAACCAAAAATATTAGACAGGAGGAGGAAAGACATTTTAGATTAGATTAGATTAGATTAGATTCAACTTTATTGTCATGTATGCAGAGTACAAGTACAGAGCTAATGAAATGCAGTTAGCATCTAACCAGAAGTGCAAGAATATAGTGTTTTATATACATATAAGTGCAGAGTAAGTGAAGATATGATTTACAGAATATACAGTGGAATTGCTATATACAGTATTGAGCAGAGTATATACAGAATATAAAATAGGAATGCAATGTAGGGATTGTATGTACATTATGAACAGAGCAATGTAGATTATATAGATTACAGATTATATATACACATTATGAACAGCAGAAACGTGAGAACAGTGGTAATAAATAAATACAGCTGGATGAGTGTGCAAAGTATTGATAGAACAATGTATTCTATGCAACATAGCAGTAGTGCAATATTTTAGAAATAGTTTACTGTGCTTTGTATAGTATCAACTTTAGACAGTTTATAGTGTAATGACTTTGACAATGTGCAGTCTGTGCAAAATATGAGTAGTGCAAATGCATGTGTGTAAAGTACTGTGACCAGTGCAGTAATAAGCAGGTGCAGGTTAGATTGGTGGTGTGGCGTTCAGAAGTGTCACAGCTTCGGGGAAGAAGCTCTTCCTGAGCCTACTAGTGCGAGAGCGTAGGCACCTGTAACGCCTGCCGGATGGAAGGAGGGTGAAAAGTCCAGGGTTAGGGTGAGAGGCATCCTTGATGATGTTTCTTGCCCTGCCCAGTCAGCGCTTATAATAAATGTTCTCAATGGAAGTTAACTGGGTGCCGGTGATCCGTTGAGCAGTTTTCACCACCCGCTGGAGTGCTTTGCGGTCAGATGCGGAGCAATTGCTGTACCACACTGAGATGCAGTTCGTGAGTATGCTCTCAATGGTACAGCGGTAGAATTCCACAAGGATCCTGGGATTCAGGTGAACTTTCTTAAGGCTCCTTAAGAAGTAAAGGCGCTGCTGTGCCTTTTTGACCAGAGTGGAGGTGTTATGGGACCAGGTGAGGTCATCAGAGATGTGGATGCCAAGGAACTTGAAACTCGACACACGCTCCACTTCAGCTCCGTTGATGTAGATGGGTGTGTGTGCATGACTCCTAGTCCGCCTGAAGTCCACAATGAGCTCCTTTGTCTTCTGGGTGTTTAGCTGTAGATTATTGGTGCTGCACCTCATCCCTGTAGGCTGACTCATCGTCATCCTTGATCAGACCTACCACCGTGGTGTCATCTGCAAATTTGATTATGGTGTTGGAGCCATAAACAGGAACACAGTCATGGGTGAAGAGGGAATACAGGAGAGGGCTCAGTATGCAGCCCTGTGGCACGCCGGTGTTCAGGGTGATGATGGAGGAGGCGAGGTTATCTAACTTGACGGACTGAGGTCTGTTAGTCAGAAAATCTAGAATCCAATTGCAGATGGGTGTGCTGATTCCAAGCTGGCTGAGCTTGGAGATCAGCTTGGAGGGGACTACTGTATTAAATGCAGAACTGAAGTCCATGAACAGCATTCTCACTTGTGTGTTTTGACTGTCCAGGTGGGTGAGGGCAGAGTGAAGCGCTGTTGAGATGGCGTCCTCTGTTGACCTATTGTGGCGATAGGCAAATAGGAATGGGTCTAGTGTAGCAGTTTAGATGTTGTTCTGCCAAATCTGTCCGATTTCACAGACAGATTAATCTGCTAAAGAGCCATTTGGTGTTGTTGTGTGCATAAGTGTTCGGATTACAGATGTATTCCTGTCCACAACTTCACTAAACACATTTTTGGATCTATATGCTTGTAAATCTACCATATTCACAGTGATTTGTCTTATCATTGAACGTATGGTATCATTTATGTGTGTGTAGTTTGCTAATGGATCAGGGATTATGTACACTAGACACTTAACACAGCTTCCCGATCCAGTGGATTTATATTTAATAACACTTCATCTGTGACTTCACACATAGACTAAAGGTTATTTGCATAGTACAGAACTTATTAAAGGAATGATCTTGGTTTAACTCAAGTTAAGCTATAGCCAGAGATGCTGAAAATAAGAACATAATATCAGGACTTTATATTAAATATTAAACATTGTTGTATTATGCTCCATTATTATATTATATAAGGTTTATAAGTAGAAATTGAATATTGTACACGTCTAAGGTTTCACAGAATTACAGCTTAATTTGAAATGACACATGATGTAATTTTCTTTAAACGATTACTCATTTACCATTTATTTGCTTCATTAATTCACATGTGAAAATACTTCTCAACGCAATCCCAAATGTCATTAGACAGGCAAAATAAGGTACATAGTAAGATCTGCATCCATTAAAAAAGAAAACAAGTTTATTCAAATCATGAAAAAAGAATTGTGAAACCATTTAAACAACTGCGAGAAAAATAAGGCATACTCCTCTTGTGGAATAATCACATAAAAGCCCAAAATACAATTCATCATTCATATCTCTATTCAAACCCCATCAGCTCTGAGCTGTATGAGCAGAATCAGTCAAAATAAGTCATTATGGCACAAAATTTCATCGCTCCAACCACCATTCAGTTCCTTTATATATCTGTCCCAAGTTTCTGGGAGGAGGTCATGTCGTAGTATTCGAATGAGGCTAAGTTTATCTAGCTTTCCCTTTTAATGGTGTCATAAAACATTCATTATCCACAAATCAGCATGAAATCTCTCATCAGTGTTTCTTCCACAATTTGAAGTTGATGCTATGCTTGTGCACTATGGTTAGATGAGGGCGCTAGAGAGCTAAAAGCACTAACACAGGTTTCAAAAAGACTACGAGTCATTTTTCAGAGCAAGAAAATGTGTAAACCAGGACTATAGGATGTTGCTGGTGTCTAAGTTGGCCCCAAAGATCTCCTTACATTTTCTTATTCAAGCTTCAGAGGCAACCGTTAAATAACTCGAACACAGCAGCTTTACCCTTCGCGGATCTAAAAGCTTCAGTTGACCAAAGCAGAAATCCACCATATATAACTGACCTCAAATTCTAAAAAGAATAAGACCCAAATAAAAACGGAAGTATCAATAGTCATTCATATCAAAACAACATTTCTTTTCCATTCTAAAATGAGACTAAAAACTACTCGGGGTCTCAGACAGGATGTCAAATAGGGTATTTTTGTCTGTCATTTATACAGAGAATACATATTTACAGTACACAGGCTCACAGTACAAAACATCTGAATGACCAATTAGATCCTTTTTTTTTTCAGGATTAAACAACCAGTCAGGTTTGAAAAATGGATGGCAAGTCAAATAATAAAGCTGTACATGCACTGAACTCAACAGAAAAATGTCCACCTGCAAGCCTTTGGGCAACATATTTTGTCATTTAAAAAAAAAAAAAAAAAGTTTGCAATTAAGCACAAAAATAATAGTACTTTCAAAGATTTAAAATTCTACTGGCAAAAAAAAAGATGTCATTTGTCCAATAACCATACACATGATGACATTTTTGAATAAATTACTATAGTTTAGCAGTAGCCAAGTTTGTGACGGGGAAAACAAAGCCCATCAGTGTATGTTCCCATATTAACTCAGAAGCATATTCGTAAATAGAATTAACAGAGTAAAACTGTTAGCATTAATAATAATAAAAAACAAAAACAATTTCAAGGGAGTAAATACAAAGAAAACATGGAAATGTTCTTAATGAAAAGTGTTTTAGCTGACTAGCTTAGGCAAGGTGAAATTTGATCATAAAGTTTAAAACAACTAATCAATATTGTAGAAAAAGAGGAACAACATACTCAATGAATTTAATGTTTGTAAAGCGTCTAAACATTTATCATCACTGTAAATGGGCACAATTGTGTGGCTCATCTTTTAAAAGATTCATGGACAAATTTCATATAAAAACAATAGAATACCAATTTTAAAGCATACATGACAAACCAAAAACAACCAGATCTTTAACCAGCACCACTGAAGAAAACATAAAATTAAGAGGTGGACACATGATCGCATTTATTTGTGTATGGTCATCATAAGCTGTCAGCCCACAGGGCGTTATGGAGGGACAGGGCAGTCCATTCCAGAAGTCCATAGGCGCTTCTCAAATCTTGATCCCGACTGCAATGTTCCTGCCTTCACTCCAACCGCCAACTTGAATAAACTGACATTATTCAAACCACATCTGTGGCCAATTCTGTTCAAAGTCCTGTTTACATTTTTCAGACCTTCTTCAATGTTGCTTCAAGTGGAGAACACTAGTGCTGGTGGCCGATGGACAGCACCAGAGGTATCAGACAGCCTAGAACCAGAGCTCCAACCTCCACTTTGCTCAGTCCCTTCCCTGCACTGCCTCCGGGCGAGTGGCTGTGGCCACCCATGCCGCCCACTTCCGGGAGGACGTGCACTGTGGCTACGTACAGGAAGGTGCCGGCGGAAAACAGCATGGCCACACCGGTGGCGTTGACATCAGATAGCGCCTCTTTACTGCTCTGGATGGAAGAGGAGGAAAAGTGTTAGATGACGGGTGAATCTAGGACACAGTCGAGGTTTTTTGCCGGACATTAAATATTCAGTTTTGTTACAGGAATGCTCGTTGGCGTCCCAGTGGTAAGATTGCATTGCTATTATGCATTTCAGTGATTTCCAGGCTGTCTAAAGAAGCATAATTATGGGGTGTTTCACAGCAGGAGAGCCAGAGGCGAGTAATCTTCACTCTGCCACCTCAGAGAAATTGATTTTTAACGATAATAAAACCTTCAAAAACAGACCTGGTCTGAGCTCCGAGGTTGTTTATTGATGGTTTATGCTTTTGTTAATGCCATATTAAACTACATTTCATGGTGAAAAACTACATTACCCATGATGCTGATCAGAAACATTCCACCAATCAGACAGTTGCAGTAAGCAAATCACAAGGGATATAGCCCCCAATAGCCCCACCCCCCCCCCCCCCCCCCATTAAAAAACATTAATAGATACAACTTTTAATTTTAATAATGTATTAAATGATGGAAACAACATTAACTAAGATTAATACATGCTTAAGATGTATTTTCATTGTTAGTTCATGTTAACTAAAGTTAACATATGGAAAATGATTGTGAATTGTTACCGTTTTTGTTGAACATACCTGACTGAGTCCTACGTAGGTGAGCATAGCCAAAACAGGAGCAGCCAAGGCAAAGACTAAGAGATGTTTCCGGATACGATTTCTTTCTAAACCCGCATGCATGAGGAAAGAGACGAGTCCAAACGCAGCAGGAGCCTGAAATACAATACATATCAAGACAGCACGACTTAAATTTAAATAGCATCAAAATTTAATTTAAAATTTTCAAGCTACAAATTTCACAAAAAACATAAGTCACATAAGCAAAATAAAAGGTATGGAAGAGATGGAGAAAACAGAGGAGGATGATGTAAGGGCAAGTGATATCAATCATAAATCAGTTTGTGTTTATGATCTTTCATGTTTCTTTTTTTCTGCCCTTTAGTTCAAATATAATAATAGAACAGTATAGAAATAATAGAAAATAAAATTTTTACTTCAGTAAAAAAAAAAACACTAAGAAGAGAAACGGCACTTTTTCACAGTCCATTTTGCTAAAATTAACCAAGGGTGCCGATATTAAGAGTATACACTGTATATATTTAATGCACTAAATTTTATAATTATCATTAGAATAATACACAACAGGACAATGTCTCAGATTACATGCAAAGCACCTGTTGTGAGAGTGGGGCAAAGAAAAAAGAAAAAAAGCTTCTGAGTTTGGCTACCTGCCTCATTCATATTTGTGTCAAATTACACAAAATATGTAAACTTATATTTTATTACTTATTTAAAATATACTGAGCCTATGTATTAAATATTTGGAAACCATTGCCTTTATTTGGAGAGGTGCCTGCATTTACATTCAGTCACTCAGCAGGTATTTCTAAACCAATTGATTCAAATACGGAACAGCGCAAACAATTTATCACAAGAGTCAACTATATTCAGAGAACAATAACGTAACACACAATGTAAAGCAGAAGTAAATTAACTTCATTAAGATAGACTGTACCTTATGCAACATAATGGCCACAAATACAATGAGCTGGACACTGGTCTGAGACGTGGACGCAGCCGCTCCAAGAGCAACACCATCAGCTGGAGCACAGAGAGAATAAAATATGATTATTGGTCAGATTTAACAATAAAAAAGACACAAATACAATCTGAAGCTACAACTAGAAAATATTAGGATAATTCAATTAAAGAGGTTTCATTCACAGTATGTTTTTTTTTTTTTTTTACCTGCAGCATGAACGACCAATCCAAGTGTGGTGGTGACCTTAGAGCTAGCAGCCCTTGCTGCTTCTGGATCTAAAAATGTGGAGAGAAGAGATTTAGACACTTTATACCATTCTAATATGTAAAAAACTAAATGCCAGCGTCACACCGACCATCACTGCTGTGCATGTGAGAACTGCCGATCTGATCCACCAGCAGCATGAAGACGAAGCCCAGCACCAGAGAGACGCCGATATAAGCATGGAGCTGCTCGTGACTGTGGCTGTGTTCAACGCTTTGTCCCTCGACTCCTTCAACAATCTTCTGTTCAGAAACTTCTGCTTGTACCTGCCTGTGGCCATTGTGGTGCCCACCTAAACCAAAACATGAGGGGGGCACAGCTTTGGAGTCAGTTATATCATCAGTAATGGGACAAAGTAAAGTTTTGTCACTACTAACGTATAATAACAAGTAGTAGTGGTTTAGCACAATAAAATGCTACAAAGCTATATTGATGTCACAATGTACATGTGCATAGCATCATATCCAAACATACTCTGTCTGGGGAAAGCCGATTAGTCACCAGAAGAGACGGACGGCAGCTCGCGTAAGTGTTTTGAATACTTGGTCGCAGTTCTGTTGTTTAAATTATTTACTTGCTGCTAGGAGGAATAGTTCGTTTCCTACCTATTTCTACTCTGCATTTTCGTTGAGGTTTTTATGTTTGATTGCACTTACTGGTAATTAGAATAATTTGCGCCTCAGCTGAGAACGAGCCTGTGTGATTGTGCAAAGTGTTAGTTTCGTCTTGCGCTATTAGCAGTCCTACCTTATTGGCTGGGCTGATCAGAAGCCGGCCACAGCTGTTTTCATTCTAGTTTCCTAGACTGCATTTATTTGATGTCCGAGCGCTGACGCGGAAGCGTCTGCGGAAGAGTTCAGCCGTCGTGCTCAGCCTCCTCGTGTGAAGACCAACGAGTGTAAAGACAGACAACTTTTTCCTGCGCGACTTCAACCGAGCAACGACACCGAGCACACACTTAAGTATCGTTTTTATCTTCCCTCATACTTTCCTATCCTCTATCCTTCCACTTCTATCATGTGTTTCCAAACCATTCCGGTTCTCTCTCAACCTCGCTCTAAAAACACACGCAGAAGGTTACGTAACCCTGCTAATCTGCGCCCTCTCTCTACATCAGGGGTGGGGAACGTCCGGCCTCCGGGCCGTATGCGGCCCGCGAGACAGTTTGATCCGGCCCATCAGTCAATTCAAAATCCCCCTTCCTCCCTCAGGAAGAGAGAGAGAAAAAAAAAAAAGCTACACAGCAATTAATTTTCCTGTGATAGAAAAATGACAGATATATATATAAAAAATAGAAATATAATATTATAGATAATTTATAATTATATGAAATAGGGTTGCCTGTCTGGGTCAAAGTCAGCGTGAACGTGAAACATGCACGTAACGTTCACGGTTGTCGTCGCTGATAAGCATCATGGCGACAGGCAAGAAAAGAAAAGTAGATGCAGAATGTCGTGCTTTTCAAGAAAAATGGACAAACGATTATTTTTTTGTTGAAGTCAAAGGCAAGCCAGTCTGCCTAGTTTGCGGAGATGCGCTTGCAGTGATGAAAAAGGCCAATCTCGAGCGTCATTACAGCTCGAAGCATGCTAAACTGATTGAGTTGCAAGGACAAATGCGCTTGGATAAAGTTAACACTCTTCGGCGGAGTTTGAGTGCCCAACAAGCAGTTTTCACAAGACCGCATTCTGACAGGGAGAACGTTATTCATGCAAGTTTTGTGGTGAGCGAGCTAATAGCAAAGAAACTGAGACCTCATTCAGAAGGAGAGTTCGTGAAAGAGTGTCTTGTTGCCGCTGCGGAGCTGCTTGCACCAGACAAAATAAAACTCTTCCAAAGTGTCAGTTTATCTCGAAGAACTGTCGCAGAACAGATTACTGATATGGCTCAAGACATTGAAACAACACTGAATGACACTGCAAAAAAATTCCAGTTTTTCTCTCTGGCCTGCGAAACAACGGACATAACTAATACCGCCCAACTAGCCATCTTTGTGCGTGGAATTACTGCTGAGTTTGAAACGACAGAGGAATTGCTGTCTTTGCAATCCATGCATGGCACTACCAAAGGTGAGGATTTGTTTGAGCAAGTTGTTTTGGCAATGAATAAATTTGAATTACCATTTGAAAAGTTAAGTGGCCTTGCCACAGATGGAGCGCCAGCCATGCTTGGCTCGCAAAAGGGATTAACTGCATTGGTCAAAAAAGAAATGAGTCGTCTCAATCTTGATCCAAGTGATTTAATTGTATGCCACTGTATCATACATCAAGAGAGTCTGTGTGCACATTCCCTGAAGCTCCAGAGTGTAATGACAACTGTTGTTTCCACCATAAATTTCATCAAAAGCAGAGGGCTAAACAGCCGCCAGTTCAAAGAGTTACTGAGTGATCTTGAGTCCGAGTATGGAGATCTGGTTTACCATTGTGAGGTGCGATGGCTGAGTCGTGCAGATATGCTTTCACGGTTTTACAATTTGAGGGAAGAAGTAAAACAATTCATGGAGATTAAGGGAAAACCTGTTGTGGAACTCAGTGAAGACAAGTGGCTGTGTGATTTGGCCTTTATGGTGGACATAACCAAGCACCTGTCAGAGCTGAATGTCAAGCTCCAAGGTCCGAATCAGCTTCTCAGCTATCTGCTTTCAAACGTGAAATCATTTGAGGCGAAATTAAAGCTGTGGCATTTGCAACTGGAAACGGGTAACACTGTGCATTTTCCTACTCTACAAGAACAAAAGCCTGCTATGACAGCTGAGTATGCTGGTGAGTGTGCAAAACTGCATCAGGCATTTGGCGAGAGGTTTCAGGACATGAAAAGTAAACAAAATGAACTGAACATATTTGCTACGCCATTTAATGTGGAACCATCTGAAGTACCTGACAACCTAACATGAAATAATTGAGCTGCAAAGCAATGACGAGCTCAAAGCAAAGTACAACAACCTCCCTCTGCTTGAGTTCTATAAACTGTATGTACGTTCTGAGGATTTTCCCATTCTGAGGAGACATGCACTGAAGTTTGCATCTCTGTTTGGGACAACCTACTGCTGTGAGCAGTTCTTTTCAAAACTGACTCTTGCAAAGACTCGATTCCGCTCAAGACTGACTGACCCAAACTTGGAAAACCAGCTGCGAGTAGCATCGTCTTCACTGCCATCTAACATCAGACACCTCGCCAAAGAGAAGCAGTTCCAACCATCGCATTAGAGAGGTTAGTGATATATGTTCAAAAATTTAGAATGGCCCTTAAAGGATGTTACAAAAATGTAAATGGCCCTTGATAGAAAAAAGGTTCCCCACCCCTGCTCTACATCCTCCACTGTACCTCTTTCTTTCTCTGTAGGTCTTTGGAATTGCCAGTCAGCTGTCAACAAAGCCGACTTCATTTCTGCTTTTTCCTTACAATCCACACTCAGCATCCTGGGCTTGACTGAGACCTGGATTTGTCCAGAAGACTCAGCAACCCCATCTGCTCTCTCTCACAATTTCTTTTTCTCTCACACCCCTAGGCAAGTTGGCCGGGGTGGGGGCACTGGTCTGCTCATTTCTAACAATTGGAAATACTCTACCTACTCTCCCCTAGGCAATCACAACTCATTTGAATCTCATGCCATTACTGTAACAGCTCCTATAAGACTCCAGATTGTGGTAACCTACCGTCCCCCTGGCCAAATTCTAGCAACCTTCCTAGATGAGCTGGACGGACTGCTGTCCTCTTTCATGGAGGATGGCACTCCACTCTTAGTCTTCGGCGATTTCAACATTCACCTAGACAGGCCTTATGCTACAGACTTCCAGTCACTCCTAGCTTCATTTGATCTCAAACCCTCACAACTACTAGCACGCACAAATCAGGCAACCAACTCGCCTTAATTTACACACGCAATTACGTACTACAGATAATTGGTGTAATCTTTGATGACCAGCTGACCTTCAAAGAGAACATTGCAAAGACTGCTCGATCCTGCAGGTTTGCACTACACAACATCAGAAAGATCAGGCCCTTTCTGACAAAGCATGCTGCACAACTTCTTGTCTTGGCTACCAGAGGCAGCTCACATCAATTTCAAGTCACTGATGCTTGCGTACAGAACTACCACAGGCTCAGCACCCTCCTACTTCCACTCACTATTACGAACCTACATCCCCTCCAGAAGTCTGAGATCTGCTAGTGAGCGGCGCCTTGTGGTACCATCACAGAGAGGCTCAAAATCACTCTCCAGAACATTCTCGTTCATCATTCCTGGCTGGTGGAATAATCTTCCCACCCCTATCCGGAACACTGGATCCCTGTCAATCTTCAAGCAACAACTGAAAACTCATCTCTTTACTTGACTTCATCCTAAAATATAAATAAATAATAATAATAAAAAAAACCTCACTCTTTTCCTCTATCTTTCTCTCCACCTACTAGCTTGTACTTATTTGAACAATGACTGAGACTTGGTGTTACGAGCACTTCCTCTGTCTGATTGCCTCTTCAAGATTAATCGCTTTTTGTATTCCCCAATTGTAAGTCGCTTTGGATAAAAGCGTCTGCCAAATGACTAAATGTAAATGTAAAATGTCTCATGAAGTGCTAGACAGTTTGATTCATTCCAGTAAATGTCTTTGTTCGGATACTAAATAAATAAAAATAATAAATAAATAAAAGGCCTTTTAGGTCTTTTAGAGTAAAGTTCTTATTTTTATTTATCATTTTATTTTTAAGTAAAGTGCTTTTCGTTATTTTGTTAATCAAGGTTCATTACTATGTTTTTGACTTTTTTGGCATTTAATTGAGCAAAAGTGACTGTAAATTTATCATTTTACAAAAGCTTTATTTTTCAAACAAATTATGTTCTTTTGATCTTTCCATTCATCAAAAAATCCTGAAGAAAAGAAAGGATCTGTTTCCACAAAAATATTAGGCAGTACTTTTTTGAATATTGATAAGTAACGTTATCAATGAATGACTTTCTGGAAGCTTTGCCATCACAGGAACAAATTATATTTTTAAATATGACAATAATAATAAAAAAAAGTTATTTAAAACTGTAATCATTTTTCAATTATACTACATTTTTGATTAAATAAATACAGCCTTGATGAGCATATGACTAATTTCAAAAGCATTAAAAAAATCTTATGAACCCTAAACTTTCAAACAGTACTGTATAAATATTTTAAATGATGTCACTCTAATTAAGATTAATTTGTTCAAAAAAACCTTGATGTTTTGTGTGAGAAGTACAACTAAATTAGAATCTATATATATTTAATAACATAAATTGCTACAAAAAGTGTCAGCAATATTTTGTTAGTATTTATAATAAAACTAACTACTAATATATATATATATATATATATATATATATATATATATATATATATATATATATATATATATATATATATATATATATATATATATATATATATATATATATATATATATATATATATATACACACATACACGCACACACACAGTATATTATATACAGTGCCCTACAAAAGTATTGGAACAGTAAGGCCAATTCCTTTATTTTTGCTGTAGACTGAAAACATTTGGGGTTGACATCAAAAGATGAATATGAGATGAGAGATTAACATTTCAGCTTTTATTTACAGGTATTTTCATCTGGATCTGATACACAATTTAGAAGATAGCACCTTTTTTTGAACCCACCCATTTTTCATGTTACCAAAAGTATTAGAACGTGACTGACAGGTGTGTGTTGTTGCCCTGGTGTGTGTAATTGATTATTCAAACAATAAATAGCACCGTCTGCGCTCATCATTGTGCACACTTTGGGCCCCTTGAAGTACCAATTGAGCATTGTTTAAACGCCACAGCCTACCGGAGTATTGTTGCTGACCATGTCCATCCCTTTATGGGGAAGTCGTGGCCTAATGGTTAGAGATAGGGGTGTGCTCAAAATATCGATTCTTAGATACATACCGATATAATAAAAAAAGATACAGTATCGATATTCTAGCCCTTAGTATCGATACTCCGCCCGGCCATTAGGGGGCGCAGCGGCGCCCGCGAGTTTCAAAAAACTCATGGAAAATGTTAAAGCAAGATGTAGCATTTAAGTGATTTCATAGTGAAATATGTTATGGCAGTACATGGTGTCACAAAAAAGAATTATAAGAAGATTTAATAAGAAGTTAAGAATAATAAGAAGAAGATTTTGTGCTTGTGTGAGCTCAGACTGTACCCTTGGAAAGTTAAATGTTGACTTGTGGTAATTTCCAGATTAATACAATTTGTGTACAATTAATCAGAGCACTTAAAGTTGCAAATATTTAAGCAAAATGCACTTTGTTATAATGCACTTTTGTCTTCATTAAATTGAAGAAAAATGCAGAGTTCTGTTTGTTGAGTAAATGTGTTCAGCATTAACTAATTGGCTCTGGCCCATGTATTTTTATTGAATCGTATCGAATCGTGTCACATTGTATCAAATCGTATCGAGACAGCTCTGTATCGAGGTACATATCGAATCGTGACCTGTGTATCGAGGTATGTATCGTATCGCCAGGTTCTCCAAGGTATACAGCCCTAGTTAGAGAGTTGGACTCGTGATCCAAAAGGTTGCGGGTTCGAGTCTCCGGCCGGCAGGGATTGTAGGTGGGGGGAGTGATGTCCAGCGCTCTCTCCACCCTCAATACCACGACTGAGGTGCCCTTGAGCAAGGCACCGAACCCCCAACTGCTCCCCGGGCGCTGCAGCATAAAATGGCTGCCCACTGCTCCGGGTGTATGTTCACGGTGTGTGTGTGTGTTCACTGCTGTGTGTGTGCACGTTGGATGGGTTAAATGCAGAGCACGAATTCCGAGTATGGGTCACCATACTTGGCTGAATGTCACTTCACTTCACTTCACTTTATGACTACAGTGTTCCCATCTTCTGATGGCTACTTCCAGCAGGATAATGCACCATGTCACAAAGCTCAAATCATCTCAGACTGGTTTCTTGAACATGACAATGAGTTCACTTTACTCAAATGGCCTCCACAGTCACCAGATCTCAATCCAGTAGAGCACCTTTGGGACAAATCTGCAGCCGACAAATCTGCAGCAACTGCGTGATGCTATCATGTCAATATGGACCAAAATCTCTGAGGAATGTTTCCAACACCTTGTTGAATCTATGTCACGAAGAATTAAGGCAGTTCTGAAGGCAAAAGGGGGTCCAACCCGGTACTAGGTGTACCTAATACAGTGGCCAGTGAGTGTACGTATATATAGCCATGGCCAAAAATATCGGCACCCTTGGTAAATATGATCAAAGTAGGCTGTGAAAATTAATTTGCATTGTAAATCCTTTTGATCTTTTATTTAAAAAAATAAACAATAAAAATCTAACCTTTCATTGGATAATAAGAATTTAAAATGGAGGGAAACATCATTATGAAATAAATGTTTTGCTCAAATACACGTTGGACACAATTATTGGCACCCCCAAAAATTCTTATGAGTAAAATATCTCTGAAGTATATTCCCATTCATATTCGCAATTTTGAGCTCTCCAGGGTGATTATGAACATGAAATTATCCAGCCATGGCTTCCTGTTTCACAGAAATATAAATAGGAGGGAAAACAAAGCCCAAATTCCCTTAATCATCCATCACAATGAGAAAAACCAAATAATATATTTCTGATGTGCAGCAAAAGATAATTGAGCTTCAGAAATTAGTGAAGTGGCTTTAAGAAAAGAGCTAGAGCAGTGAAAATTCCCATTTCCACCATCAGGGCAATGATTGAGAATTTCCAATCAACATAAAATGTTACGAAACTGCCTGGAAGAGGACGTGTGTCTATATCGTCCTAATGCACGGTGAGAAGGAGAGTTTGTGTGGCTAAAGATTCTCAGAGGACCACAGCTGGAGAATTGTAGAAAATAGTCTCGGGGTCAGAAAACCTTAAAAAAAAAAATGGTCAAACAGCACCTGCATCACATGTTGTTCGGGAGGGTTTCAAGAAAAATTATCCTAGCTCATCCAAAAACAAACTCCAGCATATTCAGTTATCAGACACGACTGGAACTTCAAATGGGACTGGCTTCTATGGTCAGATGAAGCTAAAATTTTTTAGCAGCAACACAGGGATAAAAAATTACCCCATGTGTACAATGAAATATACTGCTGTACTTTTGATGTTGTGGGCCTATATTTCTGCTGGAGGTACTGGACATCTTGTTTAGACACATGGCATCATGGATTCTAACCAATACCAACAGATAAAAATATCAATAAGTGACTGTTAGAAATCTTATAATGGGCCATGTTTGGATCTTCCAACCATACAATAATCCAAACATAAACCTCAAAAACGGGTCACTGAGCATTGAGCATTCCAGTCCTCTGACCTGAACCCTGTAGAAAATGAGTGAGGTGAACTGAAGAGAAGAAGCACCGTCATGGAGCTGTGAATCTGAAGGATCTGGAGTGATTCTGGATGAAGGAATGGTCTCTGATCTCTTGTCAGGTGTTCTCTAACCTCATCAGGAATTATAGGAGGAAATTTAGAGCTGTTAAACTGGCAAATGGAGGTTTCAAAAAGTATTGAATAAAAGGGTGCCGTTAATTGTGGCCAATGTGTATTAGAGAAAAACATTTATTTCATAATGATATTTCCCTTCATTTTAAATTCTTATTATCCAATGAAAGATTAGATTTTTGAGAATTTATTAAATAAAAGATCAAAAGGATTTAAACGTATATGACGTCATCTAATGCAACGGCACTGCGCACGCAGAACGATCGCTGTGTGACATCAAAGCACCGCGAGAGCTACCGAGAACAGATGCACCGCATGCTTTCGAATCGCTCTCACGGTACTTTGATGTCATACGCTGATCGTCCGATATATTTCGCCCTCTGTTGGAATTCCAAAGCGATAACTTCTCCCCAAGCTACTTTTACAAGCTACAGCAGAATGCCTACCACACATGAAAGCATTCCTACAGATACACATCTAATTAACAGATAAGAATTTAGGAATGAAGATCTTTGCCCAAAACTATGAAATACTTTGTGTATTGAATAGAAAAGGAATCAATGCATCAACTGAAGCATAAACTCGAATCTCACCTTCCAGCATTTCCTCATAGAGTGCATGAACTCCCTCTGGAATAATGACAGCCAGCGCAGTGCCACACAACAGCCCAGCTCCCAACACGGTCACCAACTTCAGCTTCTCCTGAAGACAGAAGAGTAGTCACAAAAACTTGCATTTAGGTCATAAAATTATGTATTTAGGTGGGGATGATATCAGGTCAACTTAATGTGCACGAGCTGGATATCATAAAAATAGGTTTAAAATATATTAATCAAGAGCCGCCGCATACAGGTACAACACAGAGAAATCAAACACCTTATAGACACAAACTTCAACTGGGTCAAAACTAGGGCCATAATCACCACAGACAGAGCAATATAATGGCTAGACAGATAAATTAACTAATTTTGAGACCAGCATCAGTTTATACATAACATTAAAAGTCAATGTATTTTTTTCCCCCCTCAAAAAAAACAAAAAACAAAACAAGCAAGGATTATATGACACTGACAACTGAAGTAATGGCTTTAATAATAATAATAATTCACAATATTGCTATTTTACTGTATTTTTGGAACAAATAAATGCAGAACTGTTGAGCGTAAGAAACGGTATTTGAACAGTAGTGTACCTAGTAAAATATTAGTAAATGATTGTGTAAAATACATAAAGTTCAGAATTTCAGTGTATGAGTACATTCAGCTGCTGATTCAAAACTGAAGAAATTAATGCCTCCCACGTTTCTGCATTAGTCACTACAAACATGTTTTGATGGCTGATAAACTATAAAGCTCGTTTGTCCAGAAAATCAATCTAAACCGAATTTAAAATCAATTCGGAGTAAAACGTTTAAACAAATACAGTGTAGTTGGCAAGTTAAACAGCGTGTGTCTACAGTATAAACTTAGGGTTGATATCACATTCAACATTTAAACTGAAGACTACTGAGTAGCTTCAATGGTGCTCAAACTTTTGGAGATCAAACTCCTGGTTTATCTCAGTCCTCAGCACAGCACATGATGGACGACCATCTTCTCAAACACATAGTTAGCTTTCTGGAGATAATTAACCTCTGCATGAAGGTACACTGAGAAACTGAGCACCCCATAAACTATTATAGACATGTTCAACTCGAGTTAAGGCTCACCTCAGAGAAGTTGACAGCCAGGGGAATTGTTCCAGCCACATAGCAGCCGACTAGCATAGCCAGAGACAGCAGACTGATGGAGCTGAAGTCATCCATTTCAGCTAAAGACATTCAACACTGTCTCAGTTTGAGAATCACTTTAGAGTTTAACAGCAAATCCTGTACAATCGACCGATGTCTGCAGCCAGCAGATCCTTCGTAACCTACTTGGATTAGCTGGTTAGCTAGTCAGTTTTATGCATGTATCCTTACAGGTCAGTCGATTAAACACGAGCATCCACTGCTGATCTGCTGTAAAGTCGGTCTGGAGCTCTTGGCTCATTGACCTGCTCGATTATCTGAACGCTGTTGCTCAACTTTAATCACACAGAATCGCGTCGCGCTTAGCAAAGGCTAAAATCATAACAATCGGTCTGTGATTAAACACATAAATCAACAGATTCGTGAACTGTTTTCATAGTCTACTTCTCTGATCTCAGGCTGCGCTTAATGGCATTGTGATTCCTTAACAATCGACACTGTTTTGTCGCAGTAAACCAATCTAGTTTGTTGCCTATTCCGCGGTATCGACCAACACTGGTTACCAACTAGCCGAATGTAATGTTGGCAGTGTGAATAAAGCACTTCCGGGCCACATCACCGTCAAAATAAAAGTCCCCACCCCCTCTTTAAACGACGCCAACCAACTACATCAAGATGCAAAATACTCCTAACCCTTGCTCTAGTTGGGAGTTCTTCAAATTTAAAGTTAGAGACTTTGCTGTTAACAAAATTAAACAAATTAAAAGTGAAAAAAAAAATAATAATAATAAAGAATTTGAACATTCATAGGCTAGGTGTGTTAATACAGAAGAATAATCCCAGTAAAGAGGTAGAATATAGTGTCTGTCAAACGAAAATTGAAAATATGTACACAGAGATTGTTAAATGGGGCTTGCATACGCTCTGGAGCAAAATGGATCGAGAAGGGTGAAAGAAACACTTAATTACTTTTTTTGCTCTAGAGAAAAGAAATCGTAAAAAAGCATCTAAAGATTAATGGTGATTTATGTACAGATCCAGGAATGATCTCCTCAACTTATACAACTTCTCAGAAAAATGTGATTCTTTTCTTTTGAGTGTTTGTGATAAAGTTTCAGGTATTAATGTGGATTTTAAATTGCTATGTGACTCTGACCTCTCTATTACTGAAATGGAAGAGGCACTGAAATCTATGAAAAAGGGAAAATCTCCAGGTACTGAGGAATTTGATTTACATTTTTGGGACCTCTTAAAGCAACCTTTATATTGTTTGTTTAAAGAATGCGTTTATAAAGGAGAGATGAAGCAGGGACTAATTTCTTTGATCCAAAATCAGATAAAGATCCACTTTTAATTGAAAACTGGAGACCAATATCATTGTTAAATGTTGATTATAAACTACTTGCTTTACTCGTTTAAAATCTGGTCTTAATAGTTTAATTGGTGAAACACCACATGTGTTTATGAAGAATAGACATATTAGTTCCAATATAAGACTATTCAGAGAATATTGATTCAGACTCTATTATAATGCTTTTGGATTTTTATAAAGCATTTGATTCATTAGAGCACCAATTTTTGTTTAAACCACTCAGTGTTTTTGGTTTTGGAAATAAATGTATTAACACGGTGAGAATACTTTATATTGATATTAACTCTTCAGTTTTGGTTAGCTTGCAAACTACTAAACGTTTTAATTGTGACAGAGGAGTGTGTCAAGGTTGCCCCATTTCCCCGTTTCTTTTTCTTTTGGCTGTTGAATTGTTATCACTTAATATTTTACAAAATCCCACTTTGAAAGGTATTTCTGTATTTGGTAAATAATTTAAAATATCTCAATTTGCTGATGATACTACCTTATTTCTTAAAGATCAAAATCAAATTCCTTTAAGTATTTATATTATCCAATCTTTCTCTGAAGCCAACAAGCATCAATAAATCATATTCCGGTTAAAGACTGTGTCAAGTACCCGGGGATTTTCCTTACTAAAGATAGATTGACTCGTCAACATCTACATTTTTTTCCTAAAATAAAGAAAACTAGAATAATCTTTCATTCTTGGCTTCAACGAGATCTATCCATCTATGGCAGAGTTCTTCTATCTAAAGCAGAGGGATTGTCCCGTTGTGTTTGCTTTATCTTTATTTGTTAGTGACAAAATTGCTGATGATATAAATAAAATGTTACTGAATTTTATTTGAAAGAATAGATCCCATAAAATTAGGAAATCTGTTTTGTCTAACAGGCGTTCTGAGGGTGGATTGGAAGTTTTGGATTTCAAAGAATTAGTTAGTTCATTTAGAATTGGTTAAAAAAATGTCTCTGTAGTAATAATTCAATTTGGTAATACATCCCCAATACTATATTTCATAGATTAGGTGGTCTAGATTTTCTTTTAAAGTGCAATTTCACCCCTTCTAAATTGCCGATTTCTCTCTCTAATTTTCACCAACAAGCTTTACTTGCTTGGAAATTGTGTTATGCGTACAACTTTTCTCCCCACAAAGAAATTCTTTGGAATAACTCAAGTATCAACTCAATAACTCAAGTTATCCAGCTAGATCTTTCAGTTCTGTCATCAAAAGTTTGTCATTCTATGTTGACTAAGCTGACCCACTTACCTTTTGTCTACCTACCAGTTGCGCCTGTGCTCCTATCCCCGTTCTCCATTGCTCCTGTGCTCCACCGTCTCCATGCTCCGCTGTTCCCTCTGGATCCCCTGGATAAAGAAACAAGGACATTTACACTCAGATAAGTCCCAAGAGACTTTCCCATTCCCCGTCTGCTTACCCGGACTTACTGCTCATTTCATTCTTCTCTGCAGCTTTTCAATAAACCTGTTGTTTGTATTGCACTTACCTCTGTGTCTATCTGCTGACAATAGTGTAGCCTTTTTAATGAAGTCTCTTAAAGTTGTGAAAAATGTGAAAGCTACGTTTATTGTAAGATATTAAGAATCTGTATTTGGTGCCCTGTGAATGTCTTCATTTTTTTTTTTTTTTACCATCCTTGGAGCTTCTGTTTTTGATGCCTGTTTTTCTGTTATAATGTTGTTTGCATGTTATTTAATAATAATAATAATAATACAACTTCTAGTGTAGCCTACTTCAAATCTTAAAAGTATACTCATACATAAAATAAAACTGCTTGCTGGTAATGTAATATTAAGTACACAAAATATTAAGTATTTTTAAATTTCTAAAGAGACATAATTGTTCCATTTTTATCAGTGAAATATTTAGGCCGATTTTAAAAAAGTGCACTCTGTAATTATGTCAAGTGTAATCATGTCAATCATTTAACTTTAAAGAACATTTTAAAACAATGTTTTAAAAAATCTTTTGTTATCCTTTAAAGTACTTTTTTTGATGTGTTGACTAACATACTAAATCACATGTAAAGTTCTTTATTATAATTTTATAATTTAGACCCTCTACAGGTCTCAAAATAATTGAGACAAGGGCATGTTTACTATGGTGTAGCATCTCCTCTTCTTTTCAAAACAGTTGAAGATGTCTAGGCATCGAGGTTTCTGGAGTTTTGCTGTTGGAATTTGATCCCATTCTTGCCAGATATAGGTTTCCAGCTGCTGAAGAGTTTGTGGTCCTCTTTGACGTATTTTTCGTTAAATGATGCGACAAATGTTCTCTATAGGTGAAAGATCTGAACTGTAGGCAGGCCAAATTCAGCACCGGACTCTTCTACTACGAAGCCATGCTGTATTAGCTGCAATATGTCGTTTTGCATTGTTCTGCTGAAATACACGTCGTCTGGAGGGGAGCATATGTTTCTCTAAAACCTTTATATACCTTTCAGCATTCATAGTGCCTTCCAAAACATGCAAACTGCCCATACTGTATGCACTTATGCACCCCCATACCATCAGAGATGCTGGCTTTTGAACTGAACACTGATAACATGCTGGAAGGTCTCCCTCCTCTTTAGCCTGGAGAACACGGCGTCCGTGATTTCCAACAACAATGTCAAATTTGGACTCGTCTGACCATAGAACATTTTTCGCATTTGAAACAGTCCATTTTAAATGAGCCTTGGCCCACAGGACATGACGGCGCTTCTGGACCATGTTCACATATGGCTTCCATTTTGCATGATAGAGCTTTAGTTAGCATCTGCAGATGGCACGGCGGATTGTGTTTACCGACAGTGGTTTCTGGAAGTATTCCTGGGCCCATTTAGTAATGTCAATGACAGAATCATGCCGATGAGTGATGCAGTGTCATCTGAGGGCCTGAAGACTACAGGCATCCAACAAAGGTCTCCGACCTTGTCCCTTAAGCATCAGAGTTTTTCTGAATCTTTTGATGATGTTATGCACTGTAGATGATGAGATTTGCAAAGCCTTTGCGATTTGATGTTGAGGAACGTTGTTTTTAAATTATTCCACAATCTTTTTACACACTCTTTCACAGATTGGAGAGCCTCTGCCCATCTTTACTTCTGAGAGACTCTGCCTCTCTAAGACATCCCTTTTATAGCTAATCATGTTACAGATCTGATGTCCATTAACTTAATTAGTTGCTAGATGTTCTCCCAGCTGAATCTTTTCAAAATTTCTTGTTTTTTCAGCCCTTTGTTGCCCCCTTGCCAACTTTTTTGAGACTTGTAGCAGGCATCAAATTCGAAATGATCTCATTTAGTGGATAAAAGTGTAAAATGTACCCGTTTAAACATTTGTTATGTTCTTTATGCTCTATTGTGAATAAAATATTGGCTCATGTGATTTGAAAGTCTTTTAGTTTTCATTTTATTCAAATTAAAAAAAAAAACGTCCCAACATTTCCGGAATTCGGGTTGTAATTACACATATAATTTTAATACATGACATGCATATTTTAGCAGATGTGACATCACAGTAGCTTATATTTTAGTTTTCCGTTAATGCTTGTACATTTAGCTGTATCCAGTGACTATGTAATTATGAAATTGCACATAAAGATGTACTTAAAAAAAAAAACACACACACTCTTAAGTGCTTAAATAATTGCATTTAAATACAAACTAAAATACATTTTCTTTTAACTGTAAATAACATTACATTCAGTTCACACTTAAAGGGATCATTCACCCAAAAATGAAAATTGTGTCATTATTTACTCACCCTCGTGTCATTCCAAACCTGAATGAGTTTCTTATGTTGAACATAAAAGAAGACATTTTGAAGAATGCTGGTAATCAAACAGGCTATGGTCCCCATTGACTTCCATAGTATTTCTTTCCCAAGTATGGAAGTCAAAGGGGACCAAAAAAATTTGGTTCTTCAAAATGTCTTATTTTGTGCTCAACATAAGAAAGAAACTTATACAGGTTTGGAACGACATGATGGTGAGTAAATGATCACAAAATCTTCATTTTTGGGTGAACTATTCATAAAAAAAATTAAAAATAGCTGGGTGAAAATATTCAAAACCAGGGGGGCCACAAGATGATTTAAAAATAACTTACATTAAAATAATGCTTCTTTTTAAGTTTGACTCTCAACAGCTATTGCTTTTGTTGAATGACATCCTGTTGAAAAGATCCTACCTTAGATCAACATAAATTCTCATGCTGGTTTCTGCTTGATTTGAAGGTTGTCTCGTTGACAAAAGAAGTTTTGGTTAAGTCACTTAAGGGCAGGTGGGAACACAACATCCCATGAGCTAGTCTTTCTACATGATTAAAAGCAAAACTAAAAATCAGAGCAATAAAATAAATATAAATAGCTAAAATATATGTATTGGGATTTCATTTAAATTCAAGCTGACAGGCCTCAGATCTAATTAAAGTCTGTCAGTCCCAATCCTGATGTCAGGAGACCACCAGGGTAGAACATCTCTCATCTAGAATGCTGAGTGTTCTCTGCTTCTGTTCGTAGTTACAACTGCCACATTGTGCTTACTGTTGGATATTAGGGAAGGTCATAGAGGAAAATATTACTGAAATTCAGCTTGTAATGTATTTAAGAAATTATTACACTTAATATTTACAAGGCGATAAAAACATAATTTAGGGGTTTTCATAAGAGCAAAGGTCTGAAAATATTAAATATCATCTCAGTTGACTTCTTACCCTTCAAAATGGCTAACGGCCAATTCTCACAGGCTGCTGACTGCCCTGGGCTTCAAGCTGAAAAGCCCACAGTGCCAGAAACAAATCTCTGCAAATGTAACACTGATATTGATTGAAGAGTGCCTGAATGTGTGCCAATGACTGTTGGCATGGTGTAAAATCAACAAAGAAATAAAAAATGTAATTTATTCCAAGCGCTAACATTGCCTTGACTGCCTTATTGCAGGTTTGTTCGCTATTGCTGTCACTGTTTATTAAACACATGCTATGTTTGGTATTGTAATTGAGCCTTTAGTTATCTCAATTGCTATCATTTATTTATTGAATTTGCAATGCAATTTATCATTATTTGGAAGCAACTTAGCAAGACAAGAATAATTAAGACATTTTTTATTAGTCATATTTGCAGAATTTAGAATTGTAATTACAAGGATGAAAAAACCCAAAAAACAACCCTTATAATTATTTGTATAACAAACAGTATAAAAAGAGTAAAAGTTACCAAAAGTTGAAGTTACCACTGCAGTAAATAAAATTGCAACAGTTATTAAAATATTAAAATCAAAGTCCATTAAAATTGTATTTGTTTCCTTTTGGTGAAAATGGTATGGGACATCACTGAAAGATGAATTATGCATTTTTCCCCCTCAGCTGATGAGAAAAAGTGCCCTTCATTCAACAATTAACATCTGACCTTCAGTTTAAGAAAAACTAAGTACACTAATTCCTTTTTAAACATTCGTTTTATTTATACAAGACTTTGAACATTGGATGATTCCCCCCATGTTTGCCCCTGGTTATCTAAACCTTTCAATTAGTTAAAACATACCTTGATATAGACCTGACTTATTTTGCCAGCAGAAATTTGTTATCTTTTCTGATCTTGGATCATTAAAGAGACAGCACTTGCATGCATATATAAATTAAAAAATATAGCAACATTTATCTACTGAAAATTAGCTTTTTTTTTCTTTTCTTTTTTTTTCCCTGGCTTTGTGGTCTTGAATTCAAACACTAGATGGAACTGTTGTATTGTTGGTTAATCCCACACCTGTTGCCTGAAACCTTTTCAGGGGCTTGGCACTGAATTAATACATTTGACAAAACAACTCACTGTACATTTCATTTAAAGTTTACATTTTATAAGTTAATGCAATCTGTAGTACTATGCATAATGTTCTACTGTTTGAGCTACAATAATATACATATTGTAAGGACTAACATTTTATCTAGCAGCGGATTTGTATGTAGATTTCAAACACACAGTTCAAAACTGTTACTAATTATGATTTTTTTGTTGTGAATTCTGACCTAATATTGTATTATATTATATTACTACAAATATCTATTGTGATCAGATATTTAAAATAATAATAATTTAAAAGATATATATTATTTTAAAATATTTTTTAAAACTTTTTTTTGTGTGTGTGTGTGTGTGTGTGTGGCTTGCATAAGACTAGACTAGACTAGAATATAATATAATAGAATATGCTATTATTGAAGAGCCATGAAGTATTTCAAAGTTTTATATTATATTATATTATATTATATTATATTATATTATATTATATTATATTATATACTGAAAAGCCTGTAAATTGATGATAATACTTTTAAAACAGATATGGAAGCTGTTCAATGTATATGTATATGTATATGTATATATATATATATATATATATATATATATATATATATATATATATATATGTTTGTGGTCTGAAGATCCATGAAGTAGATCATTTAACACATCAAATATCATACAACATATACTGTATTGTATATGTTTTATATATCAAGACAAGATATATTCTTGTGACAGTAAACCCCGCTCTAGGACTCAGTTTGTTTTTCCTGCAATAAGTGTGGACATATTCAATAGCTTTCTTGTCGACTGTATTTGACATGTTTGCCTACTCAGATATTGACTTTTAAAAATAAACTCAACCTGAGAAATATTCACTGGAGTACAAAATGTGAGGAATAGATTCAATCTCCTCTATTTATTACTACTGGAAAAGTGTCTCTCAAAGAGGAGAGGGTTACCATTATTACAGTCTACTTGTGCACATGCAATTTCTGCAGGTAAAAAACCTACAAAAATCATCTCTCTCTGTCTTCAGGAATCAATTAGCCCTATTTTAACATTCATACACTCTGCTTTTAGTGTTCTTTTTACAGAACCCATTTTCAAAGCCAAGCCCATTATGCTTATAAAAGACACAAAACTTTACTAAATTATTTATTTGGCTGTTGAGATTCGACTTCTTTTCCAATTATTTAACTGGTCACTGGATGTTCGTGTTGCATTTCATAGTAAATGAATGCCGAGTGCTGCAGAGATTGTCATTCCTGTTGAGAGATAAATACTATAAAAAAAAAAAAAAAAAATAGGCAGTGGCTGTTTATGTTTATACAGTAGGTCTGAATTTCAGGGAATTAACCATTTGCTCCAAAGCAAAATAGAGGTAAATCAATTTTCCATTTTCTTAAGACTTAACTTTTATCTGGTGTCAGGCTAATGACAACGTGCGTCGTGGGACAGCGGTCGTTCATCAAAGCTGTTTTAGCTGAAGTGAGGAGCGCCCTCCCTCTCTCTGCTCGTTAGTTCCAGCTAAATTTCTTCTGAGGGTTACTGCTATTTCATGTAACGTGTGGAATAAAATGCCAATGCAATCAAATTTAGACCGTCTCTAAAAATAATTGAATGTCTTCGTCTGTGCTGCCTGCATTGTGTACTCATGCCCCAATCAATTTTGGCCAATGTGATTATAAGACACTTCATAAGCTATTTTATTACTTTGAGAATGATAAACTAAGCATAGCATATAGGCTACAACAAGGTGACTTTATAAATAAAGGATTTAGTGCAGAGAACAACACTCTGATTAAAGGTGAAGTGTCTAATTTCTTGCATGCTAATGTAACAAGCTAAAATGCATAAATAATAATAGTGGCAGGAAAAATGATGGTCTACTAACTCATTGGATGAGCCAGTGAAACGATGCTGTGTTTTGACAATATTGAGACAGTTTTTAATATTTCAAAGCAAGGTGGATACTGCACACTGCTAGTGGATGAGGAGATTTCCCCCTCCAAAAATATGTTGGGTTTTGAGTGCTGAGAAAAGCGCTATAATGTAACAAATTTATATTATATTATATTATTGTGTGTCATGTGTTCCCGCCTCATGTTTCCACATTTGGTTTGTTTCCTGTCCTCGTCTAGTGTGATTATTGGTCAATTCTTGTCCAGCTGTGTTTGTCTCGTTATCTATGATTATCCTGTGTATTTATAGTCCTGTCTGTTCAGTTTGATTTAGTCTGGTCTACTCGTTACTCCCTGGTGTTTCCTGTCTGTAAGCCTTGGCTTGTCCTGCCATGTCTTGTCCTGATGTCTACATTAAAGACTATTATTTGAGTTTACGTCCTCGTCTGCGTGTTCCTGTGTCCTCCTCGTGTGTGCACCGAGACTATTATATTATACTACATTATATTATACTACATTATATGATTTAGGATAAGAGACCCTTTTAAATACAAACACAATTAAATTACTTTTTCAAATCTTTTGTATAATTTTAAAAATCATGCTTAAAAACAACTCATTAAAAAATCTTTTCATGTGACTATTTGTATCTTCAAAATTGCATTCGTTTTTTTAATAAAGAAATAAAAATCAGGCCACAGCTATTGGATCGTCATTATTCATGTAAAAATTGATATAAGGGCAAATAATTTTCACACACACCCTCTCTCTCTCTCTCTCTCTCTCACTCACACACACACACACACATTTCCTTTTTTTTGTGGGGACTCTCCATAGGCGTAATGGTTTTTATACTCTACAAACTGTATTTTCTATCGCCCTACACCAACCCTAGACCTAAACTTAGCCCTCATAAAAAATCTAAAAAAACATTCTGTATGATTTATAAGCTTTTGTACCCATGGAGACCTCAATATAGGTCCCCACCTTGACACGAGTACCCATGAGTCTGTGTATTCAGGTTTAAGTCCCCACCAGGATATATAAACCTGTACACACAGACACACACACACACACACACATACACACACATATCTTAATTTTCTGAAATTTTAAGAAACGTTTTCATAGAAAAAAACAATAAAATCTATAATTCTTTAGGATATTAAAGTGCTATAGTTTTATAGTAATGGTCACTACAATATTTTGATTACAACTCACGAGTTATTGTAATACTTCATTTAAAATCACAAAAAAAGAAAAAGAAAAAAATGAAATCGTGTAGCGTGGGTCATATAAACATGCATGTAATGTATGAATAACATAACCATAAAGCTCAACCCTTTAATATAATCATGATTGTACTACTAAAAGTCATGTGATCACACTTTATTTTAAGGTCCAATTCTCGCCATTAACAAACCATTAACTTTGACTTTTGCTTCAATAAACTCCTAATTAATAGTTAGTGAGGTAGTTGCTTTATAAATACAAATAAACAGCTAATATGTTATTAGGCATGCTAATAAGTAATTTATTACTGAGAATTGGTCCCTATACTAAAGTGTTACCACATATATTACTGTGCCATTTTGCCATTTTTTATTATTTGGTGTTATCATAAGAGTGTGTTGGTTATTTTTGGCACAGCCAATTATTGTGTTTTATGCCTTGAAGTTTAACAACAACAACAACAAAACTACCTAAAAAGTATATGGTACAGTCATTGATACTATCAACTCATTAACACGATGAATACTTTCATCCATGAATACTGAATAAGTACCGTATTTTTACTAAAGGTACTTTAAAGAACCATGGTACTACCATAGTTCATATCTGACACGATACTTTTCTTGTAAAGGATGCACAATGCATATTAAACTCAAATTTGAGATTTCTCCTCAGAGGTGTTTTCATTCAAATTTCAACAGCACTGTTGTTTTTATTAAAGGAAAAATCATCTGACACCTGAGGCAGAATCATAGGATCATCCTCACATACTCAACATGTTGGGTAACTCTCACATGGGCTCCAGTGTTATTAGAAATACTTTTTTTTTCTCTCTTCTTCTTACGTGAAGCTGTAACAATAAGCCATTACTCTGTGGTCATGGGCCAGAAACATTGTGAATATCAGTCAAACATTTATGAGCGCTGGTGAAGATCAGGTCCCGTTCTTGGCTTGGGGGGCAGCCTTCACACGCTGCCGAGAACAAGCTTATGACACAATCCCAGGAAGAGAAGCCCTTCTTGAAAGAAACAACTTGTATTGCTCTTCCATCAAAAGCCCCAGACGCAAAAAGATGTCAACAACTTTTTTCAGAATGTAGGAGAAGGTCTCCAGGAGAAGAGGGGGATGTCTGGATTCCTGGGGCCTCATGTATAAACGTTGCGTACGCACAGTCAAGAGCATCGGTACAGTGCGCACATATTTACGCCAAGTTTATTTTTTATAAATCCAGATATGTGCTTGGAAAACAGCATACGCACATTTCTATGCCCATTTTGTGCGTACGCTGGATTTCATGTTATGCTAATTTTTTTTAGCGAGAACAATGATCAATGATGCACTTACTTCGATATTTACATTTATGCATTTAGCAGACGCTTTTATCCAAAGCGACTTACATTGCATCCAGGTTACAGTTTCTACATTTTATCAGCTCTTGCTTTCCCTGGGAATCGAACCCATGATCTTGGCGTTGCTAGCGCCATGCTCTACTATTTGAGCTACTGGACAGCCGTATTATGGCGGACACTGCTGGATTCGGTGGTCGAACGGTCCATTGTCTGGTTTGAATAATAGCTACTGTACAACCGCAGCTGTATAGAGGTGTTGATGTCGTGTGAAGGCATCTCCACAACATTATGAAAAAAAACACTGTATTTGAAGGATAAAACTTGGGGGGGCATGGTAAGATTTGCCTGTTTCCTTTTTAAAACACTTTGTCAGTGACTCGTGAGTCAGACAATTGTATTTACATTGCAATAAATGGCTTACCTGTTTACACTAAAAAAATCTAAAAGATGTTCACCTTTTCAGCAAAACTACATACATTTGAAATACTATTTGGTCAGTGGAAAGAACGAGCTCAAGTATATTCTAAAATAGGCTATTTATCTGAGAAATAAACAGTTTTGTTTTTATGGATATTTCGATATATTCTAAAACATTCTGGATGATTTTGGCAATAAAAATTAATGTGGCATAAATAGCATTTAGTCCATATCTCATATTTCCTTAACGTATTGTACCTTTGACGGTGTTAAACATGGTGTCACCTGGATGGGAATATGCATGGAAATTATATGCGGATGAGGTTATGCATCGTAAAACGTTGGCGTTGTAAGCTCCATATATGGTGATTTCTGGGAGGAGACGGGGTGGAGATGCACGTACGCACAATCTTCACCTGACTGGGATTTATAAAGGGATTTTTGCGCATATTCTGGCGCATGTTCTGTATGTATGCTTTTATAAATCTGAAAACTTTTGTGCGTACGCAAAATCTAGCTTTTGTGCATACGTACGTTTTTAGGATGAAATCTATGGAGAGTTTTATACATGAGCCCCTGGTCCTGGCAGACTGTACTAACTATATACTGAGATTATATATTGTTGTTTAACTTCTTCAGTAGCGAGACATTTTAATGAATCAGGACATGATATCAAGCAACTGGAATGGATAGGAATAGAGGAAGTCTTTGGGTCACATAGAAGAGGTAATATAAATAAAGACCTACTGAAACGAGAAGCATTTTGGATTCATAAACTTAAATCACTGACCCCAAATGGCATGAATTGAACATTTGATCTTTTTGTGTTCCTTTAATGAACGATAATTGGTCGATCTTTAATATTCTTTATAATAAATCTTGAGTATCTATACAGTGTGAAAAACAATGATTGTTTATGACAATGCATTTCTGATGTTTTTAATCATTGAATTTTCCATTGTTGTGTACTTTAAAGTCAATTGGTAGAGTAGATACTGATGATTGTTTATTTAAACTACAGATTTATGTAATAGTGATAAATATGAGATCTTAGATCTTTCCTATTTTAGTCATGGATATGCTGTGGGATGTATGGGTGGATGTGGTGATCGGTGTTGTGTATGGGAATTGTTTGGTGTTTAGATGGAAATGATTTAATGATTTTAGTAATGAACACTGGTTAATGAATGATGACGTCAACCTAAGTAGTGATTTGAAAAGTGGGTGGAGGGATTGAATTGCTTTGCACACTGAGGAAGGCTTTGAGCCGAAACGTTTGTCTTTTTCCATCAGCGGTGAATTTCAAATAAAACGTAAAAAGAAAACTGTTTTCGTGAGTGCGGATCATAATCTCCTATACTAGGTATTCATATGTGACATTTACCTGTACATTTCTGAGCATTTGGAAATGTGCTAAAATGTACTATATGGACACAGTGACAAAAATCCACTGTCCAGTGTGTTGTCAAAAGGTATTATGAAAACATGATACATCAGCCATAAGGTTTTATGTTTGAACAGTTTCCTACAAATACTTTAAATGTTCTCAAATCTGTTGAAATTTTCAGATGTACCATATGTCATGTAAAATTCCTGTATTTGTTGCAACATCTGTCTCCCTCTGATGGATCTCTGATCAACCTTATGCTTACAATAATTGATTGTTTTTTTCTTCTTCTATCCTGCTCTGTTTTTGCAAATAGCAAATGTTCCCCCTTTCTACTTTTTGGAAAATTCAAACTAGTTAGAAAATATATCTGCAGAAATCTATAGATGTACCAAATGATTGACCAAAAGTATTGAAAGTTTAATTGTCATTACATTATTAAAGACAGTTACTTTAAATGAAAGGTAAATAAAGATGAAATACTAAGTAGACGTTGTTGTTGAACTAAGTCAAGAAAATATACTGAAATGTTTGTTAAAAGTGGATTTTTGTTGATCTGTTGTGAGATAAGTGATTCAAACTTCATTGCATTTACATTTGAATTGCATTTCTGCATTTCAATTCACATTCATAAGTTAAAAAGTCAAAAGTTGTGTAGACTTTTGCACAGGAAGTATCACATTTTCTTCCAAACATTTTAAATATAGATACAGTATGTGCTTATGGGAAGAGTTTGCACTAAAGTTTTTTTGGTTGCCAAAATGTTGGTGGTAATTAGATACTGTCCTCAACAAAACGAATATCAGATATAGAGAAATTATCATTCTGCTCACCTTCTTTCTGACTCCTATATGAGACCCTTCACACCATAGATCAAGTCTTCTTGTGCTTTGTTTTGAGTGGCTTCATAATTTATAACCCCCATGAAATATTACCTCGGTCCACAGTAAGGCTGTCATCTTCCATCCTAGAGACGGAACACCAGTCTAACTTTGACTCCTTACACTGCTGAAACAGATCTAATGTTTACCTTCATCAGAAACTTGAGAAACAATAGCAACATTAGACCAAAGCTGCACAAAATGATACATGTAAGCCGGACTTTAGTCATGGAATTATAAAACACAGAGTGTAGTTTCTGTTTCACAATGCCAAAATGAATCCTAATATGCTTATCCTAAATGTGGCTGACAGGATTAACTGCTTAGGCTTTCATTTTTCCCTCCAGGGATTTTAGGAGTTTCTCTACATAATTCCAAAAAGGCAGATTTTAGTACTCAAGTAAACTTGAAGAACATGGTGAATCATTGAATAAGAGCTACTGTAGCTACACGATATTACATTTACATTTATTCATTTAGCTGACGCTTTTATCCAAAGCGACTTACAATTGCTATTTATGTCAGAGGTCGCACGCCTCTGGAGCAACTAGGGGTTAAGTGTCTTGCTCAGGGACACATTGGTGTCTCACAGTGGATTCAAACCCGGGTCTCTCACACCAAAGGCATGTGTCTTATCCACTGCGCCATCACCACCCCATTTCACTATAAAATGAAAATTCTGATTTTAAAACCATTTTCTCTACTGTCTCTGTACATGCATTTATAAGTCAACAGGGTCGTGTGAGAACCCATGAGGTTTGACATAAATTGACGTTTGAGGTACAGTATATTTCACCATAATTGTGAAATATGTCTATGTGCATTGATCAATGCATTAATTTGATTTGAGAGTAAACATAGGCTTACATTTCAATCTGTACATCATACAAAGTAATCAAGTCACTTCAGAAAACTTGGAATATACCAGCTGAAGTCGTATGGGTTCATTTTACACAACATTTATGAAGTCTGTTGTACTTCCGTCAACTCCAGTTTGAATCCAATTCCCCACTTTTCTCTACATGGTTTTAGCTCTATTGAGATAAATACACACACACACACACACACATGTTGGTTTTTGTGGTTTATGGGGAGTCTCCATAGGCGTAATGGTTTTTATACTGAACAAACTGTGTGTGCTATTGCCCTACACCAACCCTACACCTAAACTTAGCCCTCACAGGAGACTTTGTGCATTTTTAGATTTTCAAAAAAACACCATTTAGTATGTTTTTTTAAGCCTTTTGAATTACGGGGACATAGGCAGTGTCCTCATAAACCACCTTCATATTGTAATACCTCTGTCATACCCATGTCATTATACAAATTTGTGTCCTCATAAACCACATAAACATGCACACACACACACACACACACACACACAACATGTTGCACAATACAACTGTAAGATCCACTATATACGTAAATATATATATATACAGTATTTGGAATATATAGTGCCTGAAATTCACTTAGATTAAATACTTTTGGTAACACTTTAGTATAGGGACCAATTCTCACTATTAACTAATTGCTTATTAGCATGCATATTACTAGCATATTTTTAAGTCGTGACGTATTGTCAAGTATGGTGACCCATACTCGAAATTGGTGCTCTGCGTTTAACCCATCCAAGTGCACACACAGCAGTGAGTAGTGAACAAATGCACACACACACACACACACACACACCGTGAACACACACCCGGAGCAGTGGGCAGCCAGTGCTGCGGCGCCCGGGGAGCAGTTGGGGGTTCGGTGCCTTGCTCAAGGGCACCTCAGTCGTGGTATTGAGGGTGGAGAGAGCGCTGGACATTCACTCCCCACACCTACAATTCCTGCCGGCCGGGGACTCGAACCCGCAACCTTTCGATTACGAGTCCAATTCTCTAACCATTAGGCCACGACTTCCCCGTTTTTGGCTGTTTATTAGTACTAAAGCACATATTAAAGGAGATATATTATGCCCCTTTTTTTTACAATATGTAATATAAGTCTATGGTGTCCCCAGAATGCGTCTGTGAAGTTTCAGCTCAAAATAACCCACAGATAATTTATTAAATCCACCTATTTTGAGTGGAAGCAGAAACAGCTGTTTTTCGTGCCTGTCTCTTTAAATGCAAATGAGCTGCTGCTTCCCGCCCCATTTTCCAGAATAGAGCTGAGCCATTACAGCTCTACTTGCTAAAAAAACACATCTGTTTTGGTTCTGATTGTCATGTTTATTGCGCTGAAATCATGTGTTTTAAACCATATTAGTTTGAACTTCTGATATTCGGTTTTCTGAGTGCACACATCCGAAGCATATGGACAGAATTTCATTGCTTAAAAGTTCATTTTCCCCTCCAAGGAGTTTAGGAGTTTCCCTTACACAGACAGTAAGCGGCTGTCACAGCATGTGAATACTAAACTAAGTTCTCATTCACACATAAGTTTACATTAAAAACACACATGAGTTACAAAAACAGTTGGTTATGTCTGTGAAGGTAAACAGCTGGGAAATAAATTGCATGTTTATTTTAGATCTGTGTGGAAGCAGCAATACACAGTAAATAAATCAATAAATCCACTGTTGTCTCCTCTGAGGCTGGGACTCTAAATAGTGTTCTGTGCTCGTCTGTGCAGCCAAAGGCAGAACAGTTAGCATGTTTTCAAAGTCCCTTTCAAGGAAAGTCCGTTCACTCGGCAGCCATATTTGCAGTGCCTCCGGGCAGCTCAAACCAAAGCCACTATAAGGCAAGCCTGCAGCCATTAGCCGAAAAAGCATAACAGCTAAAGCTAACACTTTTGGTCTGGCAGTACGTGGGAAAGGAGACCAGAGGCCATTTTTTGTGGATGGATGTCAATGGAAGAGAGGCTTCACTATACTGAATAAACAGCTTTTTAGAGGAAACAGCTCATCATTTAATGAATCGACAGCCTATCTGCTAATCTACAACATGTTTTACAATAAACAATACTTTTGGATTGAACTATTTTTAGAGTTTACACTGAAAAACATGCCGTTTTATTGGAGAAGTCACAGACTTTTTGCGACAAGTGGGATTCAGCTTACGGCAATTCATTCCTATTGTATCCGTAAACGGCCAATGAGTGTTTCACTACTCTCTGACTGAAATTTAATGACGTCAAGGCTGTAATGTGATTGGTTATCAGGGCACGAGTGATCCAAGTTGACCGTTACACTTTCTCCAATAGTAAGTAATACAGACCCTCTCATCTCCCTATAGTAAGAAAATCTCTGGCTCAAACAAGACCAAGTCCTATCTAAATGAATGGGGGAATCCTGAAATCTCAAAAACAGCTCGTTGAACTCATGATTAAATTGCATATTTCAAATCAGCAACAAAATCTAAAATTATCTGCCCAATGAATGTTGTTTCTTATGCTCAAATAGCTTTTAAAAAGCTTATTTTTCAGGCTAGACCATAGACTGTAAAAAAAGATGGACGACCCGTCTCCACTTCCTTCCACTATAGAAAAGTGAAGCCCAAGGATCTCAGTATGGCCATTGCCATCTTGAGTAAATTACATCATTTGGAGTCAAGAGTCTGCGCAGTAGAGATTCGTTTGGAGCCAGAGTCTGCGTAGTAGTGTCATGAGGTGGAAACTCCCGCCCAAACTCCCACAGACCCAATCAACCATAACGACATGCCCCATTTTTATAGCATCAAATTACTAGCTAAAATGAAACTTATCACAAAAACGAACAATTGAACATACTGTATATCAGGGTGATAACAACTACCTTAAATGGCCAAAACCATATTTTGGAAAATTGGACTGGAAGTGTAATTCATTTTTTTATTTTGACTCAAGTTCCATTCTTTTACATGGAGAGGGAGGGCATAAACCCTGTACTGCAGCCAGCCACCAGGGGGTAATCAAAGAGCCCGCAGCTTCACTTTTCAGGACGTGTGAGGCACACCTGGGCTAGACAAGCCAATGCGCTTATGACTTTGCATGCGCCTCAGCTGCTCTAGCCTCCGGTTTCTATGCGAACCGGAGCTTCTAATGGCCACTGCAGTGACGCAATGACTGTACCAATCAATGATTGGCTCTTTCATTTAAAACGCGGGACTATCCCACCATATTGCGCGTTGCACTTTCTCCCATTCATAATAAGTATAGGAGTATATATTAGATCCCTTAATCTAACCCAGTAACCTTAATTTAACAACTACCTTACTAATTGTTAATAAGTAGCAAATTAACAGTTTATTGTGGCAAAACTCATAGTTTTAGGTTAGATAATAATCAGAATTAGAATTAGAATCAGAAAGAGCTTTTATTGCCAAGTATGCTTGCACATACAAGGAATTTGTTTTAGTGTCATAAGCTTCCAGTTCACAGAGACAACAACGACACACAGAAAATAAAAATAAGATGAGAATAAAAAAAATACACATATGTAAATATAAATAAACAAAAAATTTAAAAAGAAAAAAAAAATTTAAACATAAATGATTGTATATACAGTTGTGCAATAGATGATATAATGGGATATAATAAAATGAGATACAGGGATGTACAAGGATGTAGGTGGTAGCAAATAAATATAAGGTTATTGCACATTGTTATTGCATAATGGGGGGGAGGGGAGGGGGACATTTAACTGTTCATAAGTTGGATTGCCTGGGGGAAGAAATTGTTCTTGTGCCTGGCTGTCCTGGTAATTGTGGCTCTGTAGCACCGGCCAGATGGCAAAAGTTCAAAAAGGGGATGACTTGGATGTGATGGATCCAGAGTGATTTTCTGAGCGCTTTTCCTCACTCTGGATGTATACATTTCTTGGAGGGTGGACAGAAGGGCACCGATGATTCGTTCAGCAGTCCGAACCGTTCTCTGTAGTCTTCTGATCCCTGAATTTGTAGCTGAGCCAAACCAGACAGTTATTGATGTGCACAGAACAGACTCAATGACGGCTGAGTAGAACTGTTTCAGCAGCTCCTGTGGCAGGTCTCCACTGCAGTCACAGTGCTGTCTATGATGGTGAGTGGGGAGAGTGATGGGGGGTTTCTCCTGATGTCTACTATCATCTCCACAGTTTTGAGCGTGTTGAGCTCCAGGTTGTTTAGACTGCACCAGACAGCCAGCTCTTTAACCTCCTGTCTGTAGGCAGACTCGTCAGCATCCTGGATGAGGCCGATGAGTGTGGTGTCGTCTGCAAACTTCAAGAGCTTGACAGAGGGGTCTTTAGAGGTGCAGTCGTTGGTGTATAGAGAGAAGAGCAGTGGGGAGAGAACACAGCCCTGAGGGGCACCAGTGTTGGTGGCACGGCTGTTTGACATGAATTTCGCCAGTCTCACTAGTTGCTGCCTATCTGTCAGAAAGCTGGTGATCCACTGACAGATGGAGCTAGGGACAGAGAGCTGGGTTAGTTTGGTCTGGAGGAGTGTAGGGATGATGGTGTTGAAAGCCGAACTAAAGTCCACAAACAGGATCCTCACATAAGTCCCTGATTTGTCCAGGTGTTGCAGGATGTAATGCAGTCCCATGTTGACTGCATCATCCACGGACCTGTTTGCTCGGTAAGCAAACTGCAGGGGGTCCAGTGATTTCCTTCAGATAAGCCAGAACCAGTTTTTCAAATGACTTCATGACGACAGACGTTAGAGCCACAGGTCTGTAGTCATTAAGTCCTGTTATCTTGGGTTTCTTTGGAACAGGGATGCGTTTGAAGTAGGAAGGGACTTCACACAGCTCCAGTAATCTGTTGAAAATATGTGTGACGATGGGGGCCAGCTGGTCAGCACAGGTTAATAGTGATAACTGATCCCCTAACTAAAGTGTGACCATAACATTAATAAAATGGTTCTTTAGGTCCTTTTGCAAAAACAGCAGAAAACACTATTTATTTAATTATTTATAGGGGGAATGTTAGTGATTCTAAGAAAGTCTCATTAGTTTTGCTATTCAGAGAGAAGTATTTCATATTCACATTTCTTGACCATGTGGCTTTGTCAACACTTTCCTGAGTGCCTTATATGCAACCAATTATCCCAACCAATTAAAACCCTTTTTCATGGCAATGTATAATGCATATATATCTCTTATTATCTAGCGTCCCTGTGAGACGACATCTTCAGGTTTGCATCAAAGCCTCTGTCACCAAGAGGTCTTTGGATGCCATGACAGGTCATTTCATGACAGCCCTCTCAGAGTGAGTTGGCTTTCTTCAGTCGGCTGATCTAAGGCGCAGTCGGATATTCCAGCACACGGCTGACAACAAGCAGGAGGACAGATTTCATCTTTTGATTTTGGGAAAGGCATGGATTTATGTTGTTTTTAAAAGTTGTTTTATGGTGCAACATTTCCTATACCTTCTACCTTATTTTATTTATCCTCAGGTTAGGTAAAGAAAGTCAAATCTGTCCTATCTCATAAGCATCTAAGTTCAGACTTCTCCATGGCAGCGCCGGCGCTCCGCACACGCACATCACGCACTGCGCGTAGGGCACCAAGTGCTTGGGGGGGGCACCAAAAAATCTGGGTCGTGAAAATATCATCACAATATAGGCTACTAGTATAAATAACAAATAAAATATTTCTAGCATGTTAATATACAAAAGCAATACAAAAGTAATATAGGCCTAGACCAAATTAGTCGAGAAAAAGGTGAATCTCTGTGCCAGTCTCCCTCTGGTGCCCCCCCTTCCCCACCTCCCAGTGGTCTGTTCAATTATGCTTCAATCAATTTCAAATTTGGCCGACACCGACCTCAGACATGGCCTCGAAAAGGCACCAAGAGTCGGGGGCGGAAAAAAGAAGAGACAGCGGGATGATGCTCGCGCGTCGCTTGCAGGTAAGACAATGTTTTAAATAAAAATGTTAGTTTTGTGCGTGTAGTATGCATGTCCAGGGGCGTCGGCGCGTCCGCGTCGCTAGTAGTGCAAAAGATCCGGGGCTTTAGCCCTGCATGTTGAGTCTTTTATTTTAACGGGGTCCGGGGGTTTCTCCCCCGGGAAATTTTGAAACTTGGGCTGTTAAAGATGCAGTATGACATATTTGAATGACAAATAAAGCTAATTTTCCCCCTAGGTAGGCTATACGTTACAGATGTGTGTGCATATAGCTATTAGTGCAGAACGTTCCCTATTGTAATTTCTTCGCTTCAATATAATGCCTATCTGCCTCTTGGTAAGGTGAACTTTAGAAAAACCCTGCAACTGAACGTGATGTGATTTTGCCAAATTAGACCGCTTAGATAAAGTTTTTTCGTTGTTGTTCTATGCGGTCATTTTCAAGAGGTTCGGCCAAGGGCGACATCTGTTGGTGAAACTGAAATTAGAAAAAAAAACCCCACAATCTCAGTGTTTGTATATTTTCATATTCACAGAGTTGTCAAATTATTAGGGCTGGGAAAAGATTAATCTCGATTAATCGCATCCAAAATAAAAGTTTGTGTCTACATGATATATGTGCGTGTACTGTGTATAATTATTTTGTATATAGAAATTATATATACAAAATAATCATCAACCTTCCTCAGCTTTCACCACAGACATCTGCCTGGGAAATGCTGACATTTCTGCATAACAATCGGCTTCAAGAGGTATATCCCAATCTGTGGATTGCTCTTCGTATTGCACTGACTCTCCCTGTCACAGTCGCCTCTGCTGAGCGAAGCTTTTCAAAGCTCAAACTCATCAAAACGTACCTGCGTTCATCAATGGGGCAGGAACGTTTAAGTGGTCTGGCTGTCATCAGCATCAATGGGGACGTGGCTCAGAAACTGTCATATGATGACCTGATAGCTGATTTTGCAGCTAGGAAATGTAGGCGTGTGCCTCTGTAGGGCCTCTGACAACTGATGGTAGTGAAAATGTTTAATATAGTTCTATAGAATAGCAGAATGGTCTCTTTATAGAGATGTAGTCCCTCTGTTGAGTAAATTCTACTGTGCAGTTATGTATGGTTATTTGCAGTTTAAAATGTGCACTTTAAAATTCATACTTCATAAAATTCATACACTTATACTGTTATTTGCACTTTAAACTTTTTTTGCACTTTTAACTTTCTGTGTTTACATTGTTCTGTTCCAATTATTTATTTGCAGCAGTTATTTTGGAAGTAAAGAGAACCTAACTAAGAAATTCTGAATGGTAGTTATTTCTTTGGTGGTGGTGGGGGGGGCACCGCCAAGCGTTTGTGCTTAGGGCACCCAAATGGCTAGCGCCGGCCCTGCTCCATGGTCTGTTCTTAGCTATAAATCAATGCCAGGAAGACAGACTTACAATTAATAAGTAAGCAATACAAATATTCTACAAGTGCTGTATATAAGTATTAAATAAAGTATAAATATGAAAAAGTTCTTTGCTCAAGGCAATATCAGCAATGGTTCTGGTGCCGGAGAGCTCTTCGGGTGGTCTCGAAGCAGCATCTGATTTCACCATCGCACTTCAGTCTCTTATAGACAGCAGGTGGATCCCAATGTCTTATGATATCATACTGGAAATCCCCTCAGAATTAGTTTATAAAAGGCCTTGCATCTTCTCATTTTTCTCCTTTGGGATTCTTTGCTCTGCTGTCTTCTACTCTTCATCTAAAACACACCAGCTGAGGTACTGTCCACCTTCTTTTTTCCTCAATGCTCTTGCTAATACACGTTTCATCTCTAGCTATACTCTTGCTAATACATGTTATAAACATTTACTCAATAAATGCTTGAAACAATTAGCATGTGTGGTGTCCTCCTTAATAAACCATATTCTCAAAACAAATACAATATCATGTTTGTTGTATTTTTTAATAAACTATTCTCAATAAAACAAATACAATAACGTGTAGTGTCTTTCTGTCAGGGTTCTGTCACTTCGGTCTAGTTTATTCATGGTTTTGTGACGGAGCCCTGACACTCCCTTCTTGTCTTGTTTTTTGGTGAGCGCGTGGCTTCGAGTGTGCTCGAGCTGCGCGCTCTCTTGTCTGCGTGCTCTGTTTCATGTTGGGGCGTGGTGTTCGGATCCCGGCACTCCTGTCTTGTTCAGACTCTGTTCTGGTTTCGTGTCGGGGTTCGGACACTCACGCTCCAGGTTTGTTCTTGCTGGGGAGCGTGCGATTTCGAGTTTGCTCGGGTCGTGCGCTCCTCTGTCCTCTGTCTCTGTGTGTGTGCGTTTTGTTCGGCACGCGGTTCGGTTTCGGCCGCGTGCTTTTTCTTGTTTTGTTTTGATCTGTGCTTTCATGTTTGTCATGTTTTGTGAACATGCAGCTTATGAGTCTCCTCGTTAGCTGCGTGTTCGTGTCCTGTCTTGCACATGGCTAGTGATTTGTTTTGCTGGCCATGTGCTTGTGTTTTTGTTTTGTGTGAGCACATGGCTTGTCTTGTTTGGTTCTATGTGCCATGTGCTCATGTCAATTGTCTTGACCCCACCCACCTTGTTTCCTAATTATTGGTTAAATTTCCCCACCTGTGTTTACCTCATTACCCTCCTCATTTGCTCCCTTTATAATCTCCTTGTGTTTGCAGTCCTGCGCCAGTTCGTCGTCGTAATTTCCCGTGTGCTGATCCTGCCTTGCCTTGTCGTGCCCTGTCCTGTCCTGTCCTGTCCTGCCTTGCCAAGCCTGCCAGCTGTCCTGTTTTTCCCCTACGGGGTAGTTTTGGTTTGGTTTGTTTATTTTTATTATTAATAAAGCCCATTCTCTGCAGTACTGAGTCCTCGCCTCATCCCTTCTTCCCACAACCGTGACAGTACGAACTGGCCACAGAGGACTCAGCAGAACAATGGGCATCTTCCTGTTCCCATCTCCCTGCCCCTCCGCTCATCAGATGGCTGCTCAACGCAGCAGGCTCCTTTCTCTTCGGCAAGGGGGAGCCAGTGTGAAGGATTTTGCATACCAGTTCCTGTTTGTAGCGGAGGGACTCAACATCGGTGATGCAGAGCTCAAGGACATTTTTAACACCAACCTTAATGAGCCCGTCCATGCCTGGGAGATGGGAATGCTGGGGATACTGTCCTTCTGGCAGTTTGTGGGGTATGTCTACCACCGTGGAGAGGAAGGTGGCCTTCCTCCTCTTGGCCCTCCTCCCATTCCCCTCACAAACTACCTAGTCCCCAGTCCTCCAATGACCCACCAACGGAGGAGGAAGAACAGGTCCGCCTCTATTACTAAAGAGGTTGAACCTGCCGCAGCACCCCCAGAGGTGGCTGAAAGGACTGTAGTGCCTCCAGTGGTGGCCGAAGAGGCCACAGCTTCCCCAGTGGTGGCCGATGCTACAGCACCCCAAGAGGTGGCCGAGGAAGCTGCTGCGCCCCCAGCGGCGGCTGACGAAGCTACAGTGCCCCCAGTGTCAACTGATGATGCAGCAGTGCCCCACTCTCAGAGACGGAGGAGGAGGAGGAGGAACAGGAGGAAGGATTCTTCCACCCTTCAGGGCCTGGAGGCCGTTCCAGAGCCCTCTGCTGGCCAGGAGGCCGTCTCTGAGCCACCCGAGCTGCTTGCCCTGCCGGCTCCACCCAAGCTGCTTGCCCTGCCGGCTCCACCCAAGCTGCTTGCCCTACCGGCCCCACACAAGCTCCTTGCCCTGCCGGCCCCGCCCAAGCTTCTTGCCCTGCCGGCCCCACCAGAACTTCTTGCCCTACCGGCCCCACACAAGCTCCTTGCCCTGCCGGCCCCGCCCAAGCTTCTTGCCCTGCCGGCCCCACCAGAACTTCTTGCCCTACCGGCCCCACACAAGCTCCTTGCCCTGCCGGCCCCGCCCAAGCTTCTTGCCCTGCCGGCCCCACCAGAACTTCTTGCCCTGTCGGCCCCACCCGAGCGGCTTGCCCTGATGCCAGCGCCGCCCGAGCTCCTTGCCCTGCCGGCGCCGCCCAAGCTCCTTTCCCTGCAGTCTCTGCCCAGACTCAAGCCCCTTGCCCTGCCGGTGCCGCCCAAGCCCCTTGCCCTGCAGTCTCTGCCCAGACTCAAGCTCCTTGCCCTGCCGGCTCCGCTCAACCTCCTTGCCCTGCCGGCGCCGTCCAAGCTCCTTACCCTGCAGTCTCTGCCCAGACTCAAGCCCCTGGCCCTGCCGGCGCCACCCAAGCTCCTTACCCTGCAGTCTCTGCCCAGACTCAAGCTCCTTGCCCTGCTGGCTCCGCTCAACCTCCTTGGCCTGCCAGCGCCGCCCAAGCTCCTTTCTCTGATGCCCTTGTCGGCTGCCAAGTTGCTGGTCCTGCTCTGGCCTCCTGCCGGGGTTCCAGAGGCGCAAGAGCCCGCCTGGTCCGTCCCTCCAGCTCCACCCTGGTCCCCAGCCAGGACTCCTGGACTGCTGGAGCCCGCCTGGTCCGTCCCTCCAGCTCCACCCTGGCCCTCAGCCAGGACTCCTGGACTGCTGGAGCCCGCCTGGTCCGTCCCTCCTGCTCCACCCTGGCCCGCAGCCAGGACTCCTGAAAGGCTGGAGCCCCACTGGTCCGTCCCTCCAGCTCCACCCTGGCCCTCAGCCAGAACTCCTGGACTGCTGGAGCCCGTCTGGTCTGTCCCTCCAGCTCCACCCTGGCCCTCAGCCAGGACTCCTGGACTGCTGGAGCCCGCCTGGTCCGTCCCTCCTGCTCCACCCTGGCCCGCAGCCAGGACTCCTGAAAGGCTGGAGCCCCACTGGTCCGTCCCTCCAGCTCCACCCTGGCCCTCAGCCAGGACTCCAGAACTGTTGGAGCCTCCCTGGCTCAACCCTCCCGTCCCACCCTGGACCATCCTAAAGACTTCCTGGGCTTAGTTTCTGGCACTGGCTTGGCTTCCCCCCCTCCCACCCTTCCTTGTCTCTGTGTGTTGACCCCTGTCTGTCTTGTGTTCTCAGGTTTGTACTAGTCTTGTCTTTTGTCATGTTTCTGTCTTGTTTTTGATGTCCTCCTTAGGGACGCCAGGTGGCGTCCCTTTGGGGAGGGGTAGTGTCAGGGTTCTGTCACTTCGGTCTAGTTTATTCATGGTTTTGTGACGGAGCCCTGACACTCCCTTCTTGTCTTGTTTTTTGGTGAGCGCGTGGCTTCGAGTGTGCTCGAGCTGCGCGCTCTCTTGTCTGCGTGCTCTGTTTCATGTTGGGGCGTGGTGTTCGGATCCCGGCACTCCTGTCTTGTTCAGACTCTGTTCTGGTTTCGTGTCGGGGTTCGGACACTCACGCTCCAGGTTTGTTCTTGCTGGGGAGCGTGCGATTTCGAGTTTGCTCGGGTCGTGCGCTCCTCTGTCCTCTGTCTCTGTGTGTGTGCGTTTTGTTCGGCACGCGGTTCGGTTTCGGCCGCGTGCTTTTTCTTGTTTTGTTTTGATCTGTGCTTTCATGTTTGTCATGTTTTGTGAACATGCAGCTTATGAGTCTCCTCGTTAGCTGCGTGTTCGTGTCCTGTCTTGCACATGGCTAGTGATTTGTTTTGCTGGCCATGTGCTTGTGTTTTTGTTTTGTGTGAGCACATGGCTTGTCTTGTTTGGTTCTATGTGCCATGTGCTCATGTCAATTGTCTTGACCCCACCCACCTTGTTTCCTAATTATTGGTTAAATTTCCCCACCTGTGTTTACCTCATTACCCTCCTCATTTGCTCCCTTTATAATCTCCTTGTGTTTGCAGTCCTGCGCCAGTTCGTCGTCGTAATTTCCCGTGTGCTGATCCTGCCTTGCCTTGTCGTGCCCTGTCCTGTCCTGTCCTGTCCTGCCTTGCCAAGCCTGCCAGCTGTCCTGTTTTTCCCCTACGGGGTAGTTTTGGTTTGGTTTGTTTATTTTTATTATTAATAAAGCCCATTCTCTGCAGTACTGAGTCCTCGCCTCATCCCTTCTTCCCACAACCGTGACACTTTCTTAATAAACTGTTCTCAATAAAACAAATACAATATCATGTGTGGTGTATTTCTTAAACTATTTTCTCAAAACAAATACAATATCATATGTGGTGTATGTCTTAATAAACTACTTTTTCAATAAAACAGTTATAATAACGTGTGTGGTGTCTTTGTTACTAAACCACTTTCTTATTACAATGAATACAATTACATGTAGCAGTTACATAACTGCCCATATGAGGCTTTTCCAGTAAATAAACAAAATAATACACCATTAGACATATTATATTAACTAAATACTAGGGCCGGGACTCGATTAAAAAAATTAATCTAATTAATTAGAGCCTTTGTAATTAATTAATCGAAATTAATCGCATTTTAATCGCATATAAATATTTGACCTGAGAACAGTGAGAAGTAAGTTTTTTTTATATGGATTTTTAAATTTCCCATCCACAGGGCCAACCAAAGCGGTCTCATCAGCTTCTTTGTCCATGTTCACTGTGGTTTGTTTTTGTCTGTTTCTCAATATGCGTTCTTCAGCGATCTTGCGTCCTTGTGTTCTCGTTAACCGTCGAAGTTCAGTTCCAATTCTCAAGAACGCAAGTACAGAGGATGCATGAAAGTGCCCGGATATGTTCTTGAAACTGAGGATGCATGGAGTGCAGACTTAAGAGAATCGAGCCGTTAGAAATCGCAGAAAACGCTGTGGGCGGCCGGTGTACGGAAGCCTGTAAGCTTTAAAGTCGCTCTCACAAATACTTAACGGCTCTTCAAGTTGAAAGTAAACATTTATCGTTTTGTTTTGGTTAATTTTAATAAAGTTATAAGACCCAGAGAAAGTCATATTAGGCATATTAAAATGAATCTTAACAGTAAAACATATAACGCTGTAAAATAAAACAATACAATTATATGAAAGTAATATCTATAATAGTATGAAATGTTTTAATAAGTTGTGATATGACATTTTGTAATATTTATTGTTCATTGGCCGTTTCTTATGCTGAGACTATGCGGTCAGTTAAGCAGGAATGCAGTAAGTTACATCTCAATTCTCATAAGTGTGCGTTCTGTGTTCTCGCGTCCTTCCGAGTTCGTTCTTCCAAGGAAGCTTGCCAAGACTAGGGCTGGGTATCGTTCAAAAAATTTCGATATTGATACCGATACCTTGAGTTCGATACCGGTTCCTGAACGGTACTTTTTTCGATACCAGTTTTATAAAATCAGTTTTAATAAGATTACATTATCTGAAAAAACTATTTTTTTTAGCTTGTTGATATTTATACAGACTCAAAGTCCCATCTCCTGAGCCACTGCACAAAGGAACAAAATATATCCAACACAATAAATAAATAAATAATTTTAATAAAGTTCAAATTGTTTTCGGTTTACACATCTGTTAGGCTACGTTTACACTAGTGCATGTTCATTTTAAAACACATAGCTCAGACAGAATCATCATTTCTAGGTTGTTAAAGACTTCAAGAAATGTAAAACCTTCATCCACTTTCATAAGTGGGTGTTTTATTTTCTTTCACCACATGTTTTATTGTTATTAAATTCTGGTGTAGTATGTCTAATTATTTGAATGCATAAAAACAACTTAGTTTATTTAAATTTATTCTTAAAATAGCCTAATGAAATGTTTTATTTTTCCTCAGAAATTCTGTGTTCTGTATCTGGTTTTCAAATGAAGACATAAAACATTAATTTAATTTCTCTTTAAATTATTGAAAATCAAAGTTTATTTATTTTGGCAAAACAAAGGGAGGTAACTATTAAAATTAAAACATGGAATAACTGTTGTGTGATCATTACTAAAAAAAAAAAAAGTTTTAATTTTAATAGTAGCCTAGTATTAGCAGTATGTACTGTCTGCTGAACAATATTAATACCGTTAATATTAAAACCGAACTTTTATTTTGACGGGTTGCCTGGAATACCTTTACAGTTCTGTGTGTATATGAGATGAGTTAGTTTTACTCGAATCAAACGGTAAAATGCTCATGAAGTGACTTTCAGAGCAGGTCTGGAGATGTTGTTCATGTCCTCATTTAGAGAGGCGGCAGACGCTGAAATGACCGCGAACGTCACTCGAGCTTCAGTCTGTGTATAATAAACAAACCGCGCGATTTAAAGAGCTGACTGCTCCGTGCGCTTTCGAAACGCTCTCGCGGAGGTCAAACACTGATCAATCTGCACGTCGCCGTTTCTAGTCAAACACAGCTAGTGATGCAGGCTTATTGGCTCACTGATGTGATGAGATTAACCCCTTAGGTATCGAAATTTGGTACCGAACGACAAGACGTTTTTCGATACTCGGTGGTATCGAGGCAATTCGGTCGGTGCCTAAAAAGTATCGAACTCGATACCCAGCCCTAGCCAAGACCGGTCTCCAGGAACGCAAGTCCGTTCTGACGCTAGTTGGTGCTCCAGTATAATCGGTCCGCCGAAACTCATCCAGTGAGAAACGTTCCGCGGTGCAAAAATAAGTGCGATTAAAATGCGTTAAAAAAATTAACGCGTTATTTTTGTGTAATTAATTAATCTAAATTAACGCGTTAAAGTCCCGGCCCTACTAAATACATAAAACAATGAGGCAGGGTATTTGTATTCTTATGCATATTACACAACAAAGTGTTTGATACAGGTTTAGATAGATAGAGGGGCCTGAATTTCCTGAATTCCTGTGATCAGCTTGCTAAAGTGCTGGGGGCCTAGGATCACTTGTGATCAGCTTTCTTAGGAAGTCTTGGGCCATGGGGCCTCAGGCTTTTGAAGTCCCTGGTGATGCAAAGCCCCAAGGTACTAGTCCATAATTCAGCCCTACTCATACCTAACCTGACTATGGACACAAATGATCCTTCAAATTGTCTGACTCATAATGAAGAAATTTTAAGTGGTCAGACTTATGATTTTTAACAAGACAAGTGAACAAATCTTGTGTAATTGAAGAAGAAACCTTTGAAGAAGGAACACATTTGGCAACATATGTTGCATGCACAGTACACATTTAAATTTTTCATCCATTTTGTAGTAATCGACTATATGACCTAGTAGCATACTCTACTGTTTGAGCCACAGGAACGCCCTGACATTCTCATGAACACATTGCACAATCAAATAGCAATGCAGTCAAAAAACACTCAGAACACCTTGCATAGCAACATCCTTACAATAGGGTTGGGCGGTATGATGATGCACAGTGATGACAATACAAAGAGTCTATCATTTGAGATTTTTCTGTATCATTTATGTTGTTGTATGATTTATGTATTACTGGACTTGAATGGTCAAAATGCCCATAGGGTGAAGTATTCACCTTATCACAGTCATTATGTCTTCAAGGGTTAGTTCACCCAAAAATGAAAATTCTGTCATTAATTACTCACCCTCATGTCGTTCCAAACCCGTACGACCTTCGTTCATCTTCGGAACACAAGTTAAGATATTTTTGAAGAAATCTGAGAGCTCTTTGACCCTCCGTAGACAGCAATGCAACGTTCCCAGGTACGGAAACTTAGCAAGGACATCGGTAAAATAGTCCATGTGTCATTAGTTGCTCAACTTCAATTTTGCGAAGCTATGAGAATACTTTCTGTGCGTAAAAAAAAAAACAATTTTATTCAACAATTTTTTCTACCCTAGTTACCGTCTTCCGCCATTTCCGCCAGAACGTAATCAACGTAATCAGAGTTGTTTACGTTCTGTGTACTCTCCAAAATGGCTGAAAACGGTAACTTGGGGAGAAGAATTGTTGAGTAGATGATGTTATTATTGTTTTCTTTGCGCACAAAAATAATTCTCGTATAGCTTCATAAAATTATGGTTGAACCACTGACAAAAATATCTTAATTTGTGTTCTGAAGATGAACGAAGGTCTTACGGGTTTGGAACGACATGAGAGTGAGTAATTAATGACAGAATTTTTATTTTTGGGTGAACTAACCCTTTAAGTGAAAGAAAACAGTGTAAACAGGATGTGTCAGTATTTTACTTCCATGCATTAAGCCTTCTACAGACTATTTTTAACACGATTTTAACAATCCTATAAGATCATTGCAAATCACACTGCGACATGGATCCAATAAATTTGATTACGACATGTAGACTATACGATTATGACACCTATTGACTCGTACTCTACAACGAACGTTACTGTAGAAAAATAAAACATCATCAGCATGCACTGGTGGTAAAGTAAAAGAACATGATGATTCACACTTTGGCAGTTGTAGTTTTATGTGTGCTGAAAAAAGTGGAAGCGGCAAAAGAGGAAGGGTTAAGACTTGAGGTAAGCAGTTTTATGTTTTAGCGCCATGTCACATTGACAAAGGCCGTCTTTGAACCCCTCCCACTTTACAACCTCACTGATTAGGAACCACGATCACAGAAATTGCCACGATTGTTTCACAATGGCAATCTTTTGCCTGGGACAGCCGAAAATCATGTAGTGTGTCTCGGACTTTAGGTCTAAAAGTGACAGCAGCCAAATATACCCGCTGCTGTGAGAGAAAAATCACAAAACATAATGAAAATAAATAGTTTAATTCATACAGTAAAGACCATGCAATAAATGTAATTATGCAAATTATGTAGTATTTCCTGCTGCATATAAAATAAAAATTGACTGTACCTGGAAAAAATGGGATATTATATTTGGGTCTTTTTCATACTGTTTTTGTCCCATTGTTTGTAATTTGCTTCCATGTTCTTATTTTTAGTAAAAGAAAGAAAGACTTTAATAAAACTTTAATAAACAAAAACAGAAACACAACTCAGGAAGACATTCAACACCCGACTGGAAACACTGGGCTTAAGTAACAGAACTAAACGAGGATAATTAGGGGAACACAGGTGAATCAATGGAACTCAATGGGAACAGGAACATCCAAATATGGGCATAATCAAACACGAGGGAAAACTAGGTCAAGGAGCACACAGGAACAAAAACAAACACACGACAGGTCGCTAATCTTGACAATATTGCTATCGTAAAATAAAGTGTCTCATATTGTGAAGATTTTAGTCATATCATCCACTCTTGCCTCATAACCTACCACCCATAAACACATTGATGGAACACACAAACCCAGCTAGACTTTTTATTTTTCTTCTGAAGGACAAAATGGTCACATCCAAGAAACTGGGACTATGAGGTGAAAAAGAGTCCAATTCTTCTTGATCTGTGTGTTGTCATTCCAGACGGATTTATCCAGATCGTGCTGGCTTTTGAAATTAGCTGATAAGAACTTTGGCATGTAAATAATTTGCAATTAATGAAGCGGTCTCTCAACAACCCCCCTCCTCTCCCGTCATCCGGCATCTTCCTAATCAGAGCTTGGACACTTCCGGACCTGTGCTGCCGCTGACTGATTAATGCCTGTTCTCTTTAATGAGCAGACAGTTTCATCAAACCCGTCCCCTGCTTCCGCTCATTCCTCCACTGTTCCTCTGATAACTGAACCAGTCTTGTGGGCCCTGCAGCTAAAAATGTCTGTCATTGTTTGTTGCTGAGAGGTTTTTGTGTCTTGTTGGATCATTCAGGTGTCAGAATGTTCAATTCCATTCCCTCCTGAGATACTTAGCAGCATTGTGATTCATTTGGCACTCAATTCAAAAACTGTTCTTTATTCGATCCGAATTCCCAAGATTAATCAAATGTTCTTGTTGTTTTCACTCCTCAGGTAATAAACTTGAGCAGCAGCTGCTGATCTGATGAGTTGCCTGTAGACTTTTACCCTAAGGTGTTTGTGAGAGATTTTGTACACTGCATTCTTATTTTGGATTCAGTTAGGTGTAGTCTAACAGGCTTCAAACAGAAACCTCATCTCTCTTCACAAGATACATTGCATTTTGGATCTGTTAGTAAGCATATTCTGTATTTTAAAAATGCAAAAAAATAAATAAAAATAAATAAATAATATTCTTTGAGTTCTTGGAAACATGTTTACAGTACAAATATGCTGAAAAGCCAAAGGAATGAATATCATGTCATGCTTTTGCAGTTGCTATGATACAAAGACAAAAGAAAACCACCAACTGAATGCTTGTAAAGATGCTGTTCTGGAATCTAGTAAGTTATTGGGCGACTGTTTTTGTGCGTCAGGGAGTAAGGAACTGATTAATGATGCTCCAAGCTATTGTTTGTGGCACAAAATGTCAGACAGGATGTTAAAATGATACTGTACCTCAGTGCTTGCAGGAGTTGAAGAAATAGTTCACTCAAAACCTGGCTTTCTCTCAGTAGAACACAAAATAAAAAAGATTGCTGTGTGTACTTTTTCATAATGCAGACGGGTTATAGAAAAAAAAAAAAAAATCAGGATTTACCAAGACTTCTGAGACTTGAGGAAAAAACAAAAACAAAACAAAATTATTCACTGATTTTTTTTAATTTGTAAACACTTGTTACTGCATTTATGTTGCATATGACATATCAAAACGGCAGCATTGATATAATTTTTAACTTTGGTTTTCAAGTGTCTTGACATGAATGTCAAAATTGGGGTGTTGAGTCTCGATAATATCATTTCACGAGTTCACACTTACATATTATTAGCATGAGTAAGGTAATGCGTATTTGGCGTGCTGTCCGGGGAAGGGCTCTGAGCTTGGGAATGGCCCGAACCCAGAGAACCCCCCGTATAAGTGTGATAAGAACTCAAGAACTCAAGAGTGGAGAAGGGGTGGTGGAGGGATGCTGATTAACCGTCAAATGAATAGAGGTATGTCAGCTGTATTTATATCCGTGCATTGATTAACTTGAATGCGTTCTTCTTGTGTTAATTAGGTTAAGTATCTGACGTGCTCCTCCCGAACTTTGTTAATAAAACATCAATTATCCTGTAAAATCTTCTGAAGCAACTTTGACATCTCTGAAAAAAATATGTTGAAATTTTGATTTCTGAATAAAGACTTAAAGCTCAGCAAGGAAATATATCAGATTTGGTTCCAGTTATTTTCATATATGTGACCCTGGACAACAAAACCAGTCATAAGGGTAAATTTTTCAAAATTGAGATTTATACATAATCTGAAATCTGTATAAATAAGCTTTCCATTGATGTATGGTTTGTTAGGATTGGACAATATTTGGTCGAGATAAATCTATTTGAACATCTGGAATCTGAGGGTGCAAAAAAAATCTAAATATTGAGAAAATTGCCTTTAAAGTTGTCCAAATGAAGTTCTTAGCAATGCATATTACTAATCAAAAATTAAGTTTGGATATATTTACAGTAGGAAATTTACAAAATTTCTTCATGGAACATGATCTTTACTTCATTTCCTAATGATCTTCGGCATAAAATAAAAATCAATAATTTTGAGCCATACAATGTATTTTTGGCTATTGCTACAAATATACCCCAGCGACTTAAGACTGGTTTTGTGCTCCAGGGTCACACATACCCCCCCACCCCCCACTGGAAATAGAGCTTACATTTTGTGAAGTTTATTATTAATAATAATAATAATAATAATAATTATTATTATTATTATTTATTTATTTTTGAAATATATCATGCATCCATCAGAATCAATAATTTATTGTGGGTGTGGGAACTCAAACTACAAAAAAGCTCAAGCTAAATGTGCATTTTGATGTAAAAGAACCATTTACAAATATACAAAGAGGCTAACCTACATTAACATTAAGAAGTCTTATTTTGTTTTAATATTTAATTGAAAATATTGTCCAGAGGGAACATTGTAAGTGAATAGGAAAAAAACTAACAAATTACATTTCAAATTTGAATCCCTAATTTTTAGGTAAAAAATACATTTATTTCATATATAGTTCAAATCTATAAAATATCTTGCATTTAAATACATTATTGATATTATTCAAAGATGATACAATCCTCATCAATAGTGACATAAAAACACATTTTAGGCTTAATGTGCTTTGTGCACAAGTACTTTAAATAATGTTTAATTATTATTTTTATATCAGTAAATCTTGAGCGATATGTCAGGAGATATGTTAAAGTGTATCTAAAGTATACTTGCAATTGTTCCACTTTAGCACAATCAGATATACTTCAGTATATCTTTAGTTGGACCTCAGCACTATTTCCAGACAACTAATGTGCAAAATGAGTTGTTGCAATTTAGTTGTAGCAGACTTGAGTATACCAGTTTAGTATACTAGAGTATATTAAGTACATACATATGTAAATGTATTTGTAGTATACTTAAAATACATGTATTTCAAATACATTTTAGTATTTTTTTTTCACTAAGGATATCATGTCTTAAAATATCCCACACATTAAAGTCATTGACAAAATTTGCACCTAAGAGGAGGGTTAATGTTCATCTAATTGTGATTTGAGAGTCAACATGATAGTTTCTATCGTAGAAATAATCTTCAAAAACAACAAATGAACATCGTGTCCTGTAAAATATGCAACCTCTGAGCTTATAGAGCTATCAACAGTTTATCCATTCCCATGTATGTTGAGCTTATCAGAAAGGCAATCTACTTTTACCAAACATATACTGTTCCACACTTTGCACAATCTAAACTAATGTGTTGGTGGTTATAGAGCAGTGTAAAAATGTATTCTGTTGGGCTCAGATTAAATGGTTTGAGACTGCATTACGAAAAGCAAAACCAGAAAACAACACATTTCCATAATAGCTCTTCTTTCAGTTCTTATACAATATCTTAAATTGAAGGCCAAGCTGACATAAATTGCAAAGGGCCCAAAAGAGAGTCAGAAATCAGAGCGTATGTGAAAACAGCAGAATATCCTGAGAGAAAGGGTGACAAAACATCACCTTCGTAAGTCAGTCTCAGAGGATTCAATTTGTTTCCAAATGTAGCGTATTACTAACACACATGCACACACACACACACACAAATCAGTTATCCTGCTGCGAGACAGCAGACGCTGTCCCACTTATTCATAGTCATGCAGTGCCATGACTATGACACAAATTGAAACAAAAATCATGAATATACAGAAATAAAAATTATAAAGGCTTACCAGCCAGCACAACTGCCCCCCCCCCCATGAAAATAACCCAAGAACATCCCTTGATTGAGGAATGCACAGCAGAAATATCATTGATGCACCCTAACTCACCGACTTATACTATACCCTAAAAGTAGCACTCTTTTAGTGAGGAAAAAGTACATTCTTCTAAGTGAGTAGCAGAGGTGTGTGACATACTACTCTGTTATAATTGTGTCTTTACCGTACCACTCTGTCGCATAGTCACGTGCATCCCATCACCATTTTAAACCGTCCTGTCGATCTTTTAGCCACAGTTAAGATTCTCCACATTTCATTTATTTTCATTTCCTACCGTTCCGGAGAGAAACAAAGCAACACATTGATCTGCCAGTCGCCGGTCTTTCATGCCGAGATTTCTCCACATGTGTTTGCATAATGATGGATTTAAAATTTAATGACCAAACGTATCTTTATAAAATTACACAATATTCCTGCAGATGAAATATAATGCAGATAACAGTAAGTAAATATCAGGTTAGGAATTGATTATCACTCATTCCCTTTTATCAAACCTCTCGACCATTGGACTCACATATGGAAGTCGTGGCTGGGGGAAGTCGTGGCCTAATGGTTAGAGAGTCGGACTCGTAATCCAAAGGTTGCGGGTTCGAGTCTCGGGCCGGCAGGGATTGTAGGTGGGGGAAGTGAATGTCCAGCGCTCTCTCCACCCTCAATACCACGACTGAGGTGCCCTTGAGCAAGGCACCGAAACCCCAACTGCTCCCCGGGCGCCGCAGCATAAATGGCTGCCCACTGCTCCGGGTGTGTGTTCACGGTGTGTGTGTGTTCACTGCTGTGTGTGTGCACTTTGGATGGGTTAAATGCAGAGCACGAATTCCGAGTATGGGTCACCATACTTGGCTGAATGTCACTTCACTTCACATATCCACCATGTGTGAACTTTTTAACACTTTGGTCGTGTTTCTATTCAAATCCTCATCCAACATGCTCTGAGTTGTGAGCAATAGCTATCAGAGCATTTACGGGTCTGCACTTTGCATTTTCACTGGAAATAGTAAATATTTCCTAATAGCTTAAATGTTACTTTGATGTGATTTACTGATGAGTTCAGGCATGCACTAATCAACAACTAGGTTTTTTTGTGTTGTTGTTGTTGTTTTTTTCATATACTGTTATTATAAAATGTTTCTGGTAAAAAAAAAAAAAGAAGAGATACATAAATAAATAATCACATTAATGGAAAGTTACATGTAACATTACTTACAGCCTGCAGATGACTTATAATTGCATATAGCAAGACTGAGCTTTTAATAGAAAAAAAGAAAGAAGTATTTTTAGCCTATATCTAAAACATAAATATCAAGCAGGAGGCTCTGGCTAATAATCTGCGTCAGCAGTGAATTGTAAATGGTAAATCTCCCATGACTATTAGCTATCAACACTACCTTCCAGCAAATCAGCGAATGTCATATAACAAAATTAATATGCTGTTAATGAGCAAAGCTGATACGTTCTTCTGCGTCCCCCCGTATTTTCCAGAGTTTTACTACCTCCTTGTAATAATGTATGTTACGTTAGCAAGTCATTTACGATTTCCGCTGACGCACACTAAAAGATACTTTACACATAACAAATTAATTAGGGATCTCAGTAGAGGTAATATTCATCTCCAAAGATAGGACAAAGCGATATTCATAGAACCTAGAGTGATATTAAAGGGAAATCATTTGACAATTCAGAAGAAATGAAGCAGCATATGACTAATAACACAGAGACTAACTGCACTGGCAAATGAAAATCATGCAATTCGGCCCCATTAGCCATAAATAATACACCTTGCACTTTTGCGGAGAGTAAATTTATATTCAAGCTGACGCATATGGGGATTGGGGTGTTAGTCATTTTCTCATCTGTTAGAATTGCGCACACTGAAATTGTCCTGTACCTACTCGAGGGGCACTTACAAACAATAATGTTATACTTGGCAAGCGTCATTCAGAGACTGCCAGAGGAGACATTTCAACAGCTTTTCTACAATATTACAAAATCATTGATAGCTCATTACAGGAATACTTACCGGAAAGAAGTTGAACGACTGCCTGGAACATTCAGGATGTGATTTGAGGCCTGCGAAAAGGCCCCAGCAGTCTTTGGCTTCAACATCTCAGTTGATTTAACATCATCTGTTATGGCTTCTAAAAAATTTATATGATAAATCCTCCTGATGTTGGATTTTTAAAGGGTTACTCCACCCCAAAATTTAAATTTTGTCATTAATCATTAATCACTTACCCCATGTCGTTCCAAACCCGTAAAAGCTTCGTTCGTCTTACCTGGAGTATTCTCGTAACTTCATAACATTACGGTTGAACCACTGAAGGCAGATGGACTATTCTGACGATGTTTCTTTATACTTTTCTGGGTCTTGACAGTGTTAATTGCTTGGCAGTCAATGGGACAGTCACAAGCCTCCCGGTTTTCATCCAAAATATCTTAAATTGTGTTCTGAAGATGAACAAAGCTTTTACGGGTTTGGAACAACATGGGGGTAAGTGATTCATGACAAAATTTTCATTTTGGGGTAGAGTAACCCTTTAATTTCCAAAGTCAATTCTGGATGGAGTACTTGCTTCAGTCTCACATTTCCTTATAAATTAGAAATGTTGACTAATTCTTCCAGATTTTTCATTAGTGAATTGATGTTTTTGGTAATTTATATTTGTGGAACTAGAGGAAACTAAGGACATCTGTAACATTTTTTTTATTTTTTCTTCACACACCATTACAAATCATGGACAATGGACAATAATCAAAAACAAACAAAATAAATAAATAAAGGCCCATAGAGAGTAAATAAAGTGTAATTTAACAACGTCCATCCCCGCAAAATAGAGAAAAGATCTCTCACAAACATCTACATGTCTGTCTCGTATAATGAGTTGCATTTCTAGCATAATTCTTAACACACCACCCAAAACCTCACTAATTTTTAAACCCATGTTACAACCATAATTACAATGGGTCTTGATATTTATATTTATAATGTTCATTTCCATTATTTGATCAATAACCACAAAGATGCCAAATAGGCATGAAATGAAAATTCACTCTAAAGCACTTTTTTTTTTTTTTTTTAAATGCATATACTGATCTCATTGATCTTCTAGGTTTCTGTCCTTACCTTGCAGGTGCTGACCAGTTTAATCAGTATAACCATGCCTGTTGACCAACCAAACCCCACATAAAAGTGCTCACAGCCTGAGGTAACCAAGCTTTAATGGACAATTTAAGTTGGCAACTAGCTAAGCCAGAGTAGGCTAATGAAAGGAACTAGGAATGTCAACTTCCAGGTATCCAGATAATTTTTTTTCTAAAAGCACCGCTGGCATTCTTACTTAATGCAGCGTGACATCAATCCCAAATGCCTGACCTCACTTAGAAAGAAAATATTGGCAGCTGCAGTGTTTTTATCTGAGATGGTCTGTCAGAGAGAATTAATGAACTCCCCGTGAAACACACATTCAGTTTGTCCTGTTAAATTGATTCATTTAGAGACAGCAGCAGTGCATTACTGCCATGCGGCTCCTTGGCCCTGTCAGAGTGGGTTAGGTTGAGTGTGACTGTCCGTGAATGGATGTTTTGGATGCATCGACTGCAGGCAAGTGGGATTCCCATACCTTCATGTTCATGTAATGGCTGTCAACATGCCGCTGTATGTAATAGGAAAACACAAGATTTCTGAGTGTAGCCGTACTCTCTGTCATCTCTGACGTGCGGTATTGATCTGCTGACAGGTAGGTCAGCTCAGTCATAGCTGCTGCAGCCACTGCTGCCTCTTGATAAGTCAACTTAAAAACTTAATTTATCTCTTTCTGTCTCTCTCACACACTCAACATTTGAGGCAGCAAAAACAAGAAGGAAAATAAAGGATCTAATTTCACCTTGAAGTCCCTGACTTCAATCATTTTTATCCACATAAATTCCTAAATAAATCAACAATTGAAAGGTGACAGTTTATGTTCAAAATGATATTCTGCGGTACACAAAGTAAATAAATATCACAGTTATATCAGTGACTGTTTTATTCTTTGTAATGGGCCCTGCATAAAAAATGGGTCTGCTATATATATATATATATATATATATATATATATATATATATATATATATTTTTATTTTTATTTTTTGTTCAAATAACACGACCGACTGCAGTAAGTAGTACTTAACTGAGTTTGCCCTTAAGGGTATGTTGTAACTGCAGTGGCCAAAATGCACCTTTCTTCATTGACAGTTGTGGTCTGAATACCAGAACAAATGAACAAATAATTCTCACAATCCGGTTACCTAAGTGTCACCTTAAATGTTACATAAATTAAATACATGTTATATACACCAATGAGCCATTACATTGTGAGCACACCCAGCCTAGAGCAATGGACATGCCTGGCTACCAAATGGTGCCACAGGTGAAGTTCACAGAGCAGCATATATACCACCAGAGGACCGACTTTTGAATTTTAAAATACCCAATACGTGTCTCTTGTATAGTTTTGAATGGGGTAAAAATGCAACGTTCAATATGGCCGCTCTATCGAACGAAGCCCCGCCTTCTGAGCAAAAGAGCCAATTGCTATTCGGTAAAGTCAGCTGCCATTAGATGTCCTGGTTGCTATAGAAACATCATTCTGAGAAATGCGCCTAGGACTGCGCATACGCACTGGCTGATATAGCCTGCGAAATAAGCTTTTTATAAGGCTATTTGAGCAAAATAAACAACATTCATGATACAGTTGTTGTCAGATTTCATTGGTGATTTCAAATATGCACTTTCATGCCCGAGAGGCGTTTCAAAGATGGTTGTCGAGTGACACGACTTGCTTTAAAGGGACTTTGGAGAGTGTTCAGTGTCAGAATGTGAAAAGCTGATGATTTTTTTGGAGTTAAATAAAGGACAAATTATGATGGCATGACACCTCGGAGCTTCGCTCTCGGAAACGGTGTGCCTTGTGGGTTGTTCATGTGCCGCTGTAGAAAATATATATCAAAAGTGGTGCACGGATGGCCAAATAATGAACCGTCATCCAACCCTGTGTCATCCACAGCTCACTGATGCCAGAGGAGAGTGGAGTCTTTCGCGAATTGTTCACAGCAACGGATGATTGGAAGAAAGTGGCCTGGACTATCAAATCATGTCGACGATTACCAACAGAGGCTATGGCACCTGGATGCACTGTTGGGCGAGCACAAGCTGGTTATGCTGTTTTTTTGGGACACTTTAGACCCCATTATCCCAATAGCACAATAATTGAAAGCTGTCAGATATCTGAACATCATTGCGGACCAAGTGCACCCATTCATGGCAACTGTGCTCCTTGCCAGTGATGGTCATTACCAGCAGGATAATGCACCATGCCACACTGCCAGAATGACAGTAAATTTCTGTTTAATGCCTTGGCCTCCAAATTCACCTGACATGAACTCAGTCGAAAAGTGTGTTTGTGCTACTATGCAATGTACAGGAACTGAATGACCTGCTGTTGATGAGACCTATCGCCATCTTGCCTAATGAATGCCTTAGTAAATCCTGAAATCTTTGACATTGTGGGGACCGGCCTGCACATATGACCATGAACCAATGGTGTAGAAAACAAACTGTTTGACCTCAACTCAACTCAACTCTACAGAGTTTCAGACACTTTCAAAAAATTGTTGTAATTAAATGTTTTCATGCAAAGTTATGAAGGACATTTCTTACAAACTAATTGAAATGTGTCGCCACGGCAGCTACTCTGATAAAATAAATATTACGGAGAAGCAAACAAATAAATAAAGCTACCAAACAATCATAGACCTCCAGTAACCTTTATGGGAACCAATTTAGTCAGTTGTTGTAGTGCACTGGCTAAGACAAAGAGAAAACCCATTGATCTCATGATCATGCAAACGCAAAGCAATCTAATCATGCTTTCATTTGGCCTTTCGTTTGACCGCTGGCACCAATGAATAATGACATGTCTTCAAACAAAACAAGTGCAGATGAAGCTTGTATGAATATCGCTTACTGAATGGACTATTGAATCCACAGCTTATGTACATATGTTTAAACTGTATTTACCTGTATCTGAACGTGTTTAATGTTAACTGTATGCACCAAGGGTCTGAGAGTAACGCAATTTCAATTCTCTGTATGTATGTGCTGTACATGTGGAAGAATTGACGATAAAGCTGACTTGACTTGACTTGACTTAGCTGTTTGTCATTGAACACAGGTCATAAGAGAGTCGCTTCCTATATAATACATCAGCTGGTGATGGGAGAACCAGAGAGTGAACTGTGAAATGTGGGAGAATCAATGTGCTTCCTCCACATATTTCTAAACTGGCACGATGGAACGTTAACACTGAAATTCAATAATAATTGTTTTGGGTCATTCTTCATTAGCAGTTGCAGATGGTGTCCCTTCTGATGCCGACTGTGAGTGTCCCTCTACATGTCAATAGTTCAACTTTAAAAACCAATGAATAATCTTTAAGTACCAACAAATAGCAAAATGTTTTCTGCTGTAGTGTATAAGCAATGTGAGAACTGCCTATAATGAAACATTTTTGTCTTAAAATACAACCACAACATTAAAACCACCTGCCTAATATTGTGCAGGTCCCACGTGCTCTGATGCATTGAGGCATGGACTCCAAAAGACCTGTGAAAGCATCCTGTGGTATCTGGCTCCAGTACATTAGCAGCAGATCGCAAGGTTTGGCCTCCATGGATCCGATTTGTTGGTCCAGCACATCCCATAGATGCTGAATCGGATTGAGATCTGGGGACTTTGGAGGCCAAGCACCTTGAATTTGTGTTCTTCAAACCATTTCTGAACTATTTTTTTTTACACTATGCATTATCCTGCAGAAAGTGAACACCACTGAAAGGGGTGTATGTGGTCTGCAACAATTTTTAGGTAGGTGGTGTGTGTCAAAGTAACATCTACTTCCCAGGAGAACATTGCCCAGAGCATAACTCTGCCTCTGCCAGCATGCTTTTTTTCCACAGTGCATCCTGCTGCCATTTCTTCCGGATGCACATGAACCTGGCCATCCACCCGATCTAAAAACATGATTCATCAGAGCTATTTATTTATTTATTATTTAAATTATTATTAACTAAATACATTTATATTCAAACAGGAATTTACAGTGGGAAATTTTAAGTGGCTCACCCCCTTTTATGCCATTAACACTTTATTCCCATTATAGGCTGATATGAAATTTGAATAAAAAATGTAATATCATAGATTTCTTCTTTAGATTTAACAGTTACTACACCATAACAGTGATAATATAGCAGTTATCTGATTCAAAACCCTAATGGAATAATGGAATAATAATTCAATTTTGGGTATACTATTTTTTAAAGTTCATACTGTAATCACCATGGTTACCAAAATGATAAAGTTTGGAATTAGGATGATTCTATTTTTATGGCCCCTGATGTGCAAAACCTGATTATGCATGTTATCCAATCATGGTTTGGAAATGTTCCAAAGAGCATTTTGTGCTGTAATAAAAACAAAACCATCTGACCTTTTGAGCAAGGGGGTTAACGTGATGAATGTCACAAATTTGATTAGTGAGCAGAAATAGTGCAGAATCTTATTATTTTTATTATTATTATTTAAAACTTCAATAATTAAAAAAGAGGTTGTTTAGACCACATTAAATATCTGTATTACATAATGTCTGGACTAATTTTTTTAAGTTTTTTCTCAGATATGGTTGTTTTAATTAAATACACGATACTTGCAGTTTTAAATGCTGGGTTGGATATAGTTACGAGTTAAAACAAAACAAAACAAAAATATGATGATAATGAGTTTAAGAGCATGCGATGGGAGACATGAGGTACTTTTAGCATTATATAAACGAAAAACAAACTTAAATCCTTAGTAAAACAAAAGGCTTTCATGCCATATCCACAGTGTCACATCACCCACCCACTTCAAACACACTCTTTATCACATTAGCTCATACCTTCTTTCTTTCAGAACTTATGTGATGATGTGTTCTTTTTATATTTCTAAGATTTATTGTGCTTTTCCTGGTGCTTATAACCATGGCTTTGCTCAAAGCCAAGTGCCAGCGGTGTAATTTTCTCCAGTAATAGGGAAAACGAACGGAAGGTTGAAACAGATGCCATTTGGAGGTCTGAGGAGAGATCAAGCAACTTGGCAACGCTCAGATCAATTACAGCTAATGCACCTCAGAGCACTGTAAAAAAGAAAACGGCATCTTGGCAGTGTAGCGTGCTCAGAGCAAAGCATCTTCACAGGAAACACAATTTAATATAAGGTCTGATTTGTGCTTTTGAGCATATGTTACCTCTGCTTATGAAAGACCGGGGAAACATTTCATTAGAGTTCGATATCCACTCTTATTTCTGTGGCGTTTACAATGTCAGTTCAATTCTCTTGGGACGAGATTAGCATTATTTCAGAGGGTGCCGGCACCCACTTTATGTTGCTGGCAGATGCTTTCTTATCAGAGCGACATACAGGCAACTGCACATATAGCGTTTGTGACAATTACCTAAGAAAACACTTTGAATCTAAGAACCAAAATTAAACGCTGTGTTATCTGTGAGTTGCAACTTCAATACAATTCAGAACATGGAGCCAGTACTGTTGGACAATAATGTGATTCTTTCTTTCTTTCTTTCTTTCTTTCTGTTACTAAAGTTCCAAAACAGTCATAATTTTAAAATCTAGGCAGTTACATCATATTTTGTACTTCATAATCGTGCTTGTACTTCATAATCATCATAACTTCAGATAATGAGTAAGTTAACTCATTCAGTTTGATTGCACTTAACACGGACAATGTTAATGGCTCAATTATGAATCATCTAATGTATCTGGTTTTGTCTATCCTGCCTGTTTCCGTCAAGGAATCTAAACTTGAGTTGTCTGTCTGTCTTAATCTGTCGGTCCTGATTTAAGCATTTGTACCTCGTTTGGACTACTGCTCATGTTATTGGACTACCCCTCTTCTCAAGCCCTCTGGATATTGTTCGCCGATCAAAGACCCACGCTTGCCCTAGGATTACTCTTTGTCATGCCTGTGTTGTACCTGTTTGCTGATGTTTTGACCCTGCCTGTGTTCTTGACCACGTCTTGGAGTAAAGCCTGCAAATGGATCTGCATGTCTCACGTCTCGTTCGCCCTGTTACACCTGGTACTTTTTTTTTTTTGCTGCTAATTTTATTAATGGAAGTGCAAGTCAGGGAAATTTACAAGTCCAGGGGGAAGGACAAAGACATACATTCCCTTATCAAGCCTAAATGGATAACTGAATCCAAAACAAACATGTATAATAGCTAAATATCTGTGTTGCCAAATCTGGTTTGGTCCTGAAATATTTCTACTACTTACAAATTACATTATGAAAGATTTTACATATCTTACAGATCTTTAGGATTTAAAAACTGTAGGGTTTTGTAATTAATATAGCATGTATATAATGTCTTAAGGCTTAGAAACTGTTGTTGACTTTGTTCTTTTTCTTTTACAGTCACTTTAATGAAATCATATATCTTAAGTCTACGTCATATATAACTCCTGAGAGCATGCGCTAAAAGTAAATATTTTATAGCGATCTCATATGAATTCTACATTAAACAGAATTTAAAATGATACTAGATCCAATTACACAGCAAAAGTGTTATTATAATTAATTCAGAGCCTATTTTATTTAATCTTTCCATCTTCAAAGAGTTTTTTTTTCCAGCTCTTTATTGGCACTGCTTTTTTACCATAATGTCCTATACCATAATTTGTGGAATGCAGAAATAGCATAACATAATATGCCTGGAATATGAATAAATCAGCTCTATCTGGCCTAAATATAAAGCATTGTGAAACATTTGGCCCTGTTCACCCTTTATAAGATCCTTGACTTCTAAAAAATAATTTATAATATTTTAAGTTAAAGAAATAATTCACATAAAATAAAATAAATACCACAGTTCCAATCACACGGCCTCTGTCTTAACTGAGATTAAAAAAATGAATGAGAGAGAACAGCAGAGATTTGTTCCATTTCTATATGTGACTTCCATTCAGTGGTTTTACAATGGCCAACTGAAGCTAATCCGGATACATCACGGTTTGAATAAGATGTTAAAAATTAAATTAAAAGGTCCTATGAATCAATAAATTACTTCCTAGACACCAGGCAATTTTTACTATCGCTCTTGCTCTTTTTGTCTCTCACAAAACCCCTCTTTCCACTCAATCAGATGGAGTGGGGCAAATTCTTACCAGCTTAGATTGCAGACTGCTGATGAATATTTTATGCCATAAAACTGATGAGAAAAGTGAAGTGCTAATGCAAATGGCTGCTCTACCTAAGCCAGTCTTCTTATTTCAATTACATAAATACAAAATTGATTACACAATATGCTGATTATTTGATTAAATATTCATCAGACATATTACTGTATATATTTGCTGTGAAAAGGCCCCAACTGAAAATAATTCAAAGATATAATTCAGGCAAATCATTAAAATGTGGCTGTATAATAAAATATGTTATTAAATCTGTACAATAAGGTTATATCTGCTACACAACACTATAGTTAAAATGAACTAATAATGAAAAATACTTAAATCTACAACAGCATGTATAAATCTTAGTTAATATTAATTTTAGCATTTACAGCTTACTAATACATTTTTAAAATCAAAAGTTGAGTCTCTTAATATTATTTAACGGACCTGAGATAGCACGAAGTAGTGATGAACAGTGGCATTTAACTGAGATTAACAAAGAATAATAAATACCATAAAAATATAATGCTTATTGTGAATTAATGCATGAATTAGATAACTAATTGGACTTTGTTGTAACGGGTTACTGTCGTTTGTTTCATTTCCATATTACAGACGCCTTTGTTTATGGTAATAACTTACAAAAGTACTTTGACCCTTAGCCAAGTGTCTCATTGACCTTATTACTTAGACTGAATTTCTCTCAGTAAGTGCTTTTAGTGAGGTTTTGTATTTTAAACACTCCAAAAATTATTAAATATTAAGGACAATTTAGTCACTCAGACCATGAACTCTTTACATTAGATCATCCATATATTCTACAGAACTGTTCCACCGGTAGGGCATTGTCATGTATTTGATTCCCAAGGAATGCATTAATTGATAAAATGTATAGCTTCAACATTAGTTGCTTTAGATAAAAGCATAGATATAAAATGATTGAGCTAAGAATTATAATAAGCATTTGTCTTGCCTCCAAATGAACATGCATATGGGGGGCAGCTATGGGTTTTCATGCAAACTTTGGCATTTAAACAAATTATCCTCTTCAGCATAGAAAATAATAATTACTGTATACTTGGACACTTTGAGCCACTCATAAAGAAACTGCACTTTAAATATTAAAATAAAACAAACATTTAGAAATGCATTCACTCCTCTCTAGTAGTTATTATGCAATTTAAAAACCATCGCCCAGCCGACCAGCGTCCCAAAATTCAAATAAATATTATAATTACACCGCTCAAATGGTTTACTTAAGAGAGACATTACTTGGTTGGAGAATTGATTGAATATGATTGCAGCACGAGACGCAAGTAGGTCTTTGTGAATTTTAATAGAAAGTGGCTCAGAGTGTCTGATTTATAGTGTGAAGGAAAACATAATGAATGGTCGAGAGTGCCTCGCTTGGAAATTCATTTTCATAAAATAAATTCTGGTGACCTCATTGCATTTTGATAGTTCTCTGTGGTGCGCTTGCTTACAGTCTTTTCATTTTTTACCCATTTTGACAAAATAACAAGATGAGGTGCCTTGACCCTGTCCAGTTGCTTGCCTCGCTGGACACTTATTCACACTTTCTCATTTCTCACATTTTATCTTTCTCCATCTCTCTCTCTCTCTCTTTCTTCTGCCCTCTCATGCCCAAGCCTAATTTGACAGATGAAAATCAAGACCGCATTTTTCATCTTCTCAGTGAGCAGCACATACAGTGCTGAGTTGCATGTGTGTGTGTGTGTGTGTGTGCATGCAACAAACCTTGTTAGGCCCTGTAAGGAGCCAACTAGAGTCAGTCTCTCTTTAGACCTCCAAATTGTTGGCCGACAAAGTCAAACCAATACTGAAGGACATAAGAGAACTGCACCACTTTTCCTCAAGTAAAAGAAGCAAGGAACTCCACTATAAAATTGACTCTATACTCTTAAAAATAGTGCTTGAAATGCAGCAATGTGAAAGGAATTGTGGGTCAGGAAACCCTTAGTCCAGTTTCACAGGAATTATTAAATGTCTCTCTGTTCTTTAAGCCTCGTGGATAATAACAACAGGCAAGCAGTGAACAAGCGAGTAGCAACCCAGCAGGCACCGGACGTCAATATGACGTCAGATTGACGTTGGACCCCAACGTCGGAGAGACGTTGTATTTTGGTTGAAAGTGAAAATCGGGTTGACGTCAGAACCCAACGTCAGATTGACGTCAGAAACCAACGTCAGATTGACGTCAGAAACCAACGTCAGATTGACGGCAGAACCCAACGTCAGATTGACGGCAGAACCCAACGTCAGATTGACGGCAGAACCCAACGTCAGATTGACGTCAATCTCCGACGTTGGACAGACGTTGCATTTTGGTTGAAAATGAAAATCGGGTTGACGTCAGAACCCAACGTCATATTGACGTCAGAACCCAACGTCAGATTGACGTCAATCTCCAACGTTGGACAGATGTTGTATTTTGGTTGAAAATGAAAATCGGGTTGACGTCAGAACCCAACGTCATATTGACGTCAGAACCCAACGTCAGATTGACGTCAATCTCCAACGTTGGACAGACGTTGTATTTTGGTTGAAAATGAAAATCGGGTTGACGTCAGAACCCAACGTCATATTGACGTCAGAACCCAACGTCAGATTGACGTCAATCTCCAACGTTGGACAGACGTTGTATTTTGGTTGAAAATGAAAATCGGGTTGACGTCAGAACCCAACGTCAGGCTGATGTCAGAACCCAACGTCAGATTGACGTCAATCTCCGACGTTGGACAGACGTTGTATTTTGGTTGAAAATGAAAATCGGGTTGACGTCAGAACCCAACGTCAGATTGACGTCAATCTCCGACGTTGGACAGACGTTGTATTTTGGTTGAAAATGAAAATCGGGTTGACGTCAGAACCCAACGTCAGATTGACGTCAATCTCCGACGTTGGACAGACGTTGTATTTTGGTTGAAAATGAAAATCGGGTTGACGTCAGAACCCAACGTCAGATTGACGTCAATCTCCGACGTTGGACAGACGTTGTATTTTGGTTGAAAATGAAAATCGGGTTGACGTCAGAACCCAACGTCAGATTGACGTCAGAACCCAACGTTGGACAGACGTTGTATTTTGGTTGAAAATGAAAATCGGGTTGACGTCAGAACCCAACGTCAGATTGACGTCAGAATCCAACATTGGACAGACGTTGTATTTTGGTTGAAAATGAAAATCGGGTTGACGTCAGAACCCAACGTCAGGCTGATGTCAGAACCCAACGTCAGATTGACGTCAATTTCCGACGTTGGACAGACGTTGTATTTTGGTTGAAAATGAAAATCGGGTTGACGTCAGAACCCAACGTCAGGCTGATGTCAGAACCCAACGTCAGATTGACGTCAATCTCCGACGTTGGACAGACGTTGTATTTTGGTTGAAAATGAAAATCAGGTTGACGTCAGAACCCAACGTCAGATTGACGTCAATCTCCGACATTGGACAGACGTTGTATTTTGGTTGAAAATGAAAATCGGGTTGACGTCAGAACCCAACGTCAGATTGACGTCAATCTCCGACGTTGGACAGACGTTGTATTTTGGTTGAAAATGAAAATCGGGTTGACGTCAGAACCCAACGTCAGATTGACGTCAGAACCCAACGTTGGACAGACGTTGTATTTTGGTTGAAAATGAAAATCGGGTTGACGTCAGAACCCAACGTCAGATTGACGTCAGAATCCAACATTGGACAGACGTTGTATTTTGGTTGAAAATGAAAATCGGGTTGACGTCAGAACCCAACGTCAGATTGACGTCAGAACCCAACGTTGGACAGACGTTGTATTTTGGTTGAAAATGAAAATCGGGTTGACGTCAGAACCCAACGTCAGATTGACGTCAGAACCCAACATTGGACAGACGTTGTATTTTGGTTGAAAATGAAAATCGGGTTGACGTCAGAACCCAACGTCAGATTGACGTCAGAACCCAACGTTGGACAGATGTTGTATTTTGGTTGAAAATGAAAAATGCAACATCTATCCAACATTAGAGGTTGACGTCAATCTTACATTAAGTTCTGATGTCAACCTGATTTTTGTCAGCCTCCAACGGTGGACAAACATTGCATTACATCCCTATCGAAACTGGCCATTACTACATTTGTTATCAACCTGTGAATACAAAAGGAAGAGGAGTTAAATGTCCAAATAATTAATTATACATAACACATTATGAACCGCTTGTTATAGTTTGTGTTAGGTTTGTCATATCTAATGTAGATGTCACATTGGTTCTACTGTGGTGCTAGATGGAAGATCATGGGCCCACCCAAATTGCTATGCTTTTATCTTCTGAAGACAAAACTGATATTGCACAATTTTGTGTTAATTCTAAAAGGCAGTGAGGAAAAATCTCTAAACATTTACTTGGGTCTGTTGTATGTACACAAAAGTGAGAGAACAAACAACTGACTGAGCAAATTATGACTCTTATATGGTACCAAAAGCAATGTTTTGGGATATTTCACACTATGAGTTCAGTAATATCAGCAGTCTGTCATTATTTTGTAAGTTGGCAATATTAGCACATATTTGCAAACAAGGCTTGACATTAACATAGAATCATCCCGTATTTAAGGCATATGAATGGTATTCCACATTACATCAATATGAGCGTGGTTTGTCCCATTTTTTATTTACTTCAGTTTTATGGTTTTTGTTTGGCAGCCGTTACTGCCAGTCATTTGACCGTTTCTTTATTTTTTTAACAGTGTAAAACTGTTATTTTATGGATTTTTTACTGACCAATTAAAAAAAGTGATATCACTGAACAGTGTACAGAGGAACACTGTCCTTTCACAGATTTTTCCTAGATTATGATGAAACGCATTCAATAAAGTGCTAAAAGTAAAATACTATCCTAAAAGTTCTACAGAGAAACACTTATTTTACAGGTTATTAAAAAACAAAAAATTATAGTGTTAAAGGCTGCTGACAATTGTAAATTAAAAGTTTTATTTTGAAAGACAAAATACAAAGTCTCTACATATACTGTACAAAACTGAAAATGCAATCATTCAGTTTTTGAAGTAAAACAGTGCAAATTTGAAAGGAAATACATTTCAACATTTAAAATACTGTACCAATTAACAGAACAGTTTGATGAGAAGATAATGAGTTGAATTAAATATTCTCAGCACAAGAAATACAAAACATCTACAAATTTCAAACGACTATTAATTCTAAAGGCTGGATTACACTACATGACTTTTCAAATCTGAACAGATTTTTAAAACACTAGGCATCATACATACAGTCAGGTCCATAAATATTGGGACATCGATACAATTCTAAAATTTTTGGCTCTATACACCACCACAATGGATTTCAAATGAAACGAACAAGATGTGCTTTAACTGCAGACTGTCAGCTTTAATTTGAGGTGATCAAATCAGGTGAACGGTGTAGGAATTACAACAGTTTGCATATGTGCCTCCCACTTGTTAAGGGACCAAAAGTAATGGGTCAATTGGCTTCTCAGCTGTTCCATGGTGTGTGTTACTCCCTCACTATCCCAATTACAATGAGCAGATAAAAGGTCCAGAGTTCATTTCAAGTGTGCTATTTGCATTTGGAATCTGTTGCTGTCAACTGTCAAGATGAGATCCAAAGAGCTGTCACTATCAGTGAAGCAAGCCATCATTAGGCTGAAAAAATAAAACAACCCCATCAAAGAGATAGCAAAAACATTAGGCGCGGCCAAAACAACTGTTTGGAGCATTCTTAAAAAGAAGGAACACACCGGTGAGCTCAGCAACACCAAAAGACCCGGAAGACCACGGAAAACAACTGTGGTGGATGACCGAAGAATTCTGTCCCTGGTGAAGAAAACACCCTTCACAACAGTTGGCCAGATCAAGAACACTCTCCAGGAGGTAGGTGTATGTGTGTCAAAGTCAACAATCAAGAGAAGACTTCACCAGAGTGACTACAGAGGGTTCACCACAAGATGTAAACCATTGGTGAGCCTCAAAAACAGGAAGGCCAGATTAGAGTTTGCCAAACGACATCTAAAAAAGCCTTCACAGTTCTGGAACAAAATCCTATGGACAGATGAGACCAAGATCAACTTGTACCAGAGTGATGGGAAGAGAAGAGTATGGAGAAGGAAAGGAACTGCTCATGATCCTAAGCATACCACCTCATCAGTGAAGCATGGTGGTGGTAGTGTCATGGCGTGGGCATGTATGGCTGCCAGTGGAACTGGTTCTCTTGTATTTATTGATGATGTGACTGCTGACAAAAGCAGCAGGATGAATTCTGAAGTGTTTCGGGCAATATTATCTGCTCATATTCAGCCAAATGCTTCAGAACTCACTGGACGGCGCTTCACAGTGCAGATGGACAATGACCCAAAGCATACTGCAAAAGCAACCAAAGAGTTTTTGAAGGGAAAGAAGTGGACTGTTATGCAATGGCCAAGTCAATCACCTGACCTGAATCCGATTGAGCATTCATTTCACTTGCTGAAGACAAAACTGAACAAGCAGGAACTGAAGACGGTTGCAGTAGAGGCCTGGCAGAGCATCACCAAAAGTTTGATTTATGATTATTATTCTGTCCCATTACTTTTGGTCCCTTAACAAGTGGGAGGCACATATGCAAACTGTTGTAATTCCTACACCGTTCACCTGATTTGGATGTAAATACCCTCAAATTAAAGCTGACAGTCTGCAGTTAAAGCACATCTTGTTCATTTCATTTGAAATCCATTGTGGTGCTGTATAGAGCCAAAAATTTTAGAATTGTGTCGATGTCCCAATATTTATGGACCTGGCTGTATACTGACTTTGTAAATCGTGACAAAGGAAAACTGGGCATCATACACTACATGACCGAGGATCATACACTACCAGACTTTAAAGTTGTTCCGAGCACAACAAACTCACTCAGAAACATGAGCCTTGGAGACGCGTGACAAATGGAAACAATATGCGTTCTAAAATCGGCTGAAAATATCAAACATTTTTGATATCCTCCAACTGGATAGAATCTGAGTCTGAAGCTAAAAAACCGGAGTCTGTGACTATCATACACTATGCGATTTTCTGTTGAATCGGTCAACTATCAAATCTGCAGACTGGCTCTGACTTTCGACAACTAGTGTCAACTTCTCCAGACTGTAAATTGGCGGAAAATCAGGACAAAAAACGTGTAGTGTACTCCAGGCCTAATTATATATGATGCCCAGCTTTCCTTTGTCATTATTTACAAAATCGGTAAGTGTATGATGCCTGGTGTTTTAAAAATCTGTTCAGATTTTTAAAAGTCGTGTAGTGTATTCCAGGCTTAAAGGGATACTCCACCCCAAAATGAAAATTGTCATTAATCACTTACCCCATGTCGTTCCAAGCCTGTAAAAGCTTAATTCATCTTCGGAACACAATTTAAGATATTTTGGATGAAACCCGGGAGGCTTGTGTCTGTCCCATTGACTGCCAAGTAAATTACACTGTCAAGGTCCAGAAAAGTATGAAACACATTGTCAGAATATGTTATGTAATGTTATGAAGCGATGAGAATACTTTTTTATATAGAAATACAACAAAAATAATGACTTTATTCAACAATTAGGCACCGTAACGTCTCCTCTGCATCAGCACAGCGCCATTTTGGAGATTATGCCCTGGACGCAAAACACATACACTCTTCTGTATCAGCCTTGACACAGGGATGCGCTGTTTGCGTTCAAATCAAAGCATAAATCAATGCAGAAGACGCATCCCTGTGTCGAGGCTGATACAGAAGAGTGTACACATTTTGTGTCCAGGGCATAATCTCCAAAATGGCGCTACGTTGACACAAACAGTATTCTCGTCACTTCATAACATAATGATTGAACCACTGATGGCAGACGGAGTATTCTGGCGATGTGTTTCATACTTTTCTGGACCTTGACTGTGTAATGTACTTGGCAGTCAATGGGACATTGACAAGCCTCCCGGTTTTCATCCAAAATATCTTAAATTGTGTTCAGAAGACGAACAAAGCTTTTATGGGTTTGGAACGACATGGTGGTAATTGATTAATGACAACATTTTCATTTTGGGGTGGAGTATCTCTTTAAAACGGTTTCATTATTCAGATGTAAATTTGTGTAAACAAATTTCCTGAAGAGGAATTCTTGAGAAGCAATTGAAAAATTTAGGGTTAGTATCAATTTTTTTCTTTGTGCAGGGAACTGTACTTTAGCTTGTATTATCCCAATCAGGTTTATAGTGTTTTTATCAATATTTGATTGACCCTTTTGGGCTCCAATATAGCTCTGATAATATATGTGGAAAAAAATTACATTGTATTTTAATCCTGAATACTAGCTACACAAGTGTAATAAAAAGTAAAATCAAAACATACAAATAAAGGTCCATGATTCTGCACCAGAAGTGACAGACACAGTAGATAAAGAGCAGTCCTCCAAATCTGAAGTAATCAGCTGGATCCTTGCTGCATCTGGGGGTAAAAAAAAAAAAAAAAAAAAAAAAAAAAGACAGATTTATTGAAAAGTCCTTAAAAAGGAAGATTCCATTTGTGTACCTTTTCTTTAAACAACATTTGACATTATGAGATATTCTGACTAATTTAATTATTTAGCTGTGACCTAATGGTTAGAGAGGCAGACTTGTAGCCTGAAGGTCATGGGTTCGAGTCTCAGTCCTGGCAGGAAACCCACTAGTGTAAACAGGGCTTGAGGTACCCTTGAGCAAGTTACAAGTTAACCCTACTTGTAATTATAAATACATTTACATTTAGCAGACACTTATCCAAAGCGGCTTACATTGCTTTCAAGTTACAGTTTCTACATTTTATCAGCTCTTGCTTTCCCTGGGAATCGAACCCATGATCTTGGCGTTGCTAGCGCCATGCTCTATTTGAGCTACAGGAAATGCAAATAAAGAAATGAGTATTCACAACAAATAACAACTTTTCCCAGATGTAAAAAATGGCAATTAGTACACTAAAAAAAAATATATAATATTTTTATCAATTGCTAAAATGCTAATATCTGTATATTTATAACTAATAAAATTATTAATCTGTTTACACTGCTTTTCTATCACACGTCGGTGATGTCTAACAAATGTACTTGAGGAGATCATTAAATTACTCCAGTATCTTCATACTTCATCCACCTTATTCCTAACCGCAGAAGTAAGCCAATGGGCGAGACTTCAAGTTCATTAGCCTTAAATAACAATAACAACATGCAGTAAATAGTAAAACTGTTTGTATTACAAACCAGTGTGTTCATAATTAAGATAATACACTAAAATAATATGGTATGACAAACCAATTTGCAATATCAAGCAGCAAAACGAGCAGTTCTGTATAGCTAAAAAAGTAAAAATATCTGGACGCAAGACCCATAAAATCTATAAATGGGCCATTTTTATGTGAAGAATAAGGTGGATATGATGAAAATGATGTCATCATTTACTCACTTATGTCTTTTCCAACCTGCATAACTGACTTTTTTTTTCTGTGGAACACAAAAGAAGATTAAAAAAGACATGAGGGTTAGAAAATGATGAGGGAGTTTTGATTTTGAGTGAGCTAAACTCAAGAATTAAGTTTGAATCAGAGTGGTGCCTTGGTGCAGAGTTTGCCTGCTTTGCCCATGTTCACATATAACAGCACATGATCATTAAAGTATTATGAATACTCACTTTTACAGAAGATCATATGGCAGAAGATTTTCAATCCCAAAACCTCTGGACCATGAGAGGGGAAACACACACACACACACACACACACACACACACACACACACACACACACACACGAATATTTAACAGGTTTAATAAAACAATAGTAATTGACAGGCTAACAAAAAGTTTGGCTACTCACCAGCTTTATACAAACACTTAGCAGTAAATTGGATCCGAAAGCATGGTAGTATTCTTCAGGTGGTTTCATGATCTCTCTGTTGAACACATGTCAGTTGTTCATGTTCCAGAGTGAGACATTTTATTTTACAATAAAATAACAATATCGTTATTTTTACTATTTCATTCTGTTATTAAAAATAAGATCAGCAAAAGGCGGCCTTCAGTACTTAACTCATATTAAGGTCCAGCTCCCGCTATTTATTCTGTCATTCATGTATATGTATCTATTACATAAACCTCCAGAACTAGTACTAACGCTACGCGGATATATTTACATTTCGTGATATAAAAACAACAACAACGAGTCACTTTTAATCATGCCCAAGACATCGTCACACAGCCTTATCTGGACAGTATTAAAACATAATCACAAAACACAGTAACAGATTATGTCATCGCGATTATCATATCACTTTAACAGTAACAAAAAACAATTATAAAAGGTACTTACCTTCTGCCGTTTCCATTATGTGGAAGGTATTCCATTATTGTGTCTGTGTTCTCAATCGACACCGCATAACTCAAAATCGGTCAAAATAATAACTCATCTGTCAGATATGAGACAATCATGTAAAATCCATTCCTAGAGCACTGAACCAGCAGGACTGCAGATAAACAGAGCTGCAGTAACGACTGAGCACAATATTCAAATCTGAGCGGGCGCAGGCGTGCCCTGCTGTCATTGGTCAGATTCCTGGATGACATTCAGATTAACCAATCACGAACAAAGCAACATAGAGAGATGTCAAACAACATTGTAACTGTAGAAATTTTTTTTTTAAACAAAAGATAGCAAATATGTATTGATTTTTATTTTTTAGGCTGTTACATGTAAGTAATTGGTAAAATTGTGTTTTCACTTATGCTCATAACCAGGGTCAGGCACATCTGTGCCATTCACTATTCACCTATAATTTCCATACGAATTTATAGTTAAAATAAGGTTAGGTTTAGGAGTACAGAGAAGGTGTGTACATGTCTGGCTATACTTGTAAATTACAGTTTCATTCACATGACCAATAATGACCCTTTTGAACTTTAACAAATACCTTGCCTCAACTGTATAACCACTCTTATGCCTAAATGCAGCTGTGCCTAACTGTGGCATTTTCTATATCTGACCCTTTGCTGTAAGTGTTACACCACCTGTTGGTTTAGGTTTATTCCTTTGTCCACAGTAACACTTACTACAAACACTGTCATAATTGCAACATTTGTCTACAGATTACACTGTTGACTGCAGTGGCAATGCTGTTACAGCATTCGTGGTATGGGAAAATGTAAACTGTAAATGTTGATGTGCGACTAATTCAACAATAATTGAGGCCTTTGATAATGAATGTACTCTTATTCATTTCATCACTGTATTGCTTGCAACAGTACTCCGTGGTTATGCAGTCACCTCACAGCAAGGTGTTTCCATAACGCAGACATGCACATTTGACAAATTGAGGATTCTAAATTTTCTATATTTGAATGTATGTTTTCTACACATTGAATGGAATGTATGCATTCCAGTCCTCTCAGACCCTTTTCTCTATGCTCTTGTTTTTTCTCATTTCAAATTTCTCAGTAGGTATGGGTTTCTCTCACACAAATAACAAATGCATACTCTGATCAGATAACATACCAATATTTTACGATGGCTGTATGACGTGTTTGTGAAGTCAATGTTTTTTTGTTTGTTTTTGTTTGAGCTTTTAAAGATTATGCATACTTTTCTCAATTTGTTCACAATTTCCATTGCAAAGCAATTTGGATCAGCTGGTGTGTGGACAGAGGCTTGAAAGTTTCAACCTGGAGAGTAGTGCAGCTTTAAAAAACAGACTATGCATATTTTGATGTAATGAAATAAGTCAGCTATATTTGTGTTCAGAATTGCAGAGTTTAAATGTAAAAACACCTAAATATAAAACTGATATGATGTGCTTTAAAATTACAAAGAAAAATGCTAAACAGCTATGGACATAAACCTTTAATGAGCTACATATTACAGATTATTTGTGTGAATTTACATTAATTTATATGCAATTTAAGACAACAGAAAAAAATAGAGTATAAATAATACAACCATTTTCCTGTCTTAAAAAATGAGAACTACTATAATTTGTGATTAATAACATTATAGCTACTTAAAATAACATTTGTTAATTTATAGAAGTTGTTCTAAAGAATTTTGCTAATAATTTCAAATAACTGTAACAACAGCATTAAATGTACAGTTCTCTTGTGAAAATTGTTGTTGTTTTTTTTACCTCATGACTATATCAGTATTTGACATCAATATGACATCGGCTTAAGACGTTGGCTCGACGTTGGACAAAAGATCAACGTCTAATGATGTAAGAATTTGACGTTGTGTGTACATTACCATTATAACATCTACGTGACGTTGGGTTTTGGTCGCCATACCTAACAACTGAATGTCAGTAACTGACATGAATATGACGTTGGCTTGAGAGGTTGACTCGACTTTGGATTTTAGTTAGTTAATACCGCAAACTAAAAATAACAAAAGACCAACATCTAATGATGTTAGAGTTTGACACTGAGTGGGCATTACCAACATGACGTCTAGGAGACGTTGGGTTTTGGTTGCCATACCTGACGACTGTATATCATTATTTGACGTCAATATGACGTTGGCTTAAGACGTTGGCTCGACGTTGGATTTTGGTTAGTTAATGCCACAACCTAAAAACAACGTCAAATGATGTTAGAATCTGACGTTGTGTGGACGTTACCATTATGACGTCTAGGCGACGTTGGGTTTTGGTTGCCGTACCTGACGACTGTATATCAGTATTTGACGTCAATATGACGTTGGCTTAAGACGTTGGCTCGACGTTGGATTTTGGTTGCCATACCTGACGACTGTATATCAGTATTTGACGTCAATATGACGTCGGCTTAAGACGTTGGCTCGACGTTGGATTTTGGTTAGTTAATGCCACAACCTAAAAACAACGTCAAATGATGTTAGATTCTGACGTTGTGTGGACGTTACCATTATGACGTCTAGTCGACGTTGGGTTTTGGTTGCCATACCCGACGACTGTATATCAGTATTTGACGTCAATATGACGTTGGCTTTAGACGTTGGCTCGACGTTGGATTTTGGTTAGTTAATGCCACAACCTAAAAACAACGTCAAATGATGTTAGAATCTGACGTTGTGTGGACGTTACCATTATGACGTCTAGGCGACGTTGGGTTTTGGTTGCCATACCTGACCACTGTATATCAGTATTTGACGTCAATATGACGTTGGCTTTAGACGTTGGCTCGACGTTGGATTTTGGTTAGTTAGTGCCACAACCTAAAAACAACGTCAAATGATGTTAGAATCTGACGTTGTGTGGACGTTACCATTATGACGTCTAGGCGACGTTGGGTTTTGGTTGCCATACCCGACGACTGTATATCAGTATTTGACGTCAATATGACGTTGGCTTTAGACGTTGGCTCGACGTTGGATTTTGGTTACTTCCCAACACAACCTGAAAACAACTAAATATCAACGTCAATTGACGTCGGTCTTGGACGTCAAATCAACGTTGTCATTAGACGTTGGCTAATGACAAATATGAGTATTTGACGTCAATATGACGTTGGCTTTAGACGTTGGCTCGACGTTGGATTTTGGTTAGTTAATGCCACAACCTAATAACAACGTCAAATGATGTTAGAATCTGACGTTGTGTGGACGTTACCATTATGACGTCTAGGCGACGTTGGGTTTTGGTTGCCATACCTGACCACTGTATATCAGTATTTGACGTCAATATGACGTTGGCTTTAGACGTTGGCTCGACGTTGGATTTTGGTTAGTTAATGCCACAACCTAAAAACAACGTCAAATGATGTTAGAATCTGACGTTGTGTGGACGTTACCATTATGACGTCTAGGCGACGTTGGGTTTTGGTTGCCATACCCGACGACTGTATATCAGTATTTGACGTCAATATGACGTTGGCTTAAGACGTTGGCTCGACGTTGGATTTTGGTTAGTTAATGCCACAACCTAAAAACAACGTCAAATGATGTTAGAATCTGACGTTGTGTGGACGTTACCATTATGACGTCTAGGCGACGTTGGGTTTTGGTTGCCATACCTGACCACTGTATATCAGTATTTGACGTCAATATGACGTTGGCTTAAGACGTTGGCTCGACGTTGGATTTTGGTTGCCATACCTGACGACTGTATATCAGTATTTGACGTCAATATGACGTTGGCTTTAGACGTTGGCTCGACGTTGGATTTTGGTTAGTTAATGCCACAACCTAAAAACAACGTCAAATGATGTTAGAATCTGACGTTGTGTGGACGTTACCATTATGACGTCTAGGCGACGTTGGGTTTTGGTTGCCATACCCGACGACTGTATATCAGTATTTGACGTCAATATGACGTTGGCTTTAGACGTTGGCTCGACGTTGGATTTTGGTTAGTTAGTGCCACAACCTAAAAACAACGTCAAATGATGTTAGAATCTGACGTTGTGTGGACGTTACCATTATGACGTCTAGGCGACGTTGGGTTTTGGTTGCCATACCCGACGACTGTATATCAGTATTTGACGTCAATATGACGTTGGCTTTAGACGTTGGCTCGACGTTGGATTTTGGTTACTTCCCAACACAACCTGAAAACAACTAAATATCAACGTCAATTGACGTCGGTCTTGGACGTCAAATCAACGTTGTCATTAGACGTTGGCTTGACATTGAATTTTGGTCACCTGACGTCGCGACCTAAATCCAACCTAATATTAACGTCATATGACGTTGTGTGCCTGCTGGGAACAGAGCAGAGTGATTCATTACTGCAGACTTATTATTCAAGCACTGCTGGTGTGTGTAAGTGTGTGTATGTTAGCAGTAGTTTAATTCTATGTGAAGCACTATTTTTAAATAGACGTTGGCCAGACCAGGCGTTAACTGGTACCAGCATGCAATATTCACTGTTAAAAAGACCAATTAAGCAGGGCTGGTGCATATTTCCTTTCTGATATGTTATGAAAGAAGCAAAGCTGAACTTAATAAAAGAATAAACATAAACTTCACTTAAACATTTAACTGTGTTCTTTTATACAGCATTTTTTTATGCTATTTATACAGTTTTAAACAGATTTCTCTGCATAAAAAAAATTTTTTTTTTTCCTTGACAGAAACAAGATTAAATGCGAAGCAAATAGGGACTGTGCTTAATTTTTGTACAGTATCTCCTACAATTTAAAAGGAGAAAAAAGAGAAAAGAAAAAAAAAAAAATCTCACAAATTGCTTAGATTTGCCAAGATACCAAGTGCCAGATTTACTAAACCGGACAAATCAGCATGTAAGACCGCAATCCTATAAAAGTACCAATGGTAATGGAAATTGTTACAGTTATTTGACTTTCGCAAATCTTTGTAAATCATGTTGCAAGGTTTACTCTCCTCCCATACATTTTTTTTTTAAGGGAAATTCTACAAATGCTTATGTTATAAGGTCAGCCACAAAATAACTGTCCATGCCTTTTCATCGCTAACCTTTCATTGTGTGTCTTTAGTAAATCCTAACAGCTGACAGTAGTATTTTTTTAGTTTTGAGTTATATTACCTGTTAGTAAATCTGGTGCTGAAAGCCCTATTTGGACAGTAATTGTAATAAAGGCATGTGAGGTAATTTCAGCATTTACAGGAGCTAGTCTATGATTTTATTGCTGTCCTATTCGGAATGTTAGTGTTTTTCAAATTTAAACCACCCAGGAGAAAATTCTCAGGTGAACCACAAACTGAACTGTCTTTTGGAAAACACCAGGGTTGCATCATAACTTTATTCTCATCCAAATCAACCTCTCCGTGTTTACAATGAGGAAATGCAAATTATTTTAATTTGCTGCTGCTGTAGGGCTTCTATTTGACACTTTGCATAGCAATAAGAGTTGGCACAGACTTGTTTAAAAATGGTCAAATTAAATACATGAATAAAATTATGAATAGGAGCAAATAAGATGAATACTAAGAGTTCAACTGGGTCAGCAGTTAAAAAAAGAGACCAACCTTAAGTATCTGCTCCAAATCATTCAAAATTTATAACAATTTAAGTTGGAAACGTCATTTTCAGGCCTATACTCAAAAAGTGGAACCGACAGTTAACAGGTATCCAAATGGTTGACAGGGAGCACGGACAAGGAAAACATTCATTTTATTTTTGTTTTTGCTAAATAGTGTTGAAATATCTTCTCCTGCATTATATTCTTCATGCAATTTGTTTGAGCTGCGCTCTCTACCATACAGATGTGAATTTATATTTCCTTAAGCCCGAGGCGTATTCATTTCACTTTTGGTGTGAAAGGGCTTTTACATTTGTAAAATAATAACTTTTTTATATTAAAAACAAACAAGCAAGCCCTGCCCAGATTTAAAAAGTAACTCAAAAGTAACATGATTGTTAATACATGAAGTTTGGGAGGAACACTTCCAGGTAGTCCAATGAGTGCAAGAGGAGGCTGGTTTACTTTATATGGTTGTCCCTCACCTCTGTCCTGAGACAGCTTCACAGCCTCCCTCACCACCCCATTGCCTCACTCTTGTCTGGTTCCTATCCCAGTTAAAGGGGGGGAGTACTCTGGGTTTGGGCCAAAATTCAGAGCTTTGAGCCCTTCCCCAGACAGCAGGCCAAATAAGCATCATACTTTATTATATCTGACTGCGTTTACATGTGAACTTGAGAATTGTAGCTAACAATCTTAGTCTTTTGAGAGCAATTGGGGCAGGGATAGAGATAGAGTATTTCAGTTTTATGAGACCAGAATATTCCCGCTACGTCAACAGAATGGCACAGAATTGCTGGTAGACCAAACCAGTGAGAACCGGCCCACTTCGAGCACTGCTCAGAGCAATATCACTTTCCTGTGGACATGCAGCTAGAAATAGCTTGTCTTTCTAATGATGATGCCTGGAAGAGAAATCATGTGTGAATGGGTTTGCTGTCCTTCTTCACCTCATAAACCGTTTCAAATCACAATATTTATGGCTGTTAGCCTCTTTTAGTTATAAACATTCACTTACATTTTTTTGATCACAGGTGAAAAGATTACTTCCAAAATAATCATGCAAAATATTGTGAAATTGCCATTGATTTTTCAAGGTGATATAAAACGAATTATGTGTATTTCACCATTTCTGGCACAATGTTTTATTTAATCTCAATAAAAGAAGAACATTTCTGTAATGGCTGCTGAATAAATTGCTCCTCTAATTTAAAAGATTAAAAGTTCTTTAGAGGGTTGAAAGGTTAATTGCTAATGGCAAACCATAAAAAGCTAACCACAATGCACTGTTTCAATTAATAATATATCTACAAAAGGTTAATTTGTTAGGAGCTTTTAGGAAATTTTCATATTGTGTTGTGCCAAGATGTACAGCCTACCATATGGACATGCTGAACCAATGTGAATGCTAAAAGCGTCACACACACACAGGTTGCGTTTACCTACGCTCATGAATTTGATAACTAACTATTTGGTTTGTTTTATCGTTGGCCGCGAATAAGATAAACAAAATTGTTAAGAAATAATGTGCTGATTTTAATGCTTGCTGGACAAGTCATTAATAAGGTATCGTTAACAAGGTATAAGTTGGACATTCTGATTACTATTAATTATCGAATCTTAAGAGTGATTCCCTAAAAGCTAAAATTAGAACAATGGTTCTAAAGTTTACTACAATGGGTAAACACAGTTGATTAGTAATTTTAGCTGTACAAATCAATCTGTTATGCTATGTATTGTCATATTTTAATTTATTAACATTATAATCAACACACTGGTTTGTAGAGCAAATTATTGTACCGTTTACTGAACTTTGTTATTTGTTATTGTTATTGAGTTATTTACCTATAGAGATTAATGAATCTGGAGTGCTACACAACAAATAGCTTACTTCTGCGTTGAAAAATGTGGTGGATATGTTGTACGTTTGTCCAGTTGTTTTTGGTAAAAGTGGTATGGGGTTAGAGCTGCTCCTGCATATGAATGGATGCATCAGAATGGGAGCACATTTGGTTGCATTTCATTTAGTGATCTCAGTGGAAAAGAGAATAGTGAGGTGGAGTACGTGTCTGAGAGAGGAGCAAGACACTCCATGAGAGTTGTGCTGTTGCCGCTATACTAATATGTTGCCTCTATACCAAGGTCAGATCAAGGTGAATGTTGCATCTAGCCTAATGCATAATATAAGGAACTTTGTTTTTTTTTTGTTTTTTTGAGTTAGTCATACCCTAAATGCGGTAACACGTTAGAATAGGGAACACTTATTCACTATTAACTATGACTTTTCCCTCAATAAATCTATTTCAAATTCAACCCTGATACCAAATCTTATTTCTTGGGTAGGAAGAAATAAAAGTTCAAAAGTTTTAGAAGTAGTTTAGAAGTTTACTCTAAAAAAATGTACTGTAATCAAGCATAGCGTCAGTTCTATGTCACATTAGTCAAGCTCTCATCAGCTTCTCTACCTATAAGAATGTGACACCTATCACAGCACTCATATATATATATAAGGTCCTTTAGTATTATTGTAACAGGGTAAACAAGACATGAGACGTGCAGATCCATTTGCAAGTTTTATTCAAAAGCGTGGTTACAAAAAAAGCAAGGTTCATTCAGTGGCAAACAGGAACAACACAGGCAAGACAGAGTAATCCTAGAGAAAGTGTGGGTCGACGATCGGCGAACAATATCTAACAGGGCAAGGCGGAGAGATAATAACGAGCAATAATCCAAACAGCGTGCAAACAGAGTCCGAACGGCAAGGCAAAGGATTAATCCAGGAAACATGGGCAGGTATCAAAACACGAGAAAACAGGCAAGGCAAGGCAAGACTATAACAACTTAGTAGGCTCCGTAGAGTAGCTATCGCTAGTATATACACTATACAATACTCGGCAGAGAGGAAGAGGAAGTCCATGGTTTATGCAGGGTGTGTGATCAGTGCAATCAGCTGTGTGTGTCTTCAGTGCAATGAATGATGGGAATTGTAGTCTGAGGTGACGTGCAACAGATAGTGTAGTCCAAGAGTCCATGTGGTGAGCGAGTGACCTCTGGTGGTGAGTTCATAGACCAGATTCATGACAATTATCACCAGCTTTCACATTGCTCAATAGCTAATTACCCACCTCCATCCCGACTCCTCCTCTTGTCAGTCAGGATTCATCCTTCTGATTCTTCTTTGAGTCTGACAAATTTCTAAAATGTTACATTAAATTATTGAACCTTAATTATATCTGCAATACATTAATGTTGATTCTGTTCTGTTTACCCTGGGGGGTTATTGCTGCTCTCCCTGCTCTTATCCATGCTAGGCAGCGTGGATGTGCAGGGAGCTCTTGCCAAGAACAGAACCATACCGCCAATCCAAACTAACACAGTCTCATCCCAACTCGTCACATATTGACGCTTGGTTTTTGCGTCGCTTTTTGACGCTCAAGGTACCCCTTTCGCATCACTTTTCGACGTGAAGGGAAGGTAATTTTTTTAAATAGGAAACACTTAGCGTATATTAATCATTTTTAAATAAATTATGCCAGTACTTGCATCTGCCTCCTATATCTTGCGTTTTCTTCACAGATGGTAGGTTTAGGGGCAGGGGTTGGGTAAGTCTCTATTTTGACTGTTTACATTCAAAAATCACACCTCTACATATATGCAATAATGGCAACCTTATTATGACGATAAAATTCCCAATAGCACGTTAGCATATCGACGCCGAAAAATTACGCTTCCCTTCACATCGAAAAGTGACGCTAAAGGGGTACCTTGAGCGTCAAAAAGCGACGCCAAAACCAAAGCGTCAATATGTGACGACTTGGGATGAGACCGGGTTGAATTGTCAGTCATCTTTGAAGATAGTGGTTCTGACAGAACTAAAGTTAAAATTTTTTATGAAATAAACATTTTACTACATATTTTGGAATTTAAAATTGCTATAAAAAATAAAAGCCACATGTCTAAATAAGTTATGTTCCAAAGGTAACACTTTATTTTAGGGTCTCTTAACTAGTTGCTAATTAGCATGCATATTAATTGAATATTAGCCATTTATAAGTAGTAATTAAGCACATGTTGATGCCTTATTCTACATCCCTAATCCTACCCAATACTTAAACTTAACAACTACCTTATTAACTATTAATAAGCAACAAATTAGGAGTTTATTGAGGGGTAAGTCATAGTTAATAGTTAATGTGTTCCTTATTCTAAAGTGTCACCGTTCCAAATTTTAAGTTGGTATCACAAAGATTGAGGTTCATGTGAGAATTTATTTACATGCTATACCAAGAATAGCCAACAGGTGAAACCCAAACTCTGTAGTTTTTTAATTTGTATTTTTGTATTTATTTGTTTTTATATAGGATGCATTTTCAGTGTTTAAGCATTCAAATTATATCTAATTTGCAATGATTAATAAACGTAAAAGGGGGGAAAAAGACAATTAAGGGGTTAATGTAAATATATACATAATGTGTTACACATACTTAAAATATGCAAGTAAATATGTATGTATTAAGTAAATGATGTATAATTACAAGCAGCAAACCCTAAACCAAACCCCTGACCCTAATCTTAACCCCATAGTATATAGTAACGCCTATAGTAAAAAAAATAATAATAACACACAATTTTTATTATGCTAGCCTAGTTGTTCTTCAGCAACAGTTGTTCCCCATTGTACAATACATATCTAAAATCTCTAGAAAGCTAGCAAACAACAAACACCAAACTAACTAGTTGGGAGATCAATGTTGGAACCCATTTGGAGTGAGAGAGTGGGCTGGAGAGTAGGGGGGCTCCCAGCAATAAAACCATATGACTTACATTAAGTAAGAAAGATGAAGTACCAGGACAGAAGGAAATGGGATTATGATGTGGCCTGAGGGGAATGAATATCTGGCAGAAGTATTGTACGATCAAGGGTGACTCAGCTCCAGCAGGTGAAAAGAAATGAAATAAATAACCCCCTCCCATCTTCTGCTTCATCTCTATTTCTTTTGTCCCTTTTTCCTGTTTGCCCATTTGAAAATATTAAAAAAATAGAAAAAAAGAAAAATAGATTTGCATTGCAGGTAGGAGAAGAAAAGCTGGATAGAAGCAGATCAGAGGATGTGAAACATATATAAAATATGTTTTTTAAGGCTATCACAGTTAATTAAAAAATGCTAATAGAATTGATGATTAATCAAATTAATTGCATACATATGTGCTAATAAATGTCCCAAAAGATAAGCCTTTCCCTGAAAGACCACAGCAATCCATTTTACAGTCGAGTTTCCCAGTCTGTCCAAGACACGTTTGCACAATATATCTTCAATATTTTTAAATCATTGGTAAATCATTTAGTAAATCATTTGTTTACTAAAAACAAATACAGAAACATACCTTTGTAGATTGCATCACACTCTTTTTCAAAAAATTATGAAAATTAAAAAAAAATAAATAAATAATTAAATGAGAAAATATTTGTCTGGTGTACATAAAGTACATAATCATCTAAAACATTTAGATATCACTACTTTCTTTCCAGTTCGAGTTCGAGTTAGGGTTAGGGTTAGATGAGGGTTATGTTTAAATGACTTGGTCAAATTAAAGGTTCATCTCCATTCTAAATAAATGAACATGTTAAATCAACCCTAAATATTTTGTCTCCTTATCATATTTTGTGGCAATTAATCATAAAATCCAGTGAATACAGGTGACAGGAAAAAGTGAATCCAGCTGTTTTCAATCTTTTTCCTGTCCCCGCAGCTTCCACAGTCCATTTCCCAGGAGTCCTTCAAATGCACAGCCACAGTGACCGAGGACAAAACAAAACACAGCAACACACTTATGAGGAAAACCAAGCCTTTATAATAATAACAAAAAACGAACATTAGAAAAACGTTCGAAGGGAAGAGATGTAGATTTAATGGGGAAGGTGACAATTAGCTAACCTGAATGCCAAAACTGCTTCCTCCGCAGACCCAGCTTAACCTATTACTGCCATCTGAGTCACTGTTTTACCCCCTTTAGCATTCATCTTCCCTTAATGCTCATAAGAGTCACCGGCTTGCGTCTGGGTTTGTGCGTGGGCTGTATTTGATTGGTCATCCCATGTGTGTTGGAATTCAGATGTTTCTATTGATGTAATAGATGCATTATCTCTAATGCATCTAATGTGAGCACGGATTGAAACACATCAGAGACAGTGGGGTGCTCTGTATTGAGAAAGCATTCAGACCAGCATAATAGTTCAATGATCGACTGAGCCTGAATTGTCTTTGTATTTCATCATGTTTCCTCTTCTGCAAATATGAGTGACCTTGATTTAACCCTATCTTCTCACAGTGACAGGTGTTACATAAACACAGAACTGTAGGAGAAACAGGTTTAATGCAGTTTACCAAAATTGGAGCAATACTCTCGCAATCAATAAGATTGTAGGGGGAGGTGCACAAGTTATGTTGTATTTCAGTCTGTTGTGAATCTTTATGTGATCAACCGATTGAAATTCAAGTCTGTGTTTATTGAAAACCATTTCCTTCACTGTCATTCTTATGTCTTTACATTTAAAATAAGTGCATTTTCAGATCTGATAAGTACATTTCCAGCTATTACAACCAACAAATTAGCCAAGACAAAAAATAAAGAATACTAATAATATATATATATATATATATATATATATATATATATATATATATATATATATATAAAATGAAAGCATGGTTGCACTTTATTTTACAGTGCATATACTTGTGTATACTTACAATGTACTTACCTAAGAAAATACTGGATAATATAAGGTAACTGCATAGATTAATGTTAGGTTCAGTGGTTGGTTCAGGGTTAGTAACTAGTTATTACCTAGCTATTGTAATCACTATAATAAGTACATAGTATGTATATGTGGAACAGGACTGTAAAATAAAGTGCCACCGAAACCATTGATGCACAAAGTGACACAATAAGAGCAGGATTTTGGACTTATAGAACATTATGCCCATGCACAATGCTAAAACTGGGTGTGATTCTGTGATATAACATAATCAATCACAAAATACGGTCAGTGGAGTTGCTTTCCTGAAAGCATCTCTAGCCAACTATGGTTTCAAGTTCCATTATTACCAATACAGTTCAACTATTTTGTTGTATATCAGAAGTAGTTCTTGAGTCCAGTGATTTTTCTGTGTTGGTAAAGCTATGAAACCTCACAGAAACAAACAAACAAAAGTACTATAGACAAAAAGTAGACAAAAGCTTGTTATTTTGTTGGAGTAATCCTTTTGAGCAGGATTTTGGATGTGCAGAACACACAGGACATTCTGTCCATACACGATGCTAAAATTTGGTGTGATACAATATAATCATTCATAAAATAGGACCAATCAGTGGTGCTTTCCAGAAAGCATATTTAGCCAACTACGGTCACAAGTTCTGTGATTACTAATAAAGTAAAATCGTTGTGTTTTACATGAGAGTGGTGGTGCTTCGGGCCAGTGATTTTTCAGTGTTGGTTAATTGGTTAGACAAAACAAGACACATAAAGATCACATTTAGACACAATTAGATACAAAAAGATTAAGTTTAAAGATTTTGTTTTATGTGAGAATTGGTACTTTGTTCCAGTGATTTGCAATGTTGACAAAGCTACACAAAGCCATTAGAAACAAAACAAAACAAAACATATAGGGTTTGCAATATATATATATATATATATATATATATATATATATATATATATTTTTTTTTTTTTTTTTTTTTTTTGAGTCATGGCTGGTTAGAACAAAAACTCTGATTAACATGTTGCTTCTGGTCAGGTCATAATATTGGGTTTAGGGCTGTGATCCTCAAAGAATGTTGTTTCAGGACCAGTAACATTCTAATTGAGGAACATGCTCTGTTTGGCTAAATCACAGTGTGGAGAAACAGAGTATAATATGGAAAAACAAGAACTGGGAGATTATTTTTATTTAGCATGGTCTCATCTGGTGACACAAGCTGAAACAAGGTCACAAAATAAGGGCCATTTAATTTCAGACGTCTCAGCTGTATTGATAGTAATGTTTACTGTGCGTCTCTTGTTAGAAGAGCTTTACTCTTGTTGCTATTTGGAGATCAGAGGACTGCAACATAAGACAGATATTGAATAGCAAACCCTCATACGCACAAGACAGACACTGTCCATTTGTAAACTATAAGCCTCGTACCATTGCTTATCAGGAAGCAAAGAATGAGAATGCCATGAAGCTACAAATGGATTTAAAGCCTGAGTGGAAAAAAAGAAAGAAAGCAGCACTTATTCATACAAATGAGTGGGTAGGCATTTTCCAAATGAGATTTGCATACCGTTTTTGGTGGTTCTGTGTAATTTAAACTGCAAAACAATTTTGTGCATGAGGAGAAGTGGCATTACAAGCTTAGTGCAGAAATTGAGTGTGTGTGTGCTCTCTGTTTGTGTTCAAGATTAGAATTGTACTTTCTGAACCCAAGTGGTCACGGTTTAGCTTGTTAGTTTGACCCTGTTAGCCCCTTCTGTCAGATGTCATAACAACACCATCTGGTACTAAAAAAACATCCTTCTCATATGACAGTCATTTTAATTGATTAAACAAAGTCTCAGCTTGGGGTTAATATAGTACATATTGGTGTTACTTGATGTTCCAGAAAGTCTGGTTGATCAAGAGCATGCCAATAAATAAGATTTATTATTTTATTTTTTTTATCAATTGTGATGATATACTATACAGTATATATATGATTTTCATTCAGTATATTGGTCATGGCTCTCATCGACAACACAGGTGTGAGAAATCCCACGTGTTAGCATTTGTCTTGGTAATCCATATAGGAAATCGAATTGGCCAGTGATGCTTGAGAACACATCATTCTGAAATCCAGCCATGGTGTAATTCTGCTGGGCTCATATGTAGGGTCGTCATACAGCGATCGGAGGTCAACAGGAAACTAATTGAGGTCTCTTCACTCTGCCCCATTCTCCATGCCTGTGCAGACGTCTAATGGGCTGTACCAGGGCATTATGGGACCAGAACAGATCTGCTTTGATTTGCTGAGGTGAATGATGAAGGCACTAGTGGTTCAGATGTTATAAAGTCTGGTGTGGTGTAGTGTTGTTTTTGGTGGCCTGTTTTAATTATAGTTTTAGTCTAGTCTTAGTGTGAAGCTGTCATTTTAGTTTTTATTAGTTTTAGTCACGTTCATACTCTTTTTAGTCTAGTCAAGTTTCAGTCAACTAAAAGTCTTAGCATTTTAGTCTTATTTTAGTCAGAATTATCCATGACTATTTTCGTCTAGTTTTAGTCGACGAAAACTGATGATATTTACGTCTAGTTTTAGTCAATGAAAATTGCATTTTAGTCTCTTTTTAGTAATTCTATTTTACCCAGTCAATATAGTATAAGTACCTAGTAGCAGTGGCATACCGTGGGGTTTTAGTCAGGGCCTTCAGTAAGCAAGGCTAGTTGTGTATAGGTTTTTTACTTCATTGTTGTATGTCTGTATTTATGTAGCACCGTGGTCCTGCGAGGCACGACATTTCATTCCACTGTATGTCCCCACATGTAGCGGAATGACAATAAAGCTCAACTTCAACTTCAACTGTAAACATCTTACACATCTCTGTTTCAGCTAACGCAGCTATATGCATATAATGCACATATTATGCTGCACACAGGCTCTCAACAAACAATAACGGCTGATCAACTATTTTAATAGTAGGCTAGATTGGGGTGGGTAGGTTAAATGCAAAGTAAATTTCCCTACATGGTCAGTAAAAGTAATCCGCCAATAAACGGGTCACTATGCACATTCATGTCACTCTAAAATGACGACGCGCCCAAAGCAGCAAAACTGTACAAACTCTGGACATCCACACACCACACCACAGTATTATCAACACACCTCCATAACAATGTGCATGATACAATACTCCTCAAATAATAAAGCACTCACCTGTCACTTGTAAATAAAGTCCATGGGTCTGTCATTCCATGCACCTTTACTCAGATTTAAAAGTAAACACAGCCAACAAAATAACTTGTGCTCGGTGCTAGCTGTTAGCCACTGATAGCACTCATAGTCGCAATCATTGAAATGGCGCATAAAACCTTTGCTATCCTTTGTTAGCGAATTCACTTTGGGTGTAGGTCTTCCTTTCTCAGTTATTCTCTTTTGTCTGCAAAAGAGCGCCTTGAAAAAGACGATTTTAGTAGATCGGCAACAAGATCTGGTGTAGGCGCCGATGACTGCAGCAGTCATTTTCTTTTTGTTTACTTTCATGTTCGTACCTTAGAAATCCCTGATTAAAGGGGCGGTCTAACGCTGGGGGTAGCACCGGGCACGTAGCTGGACCCAGAGGGCGGGCTGTCATTGAAAGTCAAAATGTGATTGGCTGATGATTCTGTCACTAATGCTTGTAACAAATCACATGTGATGTCTTTCAAGAAAAGGGTAGCACTATCTGTAGTGCTGGCCTCTGACTTTTTTTATGTAGGATATTCCAGTTCAGCCTCAGATAAACTAATCATCGGCAATTTAGTGGACATTACACAAATGAAAATGATACCTAAATAATCAATAAAAACATTTTTCACACAATTTAGTTTTTTATAGGGCCAGCACAGAAGCCCCTGCTTCCCCTGACGGCCCACCACTGCGCTAGTAGTATAGACGAAACCAAAATTTTATTTTAGCCAAACCCATTTCAAACAAGGTTATCTTATTATATTATTGTTACCTTATAGACTTAAGAATACATCCATGCCAGACAAGCAAGACGCTCTGATTTGAATTTACAACATTTATTTTACCAACCAAACATGTTAACATGTTTGTTGTCGTCTTCTAAATAATGCCGCGAGTGGGGCTTGAGGAAGTGACGTCGCCTGCGTTTGCGCAATGCAACCTGATGCAGCTCAAGAAGTGACACAGGCAACAGAAGTACTGCAAAATAATAATAATAATAATAACCCAACTAAACGAGACGAAATAACGTTATAACATTTCGTCTCGTTTTAGTCAACGAAAATGAAGAGACATTTTAGCATAGTTTTTATTTTACAAAACACATTTTGTCTTATTTGTATTCGTCAACAATATTGCATTATATATTTAATTATCGTCATCGTCACATGACCAGCATTTACGTTGCGTCTCATCTCATTTTTGTCACGTGATAAAGGTTCGTTGACGACGATATTTAGTCACAATTTTTGTTGACGAAAACAACACTAGTGTGGTGTTTATGTGGTGACCCCTTGCCTCTGTTCCATTATACCTGGGTGGATTTTTGCAATAAAAGGGACAATTCACACAAAAATAAAAGTTCTGTCATTTACTTGCCATCATATTGTTCCAAACCTGTATTTTTTTTTTTTTTCTCTGGAACACAGACAACAGACAACATTTGAAGTACATCAACTATTTTTGTCCTTACAGTGAAAGTCAACGGGGTTTAAAACAACACTGGACCCCATCTTCTTTTGTGCTCCACAGAAGAAAGAAAGCCGGTGTCCTGCAGAGTTTAGCTCCAACCCTAATCAAACACACCTGCCTGTAACGTTGTAGTGATTGACATTGATTAGCTTCTTCAGGTGTGTTTGATTAGGGTTGGAGCTAAACTCTGCAGGAAACCGGCCCTCCAGGACCGAAGTTGCCTATCCCTGCCATACAGATTTGTAATGGCATGAGAGTGTGTAAATGATGACAGAATTTTCATTTTGGGTTGAAATATGACTTTAAACAGAAAATGATATTGTTAAAGTGCAAATATGAGAATATTAAACCGGTTCCAGTAAAGTACAGAATTGATTTTAAAATTCTACTGTTTGTTTTTAAATCTCTTCACAATCTGGCCCCACTGTATTTAACCGAGTTGTTACAGCCCAATGCTTTGTCAAGATCGCTCAGATCTACTAATTCTGACCTGCTGCATGTTCCTAGGACAAGGCTAAAAGCGAGAAGTGACCCGTGCCTTTTCTGTTGTCGGCTCAAAAGTTTGGAATAGTCTCCCCCCTCACATCAGAACTGCCCCAACCTTGTCTGTTTTTAAATCCACTCTAAAGACCTATTTTTTTCTCGATGACGTTTGATATCCCATGTCAAATTGTCTTTGACCTTGCTCTTAGGAACGCCACACATTTATACAGCTTGTGCATAATCTGTGACTATTTAAGTATTATTTTGTTTAAAATGTGTTTTTTTTCTTTCTTTTTCTTTCTTTCTTTCTTTCTTTCTTTCTTTCTTTCTTTCTTTCTTTCTTTCTTTCTTTCTTTCTTTCTTCTCGTCTCTTCTCTCTCTCTCTGTTGCTGTTTTTAATTTGCCTATTGTTTGTATAGTGTTGTAAAGCACTTTGGTCAACTCCGGTTGTTTTTAAAATGTGCTACATAAATAAAATTGTGTTGTATTGTATTGTATTCAAAAGTTTGTGTTTGTCCTTTGCTCTATCCTTTAGCATTTATTTAAGCTTTGTGTATCTTACAGATCCAGAGCTTCTTCACACATTTTTTTTATTAATTTTTTTCTTTCTCTGGCATAAATGACCTGAAAATTGTATTTGAAGATGCGTTTATCCATAGTGATTTACACTGCATTCAGACCTATACTGCATGAGCTACAGGAATGCTTTTGAAATAAAACAGTTTGATGTAGTACTGTATGAAAACATACTGTAAGTTTAATACTTGGCAACTTCATTTCTGGTTGAAAAAGAACTAGGCTCCAAAAACAGCTTGGGCTACAAAAACGGCAGAATCCCATATTTACATATCAATATACTAGTATTTGAAGTATTTGAATATCAGTTGAATTGGGCATTGCTGTTCTGTTTATAATACCTGTTGTTATATCTCTCACAATATTAAGCTCACTAAACCCAAAGATCATGATTAAATCTACATCATGAATATATTGGAGCAAACATCCTCTGCCCTGAAATTACAGAGCCAAGTGATATTTTGCTTTCTAAACCAACCCAGTCATAACCTAATCATTATTCAAACAGTAAAACCCGTTTTTGCCAAAATGAAGATTTCAAATCCATTTAATTTAAGTTAGTCATTTTGAGAGTTGTCTCCAATTCTCTTGTGCTTGACTCAATTTGTAATAACTTGCCTAAGTTCACATGCTTTTGGGGGGTGTGGGGACTCATATCACATCAAATCTTGTCATTATTAAACTGAATATGATAATATGCAGTTCTCAGCTCTTTCATCTGAGTGATAAAGTGTGGTTGTAGGGCTCTGTGACTTACACATCTGGAGGGAAGGCGATGTACCAAACTCAATTCATAGCTTCTCAGACGTGTCACCTCAAGCTCTTTGGGAAAAGATAAAAATGATAATTGATTTCAATGAAGGTGGCTCATATTCCATCTTTGCTGCTGCAGAGGCAGCTTGTAAAACCACAGGAGTGAGAAACTCATCTGCTTCTTTAACAAGCTGTGCAAGACCTTCTGTATGATTCACTCATGAAAGGAGTGTACAAAATATGAGTGAGCTTTCTATGAAGACATTTTAAGCAGCCAATTTCACTCCTAAGTTACGGCACAGCTACTTAAATATGGAGTTTGATTTGTTACATACTTCCTAATAAATATACTTATTTATTATAAATATAATTATACATTTTACAAACCAAAAACTGGCCATTAAGCATTTACAAATCTGATAGATGTATCACCTTCAACAACATAGACCATCAGAAATTTCAGTCCACCCTCTCATCATTGGGCATCACATGAACTTCACTTTGCTGGTTTGAATCTTACCTCACAGGTAGGTCTTTCAAGGTTGGGATATTCAAAGCACATTAACTGTCCACAGGGGTATCTCAGGGATAAGTTCTTGGACCCCTCCTGTTCTCTATATACACCACATGGGACCCACTGTACAAGGGTATACCATGTTTTCTCCTACAATGGCTTATGCTGATGGCACACAGCTTTACTTCTCATTTCAAACAAATGATTCCACAGTAGCTAGATCTAGGCACTAAAACATTTTCCAGAACATTTTCATTCACTGTTCCTTGCCTGTAAAATTATCTTCCTAATTTTTCCAGACAGCAAAATCCTTGACAATATTCATAAAAAAAAACAAACAAGCAAAAAAAACACTCTTCTGTGAGCACTTTACTGCATCCTACTGGGAGGAAAAAAATAAAGTTCTTCCTCTCTCCCTTCACTATTTCTTAATCCCTCCGTATTCTAGCCTGTACTATTCTGGGGTGCATTTCCCAAAAGCAACTATGGTCGCAAGTTTCGTTGTTACCAATAGAGTTTAGTGGAACTTGCAACCAAAATTAGCTAACAATGCTTTTGGGAAAAGCAGCCCTGAGCAATGCTTGAAATTTTGTATTGCTAGCACTTCTCGTGTTGTTGCCACCTAAAGATGAATTGCTTGCTGTATTCCTCATTTGTAAGTAGCTTTGGATAAAACTTTCTGCTAAATGAGTAAATATTAATGCAAATATCTTTTTCATTCATAAATAATCTATAGTCTAATGTAAATGTAAATTTGACTCTTTTTACCCAAAAAGCATGTCCCAATACCTACACGTGTGGGATTGGTGACCTAAGAGTGCGTGCCTGTTCCTCTTCAGGAACTCGAGCTGCATCAGGAGACGCTTTGGGGAATGCCTACAGCGTAACTGGCTCTGAATAGCAATGAAATCTGTCCAATGGATGGGAGCGACGTCACGGGCGAGGTGATGTAATGACCAGCTGGTATAAAAGCACGTGCGATGAAACTGGCGTAAGCTTTCTGTCGTTCAGCTACCGCTCTGTGTTTCTGTCAGTCTTATTTACTGTTGTCTGTCTTTAGCTATGTCTAAGAAGAGCCAGTTTAAGGCTTGGAATATAGGAGAAGCGCAATACGAGCTGTGTGTTCCTCCCTGCAAACGTTTTTTGTGTGCGGGGGATAGGACACAGCTTGTGTGTGTTTGGCATTCCCCGCGGCGCTGGCCCTGCTTCCGCTGAGGCAGGGCGAGGACGGCGCTCGTGGGGTTCGCATCGGGATCTGACGGAGGGATCAGAGACGAGCGACTCTTTAACTCCATCCTCACCATGACCGCTCCTCGAGTTCGGAAGCCCGCCTTGCGGATACTTCCCCTCGGGCAGCGGCATCTGCGTTTCTCGTGTCTTCCTCCGAGGAGGTTGACATGGGAAGCGTCAAGCATGTTGCACCCACTCTGTTACCCCAATATGAGGAGCTTGTGGAGTGTCTTGTCGAACCGCAGAGAGGGTTATACGAGCGTTTTCTGCGGTTTCAGACTCACCTCCACATCGGAGCCTGCCTTTTTTTCCCCGACCTCCACACTGAGGTGTCGAGGTCGCAGAGAAAACAATTCGGCCCGCCTCTTCGTCCCCTCATTCGATTACTACGGTAATGTGATGGGGACGAGTGAGCGCGGTTACAGAGCGATGCCGCGTGTGGAACAGACGCTTGCGAGCTATCTGTCCCCTGCCGCTGCGTCGTCTCTGAAGGCAAGGGGTACGCGGCAGCAGGTCGGGCTGGCTTATGTCTGCACACCATGGTGGTGTTTCAGGCATGCCAGGCTGACCTGCTCAAGGAGTTGGATGAGGGCGAGGGATTTAGTGCGGAGGACATCTGTGAACTCCGCAAAGCCGCTGATTTGTCTCTCCGCGCCACCAGGGAGACAGTCAAGGCGATCTGTGGCAGCCCTGGTGGTGGCGGAGAGGCATCTATGGTTGACCCTGTCGTCGGATTTAAAAAAAAACGCGACAGGGTCTTCCTTCTGGACGCCCCACTTTGCCTTCTGGCCTTTTTTGGTTCGGGAGGCGGGTGGCAGCCAGTGTTCCAGCAGTTTCTCCCTCGCCGCTCTCTAGCTCACGGGGCTGCTGGGGGAGAGCAGCCCCTGCCGTGTGCTGGCTCCTCGAATAGGCAAGCTCGCCCCCACGGGAGCGGGTCGGGGCGGTAAGAAGGGTGCGCGGTCAAGGACCTCCCAACCAAGCAGGCGAAGAGGTCTTCGGCCAAGAAGCCCTGATGTGAGTGGGATCAGGGCTTATGAGGGTAGCCCCGCTGGGGTAGAGCACGATTCACCGCAGCGTACGGTGCTCGTCTTCCCCCAGTGCCCTCAGGAGATCGATCTGCTAACCCTGCCACATTTGGTGTTCCAGGGCACAGCAGTCTCCAGCGAGCACACATCTTAGTCACTTCCGCCCGGAACCGTAGCGGAGCTGAGATGCTCGCCACCCCTTCGGGGGTCTCTGGAGCAGCTAGTTCGGCCATTCCCTGCCGGTGTGCCGTTCCAGGGCATCGAACTAGCCGGTCCGGTTACACCAGAGGCCAGTCTCGAGAGACTGGTTCCCTTAGTAGACTATTTTGCAGCGTGGAATCTACTGCCAAATGTTTCTCGATGGGTAGAGAGAGGCTACAGAATCCAGTTCGATTCTCGTCCGCCTCAATTCAATGGGGTGAATTCAACGTTAGTGGGCCCCGAGCAGGCTCTGGTAATGGAACAAGAGGTAGATACTCTCTTAAGGAAGGAAGCCATCGAGGTGGGTCCTCCCTACGAAGAGAGTCCGGGTTCTACAGCCGGTACTTCATAGTTCCAAGGAGGATGGAGGATTGCGTCCCATTTTAGATCTGCATCAATTGAACCGCTCAGTCTGCAGGACTGAAGTTCAAGATGCTCAGGTAAGTATCTCAGATCAAGTCCGAGGACTGGTTTGACACGTAGATATAAAAGACGCATACTTCCATGTCTCCATCCTTCAGACTCACAGGAAGTTCCTGAGGTTTGCTTTCGGGGGCAAAGCTTACCAATATCGGGTACTTCCCTGCGGCCTAGCACTCTCACCCCGCACTTTTACGAGTGTGTGGGCGCCGCGTTAGCTCCGCTGCGGCTACGGGGCGTCCGCATACTCAATTACATAGACTATTGGTTGATTCTTGCTCAATTAGAGTGGAGGGCAGCTCAACATTGAGATGCTGTTCTCTCTCACTTAAAAGTGTTGGGGTTAAGACTGAACCCCAAGAAAAGTGTGTTTTCTCCATTACAGAGAACCACTTATCTGGGGGTGGTGGGGATTCGACCACGGTGCAGGCACGTATGTCTCCTGCTCGGATCGAGTCAATCCTCACGAAAGTCAGGAGGGTGAAAGAAGGCCAGTCACTCACTGTCAAGTAGTTTCAGATACTGCTGGGTCTGGTGGCAGCTGCGTCAAACGTGATACCTATTGGCCTGCTGTACATGAGACCCCTACAATGGTGGCTCAAGACCAAGGGGTTCTCCCCGGCCTTTTGTAACCCGCTTTGCATGATCAAGGCATGTGGAGACAACCTTGGATCTTGTCCCAGGGCCCGGTGCTGGGAGCTCCGTGTCGCCACGTACGCTAGCGATGGACACATCCTTCACCGGTTGGGGAGCGGTCATGAGTGGCCACCCTGCCCACGGTCTGTGGAGGGGTCATCATCTCGCTTGGCACATGCTCAGGCTCGAGATGCTGGCCGTGTTTCAGGCTCTGAAATACTTTCTCCCAGACCTAAGAGGTTGCCATGTGTTAGTTCGCACCGACAACACATCGGTGGTCTCTTATATCAACCACCTGTACAGGCTGGCGCACCAGATCCTTGTGTGGGCTATGAGGCCGAGCTGGCATTGCTCCCCTCAACTTTGAGGGTCACCTTTGAGCATGCCGCTCCCTTCTGAGTGTCTGAGTTCCCTCTCATGCTGAGAGTTAAGTTCTCCGCTCTCCAGAGCTCTGCCTTGGTAGAGCTAGCATTGCTCACCTCACTATAGAGGGTCACCTATGAGCATGCTGCTCCCTCCCGGCTCTCCTGTTGGTCGAGCTGGTATTGTTCCCCTCAACGTAGAGGGTCACCTTGAGCATGCCGCTCCCTTCTGAGCATCTGAGTTAGCATCTCAATGTGGGAGCAGACACCCTGTCGAGGCAGGGGCTGTTTTCCGGGGAATGGATGAGAGTGTTTGGCCAGGTTCAGGTGGGCCTCTTCGCTACTCAGGAGACAGCGCAATGTCCCCTCTGGTACTCTCTACGTCATCCAGCTCCGAGGGGCTGGATGCCATGGTACAGACGTGGCCGAGGCTTCATCTGTACACCTTTCCCCCGATTGCTCTGCTCCCCGGAGTTCTGGAGAGAGTGCACCGGGACGGACTCCGGCTGCTATTAGTAGCCCCGTTCTGGCCGGGCCAAGTATGGTTCTCGGACCTGATTTCCCTCCTCGACGGCTCTCCATGGGAGATTCCAGTCAGGAGGGATCTCCTCTCACAGGCAGGAGGCACCTTGTGGTGTGGAAGCTGTGGGTGTGGCCCCTGAGGGGGCACGGCTCGTAGCTTCCGGTCCCTCAACCGAGGTTGTTGAGACCATTCTCCAATCCAGAGCTCCATCTACGAGGAGACTGTACGCCCTGAAGTGGAGACGCTTTACTTCATGGTGTGGAGATCGCCAGCTCGACCCAGTTAACTGCCCGGTTGGTACAGTGCTGGAGTTCCTGCAGGCTCGACTCTGGTTAGCCCACTCCACCTTGAAGGCTTTTGTGGCCGCAATTTCAGCCTACCACACCCTTCTTGGTGAACAGTCAGTGGGCAGACACCCGCTAGTTACACGTTTCCTCTGTGGTGCACTGAGGTTAAGGCCTCCAGTACGGTCCCGGGCCTCGCCTTGGGACTTGGCTGTGGTATTGATGCTCTCTGTAGGCCTCCATTCGAGCCTATTGAGGAGATCTCAGATCGCCTTGAAGACCGTGTTTCTTCTGGCGATTTCATCTCTGAAGAGAGTTGGGGATTTGCGGCCCTGTCAGTGGCCCCTTCTCACTTGGACTTTGCGAAGTTCCTTCGGTCACGCCACAGCCTGTCGTACTGCAGGCCTTTAGTCCTCCTCCCTTTCGGGAGCCTGACCAGCAAAAGCTGAATTGTATGTGTCCAGTGTGAGCACTGGACGCATAATTCCACAGAGCTGCCATGTGGAGAAGGGCGGACCAGTTGCTTGTCTGCTACGGTCCCCCTAAGAGAGGTCTTCCTGCTTCTAAGCAGACCCTCAGTCGGTGGATTGTGGATGCCATTCAGATAGCCTATGAGTCTTCTGACCTCCCCTCGCTGATGGGAGTCAGAGCTCATTCCACGAGGATCATTCCGGAGCTCATTCCGTCTTTCTTGTAGGTGTCACTATCCAGGACATCTGCAACGCTGCGGGATGGTCTACGCCCCTGACCTTTGTCAGGTTTTATGGCCTAGACGTGCGAGCCACTCCAGGCTTTTCCGTTCTCTCGCCCTAGATGTGCTCCGTATGGATACACACAGGGCAGGGACTTGGAAGTCTGGTGCCGTGGGTATCTCGTTCCCCAAAGTGTCTCCTGACGCAGCTCGAGTTCCTGAAGAGGAACGTCTTAGGTTACGTATGTAACCCCAGTTCCTCAAAGGAACGAGATGCTGCGTCGCGAGGCCACACTTCCAGCATCCCTGTCAGCGCTTGCTTCATTCTAGAAGCTGACGTCCGGTTTCACCGCACGTGCTTTTATACCAGCTGGTCATTACGTCACCTTGCGCGTGATGTCCCTCCATTCCATTGGACAGATTTCATTGGTATTCAGAGCCGGTTATGCTGTAGGCGTTCCCCAAAGCGTCTCCTGACGCAGTGTCAATTTCCTTTGAGGAGCTGGGGTTACATACGTAACCTAAGACATTTTTATTGGTTTGCCTTTGTCAGTTCCGTTTTTTTCTCATGCACTTATTTGCTAAGCTAAATAGCCAATCTGAGTTTTTCAACACACACAACCCCCCCCCCCCCCCCCCCCCCCCCCAAAAAAAAATAGAAAAATAAAACTAAACTGTCTCCCAACAAGTAATCAAAAGTTCAACACATACATGCAGTCTTCACTCATGCACACAACTGGGCCAAATACAGATATGTGTCATATAAAATGTTAATTTTGGAAACAAAAAGGTCTGATTTAAATAACATATCAATATTGCAATATATAAAGTAGAAGTCACTTTTTAAAAAATGCAATTTCATATGACTTCATGACTTTGTGATTTCATGAAAATGAGAAAAATCTGCCTGGGTAACTTTTTCATCCTTATGTAGAACTCCCGATCGCATTGATTCCTATTGGGATGACTGAATTTTACACGTAAAATTTTGTTAAGAATCAGTATATGTTACCTCACGTTTAAGATTCTGTCTTTGGGCATTTGTAGAAATTGGGCAGTAAGACAGTTTGCTATTTTTTGGAACAGACCCTATTGAGCAGTTTCTATAAGGTTCTAGAAACCAAGGTGGAGAAATGAATCAACCACCCGCAAGACAACAGTTTCCTTGCCAGGTCAAAATTAATTTTAACACTCTGCGTGCCTGACAAAAAAGATTATTGCCCCGTTTCCACAAAGTCAGTCAAAGACAGCTGCTTCACCCTCTGTGGTTTTTATAAAAGGCCTGTCTTTTTTTCTTCTTCAACTGTTTTTTTATTTCATTATTTCAGTAAAATGGCATGCATTGGGAATAGGGATGCATCGAGCCGTCCCACAGCCTATGCAAAATGTATGACATGAGCAGTGCAGCACCAGACTGCTTTTCAATCGCCCCAACAAATTTGGACCAATAAAGAAACAGGATGGTTCAAAGGGAAAACTTTTTAATTTGCAGAAATCAAACATCCTCAGGTGCTACAGTTGAGAGGTGGCCTGAACGGGGAGAACCTAGATCGCACTGTAAGTGGAACACTGGCAACTAGCCTGATTTATGGCTTCTCCAGATATGATAGAGCGCTAGGGGGGAGCCTTTTGTAAGTGCATATTTTGCTGCAATTTATCATAACACCTCCACCCTACAGTACTCTTGAGTTTTGGGGGACTGCAAGAGGAGCCATTGATAAAACAAATCTTTTTACTACAAGGAGCACACAGGCTCCCAAAAACAGATACACCCGAAGGCACTTTGTATTCTGAGGTGCTCCAGCCTGCATAGTTCATTCAAATGGAGTGTTACTAATGTAATGCTACAGAAATCTAAGCACCAGCATACTAGTGAATTGCTGCTATACATTTACATTTCACATTTCACATTTACAAAAACAATAAATAAACAATTAAAGGAACAGTTTAACTAAAAAATAAATGCACCATCATATCATCCATATGACCTTCTTTGCATATGACCTTCTTTCTTCTGTGAAACACAGAATTATATTATTTAAAGATGTTTCACTTTGTTATTTTCGTTAAAATTGATGTATATAACAACCAAGGGCTGTCAGGCTTCATAAAACACAAGCAAAAGTATCATAAAAATAGTCCATACAATTATTATTATATTTTTTTTTTAATTCATAATGCAACACAAGTGCACTTTACATTCTCAGGCGTTACTGCAAAACCTGCTATAGTAGCCTGATTCTAGGGTTATTTTACTGTGAACTATGGTGTTGACAAAGAAACAGTTTAAACAGAATCTTGCAAGATAATTTTAACAACAATAGATTCCATTGATGGACAAAAATACATATTTTCATTTTTGGATGAATCATTCCTTTAATCTTATTAGGCACAAAACTGGAATTATGATATTCATGGGGTCTTTACATATTCAGTGATGTCTTTAATATTCTATGCAGACTTGTAGATGTTCATTTATAGCATTTTGAAGATTTTGTTCTCATGGTTTTTCATATTAGACAACTATTTTGATTAAAACATTTCTCTTTTGAATTCCTTGAACAGCTGCAGAGCGTTCAGAAGATTTGGCTATTTCATCGGCGAGGCGGTTTTCAGCCATTTGCACGTTTTATTCCACCTCTTCTGTCCATTAATAAGAACATTGTGAAGAATTCACTGTGCACTGTTCTTTTCATTACTGCATGAAATTAAACTGCACTGTCTATTTCAAAGGCTTGTACATTCATTCTGAGTACAGTGTAGAGGCTCCGGTTTACTGTGAATGATGTGTCGAATATTAATGAAGCCGATTCATCCCCCTCTACACCACGTTATCTGTTATCACTGGCCCCCACATATGAATAAAACAACCCAACTTTGTTTTCCGTGGATGTAGGTCCAGGGAGGCTAGTACAAAAAGAACGTGTTTCCTTGTACAGCACAGATGCTTAGTTCGGATTCAACAGCTCCTCTGCTTCAGTAAGATGGATACTAAAACATGGAAGAGGCTCCAGGCTGGGTCATAAAGCATTCTGTATGCTTATGGAAAGCTCATGTAACTCAACTTGGCAATGTGTATCAAATGATTGAAAAACTGTCCACATATTCACACATGCACACACACAGGTGTTAAATCAAGGAGCAAGTGTCAGCTCTTAGGAGAAACATCCCAGGCATGAACATATTATGAGTAATGGGAGCCAATGAACCAGTGAGATGAACATTGAAATATGGTAGGACATGGTAAAATGAGATATCATTTGGTATTCTGCATTGCAATGTAAGATTATTACTGCTGTACTCATTTGTTCTCACCGCAAGAAAACTTGAGCAAGCAAGTGTGGTAAGATATTTTATCCCTAAACTATTTGTATGTTGTTACGTAAGTGATGTCCTTGCATGCAACTTTTTTAGATAGTATTTTTAATAATTATTTCCAAGACATTTTTTAATGAGTGTGTAGATTTAAGCAAACACAATGAAACTGATTTAAGAAATAGTTCAGCAAGAAAAATATTAATGAAATAAACTTTTTTTTTGTCATCTTATACACTCTGAGCCTCATGTCCTTCTAAGCCAGCAAGCCTTTAATTCTTGGAACAGATGAAGACATGTTAAATAATGGCTTTGAAGCATCAAAGGGGATTCAGAAGCACTTAAAAGTGTCAAAAAATAAATAATAATAATAATAATAATAATAAAATAATAATAAAAACTCCATATGACTCACATACTCTTCTGAAGTCATTCAAAATCAACTTCATTTGTCAAAATGAATGCTTTAAAGCCATGCTTTAGCTGTCAGTGCATGATTATAATTTTGAAAGATTAGATCCTGAAAGTTAAAAACATCCCAAACGAATTGAAACCAAGACTGTATTATTTTCCTCAATCTGACCTGGCACTATCATCATCATATTTCTGATGCACTGGCTTACATAAATTCGCAGGAAATCCCAACTCTAGATGTCAAATCTGATTTCAGCAATGCAGAAACCTTGTCTTAATTAAACAACCTTACCATTAAACGGATGTCTCTTTCATACCATAGCAATTAGAATACAGCACGCAGTTAGTCACTCTATTTCCAGGAATGATAACACACCCGTATGGCAGCTGTTAACAGCCCTGTGCTATGAGAGCATTAATGAGCTTGTCACGATGGCAGGGATCAAACCAATAAGTGCGCCATACTCCCATCTAGCGGAGGAAAAGAAAATCGTATACACTTAATAATGATTTCATAACTGATTGATGGACAGTATTACATAATAATTCCGTAATTAGAAATTACAATTAATTTATGCGTTTTAAATCAGTGATTTAATTTAATTTAAAAGTCTGAATGGTTCTATTTTGCAATAGCTTTTTTCGATACAATGTTTTGTTTATATTATAAACTAATATATATATATATATATATATATATATATATATATATATATATATATATATATATATATATATATATATATATATATTTTTTTTTTTTTTTTTTTTTTTTTTTTTGGAGAATCAAATATTTTTAATTTTCTAATTGGTTTGCCTCTATTTTTTGTATAGAGTTTGTATACTTTTTGCATAGAGTTAACAAATCAATATCTATCTATCTATCTATCTATCTATCTATCTATCTATCTATCTATCTATCTATCTATCTATCTATCTATCTATCTATCTATCTATCTATCTATCTATCTATCTATCTAATCTGTCTGTCTATCTGTCTGTCTGTCTGTCTGTCTGTCTAATAGGCTATTTATATTCCCCCATTTCGTCATTACTTTCATATAAATCGCGGATGAAATCCCAGTTTCTTTTATAGCCTAGAAGACCGGTAAAAGTGATTTATTTAAATATTTTATTGCATTGTTTAACCTACCTTCTCTGTGGTAGGCTATAGGATGGCATAGGATTGTGGTAAAACTGATAAAAAAAATAAGGCACAAATAGTGTAGTTGATCTGATAGTGTAATTAGTAGCCTATACTTCAATTGATTAGAATAGGTGCACATCTCTTTTTTGAGAGGCTAAATAAAAAGTGCGTGTCTGCGTTTTTACGCATCTAAGCGCTCGATCCAATCGCTCTGCGACGTGGAGTGACATAATTACAGAGGCTGTGAATGATTCTCTGAGTAGCTAAATTATTGGGAGGCGGTGCTCGTCATACACAGATATTCATTAAAAACGAATTACGGCGCAATGCCGCCATACGGAGGTGTCATCTCGGTTATTTCAGTGAGTTTCCAGCGCCGTAACGAGCGTCGAGCGTCGTTTTAAGAGGCTCGAAACGCGTCCCTTATATTCGCGTCTAAAGACCTGCTGCTTGTGGCGTCATAAAGAGATGCAGAAGTGAGTTTCACAAAACCTGAAAAAAAAAAAAAAAAAACCGGAGAGCCGTGGTGGTACGCGCACAGAGGGCTCGCGCACACGCGGCATATGCAGCCTCAAATGAGCAGCTCGCTCTGAAAAGGCTCTCTCGTTTTAACTGGCTCCGCAGGTAAGACCCGCTGGATTTAGACAGATCACGTCCAAAAAAAGCGAAAAGTATTCTTAGGCACTGTATATTAAAAATAAACTTTTGCTTAGGGTCGGCAGAAACGCGGTGAGCTATGGATTATGTTTGATTTCAGCGCGCGCAGTTTGTCGTGTAAATATGTTGGCTTGTCGAAAAGTGCACACGTTAAACGTGTAAGGATCTGTTGTTATACGACTGTTGAGGATATTTAAAAAGAGGATATTGCACCTCTGCTCGAGGTATTGCATGCAGATACAAGGAGCCTTTGAGCAGCCCTGGAGAACTTGTTAGGCATACCAAGAAGCTCGAGAGGCGAATCTTTTTTGTGCGGGTTAATGAGCCTACCAAGGAAATATTCGTCTTTAATATGCGGGAATTAAACAGCAACCTCAAGAGCTTTGATAAAAGCAAACACATCTTAATGCACAAGGAGAAGAAATGTAGACTCGACTAGCTCTCCATTCGTTTCCCGATTCAGCACCCCATTTGGAGAGAGTGAGGGTGCCGGAGTGAAAGCAGAATCAACAGAAAACAGGATATTTTCAGCCTAAATCATGATTGCGCGGATACTCTACTTTTTTCTTTGGTCTGCGGCATTTCTACCCGAGCTGCAGTGCGCTTCTCAGAGAACCGCGAACGCACTTGCTACTTTTCCCACGTCCGCGTTCATCAACGGCACCGACAGAAAGGACTCCAACCAGACCTCCACCTCTCGGATCAAAAGGAAGACGCTCTCGGTGGATTTCGCCGTCCCGTCGCTGTTGCGTTACTACTTGGCTCTGTTTATAAAACGCCCGCTTAACGGAGACTGTCTGTCGTTTAACGGATGTTACACGGTGCGCGCCAACTTGCTCATGCGCTGCGTTCCGTTGCAAAAAACCATCGCCGGTTTGCTTGATGTAAAGCTGGCAGCGATGAACGTCAACAGATCCAGCACTGGACAGCTCCCGTATCGACAGAAGCGGCCAGTGCCTAAAGTTTTGAATTTGGGTTTGACCACAGCCAGTCGAAAGTCCAATCAAGTTGTGGTGGAGGTGGGCGAGGAGATGGTTAAAACGGGGTGCGGAGGGCTGCACGTGTACGAGGACGCGCCGGTTGTGTTCCTGGAAATGGACCTAACGCGGATTTTGGAGTGGTGGCTGGGGGCGGAGGGAGGCCGGCTCAGGGTCCGAATCATGCCCGAGCGGAAAGCGCAGGTCCCGGGGAAAGAGGACAAGTACTCTGCTGCCATCAGAGCTTCAGACGCTCGCCTCTTCCTACACATAGCCTCGAGTGGTAAGATTTCGACATTATAGTGTTCAATTTGCAGCGTAATTATACGCAGAGCCGTTGCTCTAGAAGCTTAAAGGGTGGAAGTATTTCAGGACCCACAGGTCCAGGATGGGCACAACGGCTTAGAAATGTTATAAACTATATATATAGTCAGTTTCTTGCTTGAGCTCTGTTATAGTAAGAAATTATATTAATTTATTACACAGTTCTGTGGAACTTGATCCTTATTGGTCAATTACAATATTCTGCAGTCAGATGTTTCTTAATAATGAGCAGTGCTATGTAACTTCATCTCCATGTATTTATTTATTTGCCAAGTAGCTACGTAATAAGCCAGTCAGACGGTTTTTATTGCAATTAAAACCCTCCAAGGTGAAGTGAAACTGAGGGTAATCATCCTGCTGGGGGGTTATTTTTGTATTATCCCTTACATACAATATATACAACATGGACTCGATGGTTAGAAAAGTTTGTAGACAGCAAAAAGTTTTCCACTGTGTTTGGGTTATGAGGTTTGTCACCTCCTTTTTTGTAATATTGCAATGTTACCAGTCTTGGTAATTCATTGGCTGTTCAAAAGGGTGGCACTGCAACACCAGTAAAGACTAAACAGCATCACAGCATGCACAACAAGGGACACTTTTTGCAAAATCGCATAAGCTGACAGATGCAAAAAAACATTTGATGGCTTTCCGCACACCTCCTGTAAAATTCAAAACTGTTGACATGGAAAAAAATGAGGATTTTCTCATCCTGATTTAATTTAGTGTTAACTTCACTGCAGTGGCCACTGGAGAAGCTTTCATTAATTACTTGGCATTAGCAACTTTTTCTGATTATCACTTTTCAATGATGTTTGAACTATTTTTATCAACAAATCAGTTTACCCTCGTCCCCCAAATGATCTGGGAGAGCAGTCTGCCCCAAACATGTTCTCAGAGACTGCTCAAAACTATAAAGCGCATAGACCTCAAGAGAAAGATTTTTGCAAACACTGAATAAGTCCTGTGTAGGCTTTAAATCATGGGTTATTTTGTCCAACAGCCACTGATCATCTCAGTTGTTGTTGTGTTACTTTTAGGATGTTTTTGTGAGTCTCACAGCTTTTGCGGCTTTGATGATATTTGCTTGCACTGTACTGTACCGTATACTGTAAATAGTACTTTCTATCATCACTTTGTGGTTAGCTCAGCATAATTACCTTCTTTGAGAGACATTTTTGTGACACTCTTGACAAAATAATTTTTTTGGTGATTTTTATGTAGTTGCTTCTAGCTGGATTGAAGTTTCTGGTGCAGCCCACATATTGTGATTTGAAAGGGCTCTGAAACCCTTCATCAGTGAAAGATGCTATTCAAGGCTGGTTGATTCTTTGCTCGTTCAAAAATGTGATAAATATTCTATAGCCACCCACCATCAACCCTTTCTGTCAAATATGTCCTTTTTAAGGAGCAGTTCAATGAAATTGTGGTATTTTTTCTAGTGCTCTGCTGTTTTCCACATGAGCGCAGTGACCTTTTGTGCATTTTAAGTGGTGTATGGATAAATTATTTTTATAGACAGTCTAGATTTTTTATACCAATCATATTTTGATTATAGCAAAGATAGCTTCAGAGACTTGAGTGACTCTTGAGTTATGAAATTACAAGAACAATAATCATGCCCAAATAGAAATAAACTAGCTTTTTCTGTTATATCACAATATGTTTCAGGTTTAAAAACATGAATTGAATAAACCATCAAAAAGAGGATATTATTTAACACCCACATTAATTCAAAACATTGTGCCATAATATAATGTCATCCATGATCTTATTAGTATTCATAATATTTATAAATACAGGACGTTTCTAAACCTTTTTTTGTTTAGATGCTAAAACGTTGATGTATGCATGAGTTTATGAGTCCTTTGAGATTTTTAATGAATGAAATACATATGTGTTAATAATTATTTTAATAATAAAACATGTCTCATCATTAATTTAGCATATACACATTCCAGTTCATTTGGTGTGATTTTTAAACACATTGGCAGTGTTTCAGTTATGTTTCACACTTGTTGAGGTCTGATGATAATTATATCATCAATAGAAAGAGTGCAAATTCCTTTCATTAGTTCCAACTAGATTTCATTTATAAATAAATTTGCCATTAAAAAGGTCATTTACTTGTAAATGAGAGTCTGAGTATTGAACTTTGTCACCTGCGGCGATGCCCTCTTAGAAATTCCAGCAATTTTCAGTTCAAAATCCTTCTAACAGGGTTCGTAAAAAATATGCGCATCTCTAAAGTTAAAAGGCTATACATTGTAAATGATGTCAATGCATTTATATTGTGCACTGCAGTGTCTTTCAGTCTCCGAACATACAGAAATGTATGTGTACGACATCTGAGATCACCGTTTCCTGTTTGAGAGTAAAAGGTCTTGACCAGAAGGAAGTATGATCCGCGAAACATCAAATAATCTGTTACAAGAGTATCAAAGGCTTGTTGTCTTTTGCAGAGTGGGCAGTCTAATCCTTCAAGACACCCTGAGGCCGCTGGGACTTTCTCAACAGAGGGTCAGAAAAGTCATTAAGATTTCACTCTCTCCCCAGGTGCTTTGTGACATTGGCTGTCCTCTGCTGCTCTCAGCATTCTTCATTACAATCAAAATTTCCTCTTCACAAGCACACAATTCCATGCTCTTCAGCGTTCTTCTGGGTATTTGATAAGCATACAACAAATAGTAATATTTCAACTCAGGTTAAAATAATTTGTTACCTCGCTGACTTAAAATGTTTAGTTTAGTCAACTAAAATATTCGAAATGTCCCTTAAATTAACATTGAGTAGCTTGAAATTTCAAGTTGACTAAACTAAAAATTTTAAGTCAGGTGAGTAAATGATGACTACACCTTGACTTCTTCTTTACTCACAGTGAAATTCTCTTACTGGGTGTTCTGGATCTTGTTTTGGCCCCCTGTTGGTAAACGTATTTTAAACAGTGTGCTTTCCTCCTTTGAGTTGAGAAGATCAATAATTCACCTGCTTTGAACAGTTTATCTCTGAAACTGGAAAGTACACAGTCAGGAAAGTATTATCTAATCTGTTTCAACAATGTTTATGTCTGTGATTTTTTTGGAGGGTAGAATACTTTCTCCATTTCCAGTTTAATGTGCAGAGACAACTATAAGTAAGCCATTCTCATAGACTGATTTCCCTAGAGAGTGTAAACACTGTGTTTTTGTGGCACTTTCAACATTGCTCTGTTTGTCTGTGCAGCCAGACACAGTCCATCATCCATTGGTGTGCATTTGGGGTGGAACAACTTGTCTGACTGAACAATGCACAACTTTTGGAGACTTTTTCTTTTTTTTTTGGCTGCTAGAGATGCAAAAATGACTCATCAGAAGCTTTCATCATTCTTAAGAAATGGGGAAAAAAGCTTCTGTTTTTCCAAATCAGGTGCATTTTGACAACTCAAAACTTCTGTCCCAGTCCAAAATGGCAAAATTATTACACTAAGCTGCAAATAGCTCTCATTCTGAATTTCTGTAAATCTCTAATGTCGGAATGGCCATGTCTACCCACATTTAGACATCAGTGATGCCTTTTTGTGGTGTTCAGAAGCTGAACATGCTCATGAAAAAAATGTTATGACTGTTTTTCATGATTATGATTAGGCATCAGGGACTTTATGCTCGTTTAAAAAAAAAAAAATGTCACAGTATACAGTGCAGTAGTAGCAGCTCAACACCACATTTTGGCTTCAGCCTTATTTTGGCCAGTATTTCAGAGGCTGCCTTGACTCTTGTGCATCATGAATGGCTTAGGACATGTGTTCCAGGATTTGTTTGAGAAACATAAGCCTATTACCTCTGCATATGAAAGACTTACAGAGGAAATGGTTCCTTGATGAAAACAATCAGGAGAATGCAATTTTTGTCAGTGTGTTTTTATTTCCCTCAATGTCAACATCAATTGAGCTAGCAGTGTTAATTATGCAGATTACAGCAAAACAGCAATTTAGGGAGATTAGCATATTCACTTTGTGAATATGTAGCTGTAAGGTTATATATTTGAGTCTTTGTTTTTGAGATTGTCAAATTGTGTTTTTTGAGGACTTCTTTCTTACGCTTTAGCCAACATTTTGTCACTCAGACCTGCTCCAAAATTAGATTTATATTCATCATCATCAAAATAACATACTTGAAAATCACAGATTTTAATGTCTCAGACATTTTGGTGCATCTTCATGCACACCTGCTCACCCACACAGATGTAATGCAGATTTGGCTTTGAAGCATGGTTAGTGTTCTCACAGGATCCTTACTCACATTATATGTTGTTTTTGGATTTAGTTGAAGTTCTTTCACAAGGTTTCTTGAAACCTGATGTTGCATGCAGAAAGCCTTTGGTTTATGGTTTAAATGGAGTCGCTGAAATCCAGTTCAATCAAAGGCTTTACGTTTGGAGGCGTACGTGTGTCTAGAGTGCCGTCTCACCGCCTTGATGTAAGATCTCGAGGCGCGTGGAGCATCCAGGCATCCTCTAATGAGAGGATAGTGCATGGAAGTAAGTGAGAATCAATTGGCTCTTGAGTTTAAGCTTGTATCAATCAGACACTCATGGGAAAATCAATACGGAGTCAAATGGCACATGAGTTCATTATTAATGTATTTTTATAATCAATGAATTGGTGGCACATCTGTTTACAAAAAAGGACATTGTTTTAGCTTTACTCTCTCATTCAGTCAATGCATCAATGTGGTTCAATATGGTAAATCCACAAAGCTTACTCTTTATCCATTTTGGGTATGACACCAGATTTAAGAGTGTATATTCATGCAACACTCAAAAAATATTTAGGCCCAAATTTAAGATTTATGTATTTTATTCATTTCGATGAAACTGTTTTTTTTTTTTTTTTTTTTTTACATAAACTAATAAACTTAATGTTATGCATATTTGTCAGTCATACATAAATGAAACGGGTATGATTTCTGTAACAGATTTATATATTTATCATATTTATATAACTTTATATATATATATATATATAGAGAGAGAGAGAGAGAGAGAGAGAGAGAGAGAGATTAATACCTGTTAACTGAATATTTATTGCCTAAATATTGCCTTTTAAATTTTAACTCATACCTTTTAACTATTTATTAGTTTGCACAGTTAACAAATTTATGCTGATTCTAAGCAATTCAAAAAAATGCATTTTGAAAATGTGATGATTTAAATCAAATAAAATAGATACATAGTTAATAATAAACGATTCCCTGATTTTTTGAGGGCATAAAATGGTGTAATTGATGTAATCTAAATGGATGGGAATTTTATATGCAATTCAAATACATCAATCTTAAATTTAGGCCTTTTTTGAGAGAAGACTGAAAAAGACAGACTGTCTGATACTTTGAATAAGTGAAATTAGCAAAAAGAAATGTGACTTTTGACTTAAAATGAAATGTAAGATGGTGTTAGGGAATTGATTTGATGTCAAGGGGATTGACATATAAACTGTAAATATATTCAGATATCTGCCAACCAATGCCTGGGCTTATCTTAAAAACACTGTCAAGTGCTGACACTGACATGAAATTGATCTTGAAATTCTTGAAAGTCCAAAGTACGTGGAACAGTATTAGAGTGTCAAGGACACAATGGCAGTATTATAAACCTTTTCTAACCTAATTTGAATTAAAAATAGGTTTGTCCACAACAAAAGTGTGCAGAGATGAATTATGGATGAGGATCTCAGGCACGTCCCAAGGCTACCAAAGAAAGTTGCATACCAGCCCCTGCAGCACTTTAGTGCAAGTTGGTTTAATGGAACCCAAGTTGCCATTTGGCGCAAACAGTGCAAGATGATCGCTAATGCCCACAGCTACCGTTCTCACTCATTTGATTTCACACACCATACTTGTGAGCACTCAACAGAAGTGTGACTAGGTTCTCTCAACTTGAAGAAACGCACGTTTTGCATGACTGCACTTACTCAGTAAACGCTTTTTATTTTTTCTTCTGATGTTTACGTTCTTTTTACTGACCAAATTCCCATTCGGTTCTCAAGAGGAACATTGAGTCAGTGTAAAAAATTCAGTTATAGTTGCTTTCAATTTAAAGAGATCCATCTTTGAAGGACTTTAATGTTTGGTTCAGCTAGCCATGCAGATAGATCAAAATCAATGCATCTTAATGAGCCCTTTTAACCTGCCACCATCTATCTCCAATGCTAATGTGCACTGGTTCACTCTCAAGGGCCATCTGTAAATGGCCTCCACTGATGGCAAAATGTATATAGCTTCAGCATGGATGGGCAATGGAACTTCTGGGGTTTCAACTTCACCATACTGGACAGAGCATGAAGGCATGAAAACAAGTTAGCGTTTTAGCACTTCCAGGGTCTGTTGTCCCAAAGCCAATTGAGTTTTGGTTAAATGTCTGAAATAAGGTCTGTGGTTAACACAAGCTCAAGATATTTTCATGTTTTATTCTACATCATAGAATACATCAGTAATACCCCGTTGTGATTATTAAAATGCATGTACTTGTTTTTTTAATGGGCTAACAAGTGGCTAAATGTGACATTAAACATCATTATGGTGAACATGTAAACTCATCTACTTACTAATTCACGTTTATAGCCTCTTGGTGTTTATAATCAAACACTCTAACTCAAACTTTCAGGGACAGTGTTTTTTATTTTTTTATAATGACTGAAAGAGTTGTTGGAAGCTTAGTAATGCAACACTGAAGTCATGTGACTGTGATGTAGTTTTGTTTATGGCCTATTATTAACTTCTGATCATTCTGTACCTTGTGTAGGCTGCAAAATTAATAAAAGCTGTGTTCATTTGTGAAGATTATTGTCACTTTAGTTTTGGGTTCAACTCTCATCATTAGCTAACTATTAACTATGACTTTTGAAGGGGTGTCCTCGACTAAGAATCACTTCTTAGAATACTATGAAGTATGTTGCATGCCTTATTCTGTGTAAGAAGCCACATCATCTCACAGAAAGATTTATTTCAAACACTCTGCTGACGTTATGAAGTAAGTTTGGAGTAAAAACGTGTTATTAAATGTGGTATTTCTACATGCTTTCAGAGCAGCATTTACTGCAAGGAGCCGTAGTTCACTGAGAGGCTACGCAAACAGCTGTCATTTTTGAGAACGATTTCTTCGATTTTATAAATCGCACAATAATATTGTCTACGATTTTTTTTGCATAACCTATCAGTGAACTACGGCTCTGTGTAGTAAATGCTGCTCCATCTGAAAGCACATGATGGAGATTTACTACTGATTACAGAACCGGCTTTACTGACAAAATGTGCATCACATTCGATTTAATCATGCAGCCCTACTTTGTAGCGTGCATGTGGCCAGTAAATAAAAGTTTTATAAACATTAGAAAGCACACAAAAAGCACACCATTTAAAATCACTAAAAAGTTGTCCCTTGTCTTATTCGTGTAATCTCATAAAGTTTTTTTATAGGATTCGCAAGCTTGCTCTGGACAAAAATAAACCATTTCATTTTCTCCAGAACGCAAACACATAGTTTGCCAGATCTGTATTGCCAACATGATAGTGAATAGATAACATCTTGAGTTTTTCGGCACCTATGTTCACAGCATCCAAAAATCAAATTAGGCCTTAGAAACATTTTGAAATGTTATACCCTACCTGTGAAAAAAATCTAGTCTTTCACTCTGCCTGTGTATATTTGAGTCTTGTTAAAGATTTAAATCCTCGCCGCTCTTCTGTCAGTCACGGATCATGGAAAGTGAAACTTAAATCTGTCACAAGGGTGGTTGGATTTATTCCTACCTGGTCTCATGGCATAAACGTACCTGGGGGCACGTTTTAGCGAGATGTGAAAACTCTCTGATGCCTTTTATTCCTTTTCACATGTAATGTTTGCACAATTACTTGAAGAATATCATGTTATGACTTCAAAACAATATTAATATGCTGGGAGATTTGAAAAGTGATGCTTTTGAACGTTAGCATCACACATATCCAGACGGTAGGTTTGTTCGGTTGCTCACGGAGTATGGGAACGTACTTGAGAGGTGAGGAGCTCCGGTTCGAATCCCGTGTAACTATGGTCTGACAAAACAGTTTAAATCTACATATAAGAAAGTACAAATAGCATGGTTGCATCAACAAATGCACTTTTATATCAGTTTTGCATTTGTCAACACTATCGGGTAGGTTTAGGGTTGAGTGTAAGGCACATTTCCAACACGATAGAGCATTATTTTTTAGCGACAGACCCTGGATATTTGAATTCTGAACCGCCGCAGTACGTATCTGAAGCAGCGTAATAAAAACACAGCAATACGTATTGAACCCGTGTTTTAGCGCCCCTCAGTGGACATTTCTCTTTGAAACTGCAGCGAAACGTGCAGTAAGGTACATAAAAACGGTCTCGCCAAAAAGTGCCCCCAGATACATTTATGCCATGAGACCTGGTTGATTTATTCACGCTTATTAAAATATTTATTAAAAGCTTCTTTCATTTCACATTCTTATTTGCATTATCAAAGCAGGCTGTATATTAACTTATTGGAAGAAAACTGGTAGTTGAAATCAAACACTGAGCACCCCCATATAGCCAAAATGGCATGATCCTCATTTCGTAACACCTCTGCGAATATTTGGCTGTGGGACTGGTAGTCGAATCAGGCTCCTCCTATCGAAGCATCACATCTTCGACTATTCGGGGTCACCCCTAGACTTTTGAGCCAATAAACTCCTACCCTGATAGCACACATACATCTCCGAGATGTCTATTTGATGTCTGCAAGACGTATTATTTAGGGTGTTTGCTCATCTGCAATACGTCTATAGGACGTTTCCTTTTAGATGTCAAATAGACATCTATTAGATGTCTTTAAGATGTTTATGATTTAGAATGTATGTAAAACTGACATCTGAAAGACATCTGCCAGACGTTTGTAGACAGCAGATGCTTTCCAGATCAAGAGATCTTTAATAGACATCTTGCAGACATACGTGTGCTATCTGGGTAATTTGCTGTTTATTAATCGTTAGTAAGGTAGTTGTTAAGTTTAGGTATCGGGTTGGATTGAGGGATATAAAATACGATCACGCAGAATAAGCCATTAATATGTGCTTTATAAGTACTTGCAAGTATGCTAGTAATAGGCATGCTAATAAGCAACTTGCTAATAGTGAAAATTGGTTCCTAAACTTGTGATACCATTATAATTATAAACAACATGTGTTAGAAAAATAATGCAATATGCAATATTCCAAAGTCAATGAAAGATTCCTATTAGTTCTTATCAAAAGAACCGAGATGATGTTAACTTCTGAGATGGCCTACAAAAATGCATCATTACTACATTGTATTAGAGAACCTTGCTACTACTGACCACATACAAGATAATTACAAGTAACAGATGTCTGAATGAAGATTGAAACATTTCATTATTGTAATTAATAGAAGATAATATAATTCATGATTAGTTGTTTTGAGAATTATTACAAGGCATCTTTGGTGACTTCAAATGGTTTCAGCGTTTCATGGGGTTTAGAGAAAGAAAGCTGGATTTGGCATTGTTCTTGTACTCAATGGCTAATGCATACTCACATTCCCTAATCCTCTAGTTATAAATGTTGCATATATTCCCCCAAACCCATGAGTTTTTGATTAATTGCTTTGTGCATGAGTTGCATTGACATCTTTGTTCAGCTTAAAACCAAATAAGAAAAGGCATACTGAGTTGAATCTTCTTGTGCTTGCTCTTTGATTTTTTCTATTAAGCAACTACCTGAGAGAACGTGTGTGTACATGTGTGCAGAAGAACATACCGTTTGATGCGGCAAGGTGATTTTAGAGCCTCTAGTGCAATGTTGCTGCATTATAAGTAGGTATCAGCACACTTCTCATTGGAATGCAGAGTACAAACAAGTATCACTCATGACCTCACTGACTAATACTGTGCTCTTACATAAGGACAAGGTGATTATGTGCATGTGTTATACTTCCTATATGCATCACATTAGGCATGCCCAGTTTTTAGGCAAGTTTTGTTATGTTATTATTTTAATATTATTTAGTAATTTAGCAGACGCTTTTATCCAAAGCGACTTACAAATGAGGACAACAGAAGCAATCAATTGTAGTATTAAAACAACTAAAAACAGATCCAAAACTAAAAGCTAAAACTTGATAAATACTTTAATTTAAATAAAAATGACAAATGCATGCAACAAAATTTCAAAACTTAACATTTAAATGAAAAACCAACAAAAACTAAAGCTAAAAACTATTTGAAATATTAAAGAACAAAAGGTATAAGAGTACAATAATGATTTTAACATAACACTAAGCCAAACGACAAAAAAACAACAACTATATATATGTAAATGTACAATCACACACACATACATACATACATACATATACATGCACATTTATAAATTCAATATATATATATAATTTAATTTCCATTTAGTTTGTTGAAGTATTAAAATAACTTAAATTAAATAAAACTAAAACTTAATAAAATACCTATACAGACATAATAAATTCAGACATTATTTAACTAAAATTAAAATAGATAACAAATGCAAATCACGACAGTATAGTTTTTAAGTAATCCTAAGAAAAACACTGCCAAACACACATGCTAAAAATAACAACTTACCTACACATAGTAAGAAATGGTTATAAAAACTGAAACAGAAGTGAAACAAGTAGTAGAAAAGAGGAGAAATAATATCCTTTGCCGGTGTCCCAGCCCGGTGGAGTCGCACGGTAGAGTCGATAGTCTTATCACATGATGAGGCCTTCACATGACAACTGCTGTGGTAAACTAAGCTTTTTTATAACCATCTAACAAAATACTAATTGAATTTAGCTGGACACACTTTCCTTATTTTTTCACAACAAATGGCCAAGCCAGCGCCGACACTGACAAGATACGTGAGACAGAACGAGACCAAATGCAACATTATGCATGCTCTTTTAAAGGCCTCTGTTTCATAAACCAGAATTATAATTAACAAACTCCAGTGGAGGGTGGACGACATTTTTTTTTTGACAATAATAACATTCTCATAGTAACAGTAACCACTGGTGAGATGTTTTAACAATGCCACATTTAAGAATATCTTCCTCATTAATGGACAACTCGACAATTGGTAAGAAAATGGAAATAATTTATAATTGTGTCTCTACAACTGGAACGTTTTGAGATATAGACAACATAGAAATGTTAAAACATGTTAAAATCAAAGTGAATGGAATCTCACAACATAGTATGGGATACACATATATATATATATATATACATATACATATATCACAACATTCTAAGTGTATTTGATTCCGTATTGGAAATGATCATATTTATTTATAATTTCTATAATTCATTACAGTAAATTAATAATCCAGTAGAATGAGGTACCTCATCTCAAATTAATAATTCAGAAATTGATTGGTTGGATAATAAGAGATTATTTATCATTATCAGCATTCAACAAATAAATGATAATTTTGAAATAATTAGCTATTAGTGCAGAAACATATTCACATTTTAACCTTACAGTTAAAAAAAGTCTCAAAACATATATATATATATATATATATATATATATAATAATATTTTAAAACAGACTTTAAATTCTAATTGGATTAACCAGAATCTCTAGCTGTGATATGCACATACTTGTGATTTTATGATTCACATGAGTTGAATGATAAAGTGTTACTTTCTTTTTTTTAATGCAAAACATTGTGATGTTGCTTGGCAACAACTAAACTGCTTCATATTATGTTTAACAAAAACTTTCAATAACCAGTTTGGGACATGTTGTTCCATTATGTATTTTAATGGTTATTCATCGCTCTAACATGCAAATAATGTAAAATGATGCTACCCGCTGATAGCTACAGAAATAAATCCCCCTCTGTATAGCACAATCTCTTCCAGCTGACACATTTGTCTTAATATGTGTTGTCATTTATTATTATTGTTACTAATATTAATATGGACATATATGGAATGTTTATGGTAGTGATACTCAACCTTAGCCAGTTCCATTTTGTAGGAAACATTTGAAAATGCCATCTAGTATCATGATGGTATTTTATTGTATTTATTATTTTTTTATTTTTTAATGTGATTTTTGTTATTATTATTTTTTTTATGAGATTATACCACCAGCAGGCAGGCATTCCCATATCATTAAATGAAGAAAATTTCCAACAATTTCTTGAATATTCTGCAATCTTCTCCGTATGTCCACTTCAATTTCAGAGGAATTTAGCCTTGAGGTTAATTCTAATTGGTTGGTCATAGTGATGCAACTTGCAATCATACTGGAAGTTGTTATTAGAACAAACTTCAGATGAAAACTTGTTAAAGCTAAATTTTGTGAACAAAGTGAGACTTTGAGCCATTAAAGAGCTGTGTGAGATTTACATGCTATGGATGAAGTGCCAAGGGTTTACAGAACACCAGAGGCAAGACCTACTTCAGAATAAATAACATTAAACGAGATTGAAATTAGTATGTATAAAGCTTTATAACATGTTGTAAAATCATTAAAAGTTCTAAAACTCTATGTTTGACAAGTTGGGAAATTTAGAGTCTGACTGAATTGTGCAAGTTTTGAGAACATGACCAATCACGAGACAACTCCCTTTTGGTCTTTTTGTACTTTAAAATACACTATTATGTTAACAAAATTCAGTTTTAGTAGATATACACATGCAAGTAGCAAAGTAGCATGTTTATGGCTGTTCAGTAGCTAAATCCTAACATTTGTTGTTGTTGTTTTTCAAAGGAAGATCACATTGATTAAATATGTCTCACCCAAACTTATTTTTTTCAGTATGAAATATGTCAACTCAGGAAAGAAAACGTCACTTGTCAAGTGATTTCATGAAACGTCGAGCCAACTTAAAATTTTAAGGCAACCAGCTTCAGCAGATTTTTGAGTTTTCTCAACTTGTTGTTAAGTTTCTACAACAAAAAGTTGAGAATCTCCTACAAAAATAGACAATAAAGTTAAAAAAATAAAAAAAATAAATAAGTTGAGAGAACTAAAACATCGCTCAACTTCTCTCAAAAAATAAATAAATAAATAAATAAGTTGAGAGAACTAAACAATCTCTCAACTTCTACAGTGAAACAAAATGTCCAATCTGCTCATTTCTGCTGACTAATTTTTATTTTTTTTATTTTTTTTACAGTGCTGTATGTTGGTTCACCAAGAGGGTTACAATGAGAATTGTAAAAAAATAAAATGCATATAAAAAAAAAAACACACACTACAATTGCAAACACGGAAGCAAGTTCAGTAACTTGGAAGATGATGCAACATTTTCAGTTTCTGAATTTCAGCCTTCAAGACTTTTAGAGAAAGAGGAGATGAGACCAGCGCTTTGATGTGTGCTGTTTTATAAAGCAAATAAGCAAAATGACTGCTTCAGGACTCTTTACACAACATTAATTGTTGATTGACCCAATAATATCTATAAATGAATAATGTATGAATGTTAGATTAGGCTGTATAAAATTTAAATCCTAAACCTGGCTCTAAACAAAACCTGGCAAACTGATCTGAGGCAACTGACAGTGTCGAATTTCAGGATTTAACTTAGCCTAAACTCACAGCTTCGATTAAATTATAAAAACCATGTACACATTAGAAAAGAAAAAGAAAAAACATCAGTTAACATCTCAACTAAATGGTTGTATTCAAGTCAAATATATGATGTTAATTATATAACTTCACTGGATCCAATTAAATACATTGATTTATTCTAGTTTGAAAACAATTTTTATGCATTAAATCAGAACGAAGTAGTTATTTTGATATAACAGCTGCAAGTTACCACTTTTTACAGCGTATATGTCAAAAAGTAAAGGTAATGTATGTTAAAGCATCACAACCGATGCAAACTCAAATCTAGCCTGCAACCAAACCAGACCGTCAGGCACAGGTTGAGAAGTAGACCTCTAGATGTTAGAAACAGTCATGCTTAAACTCATTTCTGTGTGACGGACATGTTGAGTGGGTATCTTTCTTGACAACTTCTGAGTCAGCTCAACCCTCGAATGAGAGGAAGAGCAAGGAGTTGTGAGATGTGAAGAGAAGAGACAGAAAGATAAAGAATTAGTGCTGATTTAAGGCGAATCTGCGGGGAAATGACATCCACCACAAGATATCAACTGCCGGTGCAATTCTAATCCAGAAGAGATACGAGTCAGATTCTGAATGGGAATGGAACAAGCTGTTATTTCATATCTGTTTGGCTTCGGTTATTGCTGAGATGCATGTGTAAGTAATTGATTTGTATGCTTGGAGTGGGCCAAGTGGCTTCTTTT